>NC_134865.1:87246463-87548463 GCF_049852395.1 Peromyscus maniculatus bairdii | reverse complement strand
TGGGAGGGTTCTGGCTCAATACCATGCAGACATGAGTTCTGTCACTCACAGGCTTTAAATACCCAAAGCAAGGGGGGCAAAAGACCTCCCCTTTGAAGGATATCACAGTTCAAGTACAAAGTACAATTATGTGTAAACATCTGCTTGGTACTCAAGACATCTGGTGACCACGCCTTCTGGCAAAGCATCCTGTGATAAGACCTTGAGGTTTAAGATACCTGGTAATCACACCTTTGGCCAAAACATCCTATTACACAGCCTTACAGGGTAAAACAAGCTTAGGCTCTCTGACCTTGAGCTAAGATGAAAAGAAGCCACAGGCTGGGGGCTCTTTGGACCCCCACAATACAGTGTACTTTATAAAAGAAAGAGGCTTATGTATCACCAAGATTTGATGTTCAAGGGCCCATGGCAGTGTTGGCTCTGTTGAAGGCATCATGGTGCATGGTTGCATACCACAGGTATGTATATGATGGAGTGCTACACTGTGGGAATGAAGGGGAGGCATCAAGCTTGCTTCGTGAAACATGTGAGCTCTGAGACTTAACCAGGATCGCAAAAGAAATTCATCAGTTCGTTCTGAGTACAGCACGTTCCTTCAACTCAACATTATCCTTTGGGCACCATAGTAACTCCCACTGCTACCACCAGGAGGATCAAACTTCCCACACAGCATTCCTTTAAAGAAACTTGGAGTTACAATCAAACCATATACAAATAATGGCTTTGTGTGTCTGATGTCAAGATCCTTGTCAATCTTATGATGCAAAAGTTTTCGTCCTTTCATGATAGCCTCAATATCTTGCAGCGATCACTGAAATGTCCAAGTTGAAAGTCTTGTTTGAGCCTCCAGACAAACCTCTTCCTGTTGTGATATCCACTTAATATAAAAATTTATAAAACTCAGATTCATAAATTCTCTTTTTACATTTTGACTTTCTCAATTATTTGGTTATACAGAAGTTCTAAAATTTTAAAACAGAGAGATTACATTCCATTTGCAAAGTCCTTACCTTTCTCCATTATAACTAGTGGAAATGTTGTGAATGATAACTCTTCCTCAGTCTGTGAGATATTAGGCCAGTTATTCAAGGGAACCTAGTTTTTAAAGGGCAACACCTATGCTGACAGTGATGTCATCACTTTTGCAAAACATTCAATATGAAACATGATTGCCAATTATCATTGAGATTCTTCTAAGGTAGTGGAAGTTTTTAAATAAATTTAAAATACACCAGTGATGAACAAGAATTGTGATTGATGTGATTTAAGTAGTTGTAGTAAGTAACTGGTTTCCAAGACACATTATCTTTGCACCATGGGCTTCAAACTTGGTATTTTCCCTAGATACATGTTCATGTTCTTCAAGTTTCTTCAATAAGGAGAGAATCTACAGGCCCAGGTGGTCTTGTAAAAGTTCACCTTTTGCTGGGATGACTTGAAAGGCAAGTGCATACTTCAGCAATGCTAGGAAAAGACACCGTGTTGCTAAAAGCATCTACCATGTACAGCATATATTGAGAATGGCATCTTGACATTAGTAGTCCCTCTTGGTACGATGTCTTGAATAGATATAATAGTCAAAGCACTTCACATAGAGAAACCTAAAATGAAGTACCATGCCAGACTTGAAATATTCAACCCATGACAAATTTCAATGGAATGAAATACATTTTACTACTGATCATGCTGCTTACATCCAAACATAAGCATCTACATTCTGATATGCAGCATATGTTTAAGGGTTAACATATGTGCCTACAAGTCACATGTTTGAATGCATGTAGATAAACATGAGATATATATATATATATATATATATATATATATATATATATATATATATATGGGTTGGCTCCACTAACTCATAGATAGATATTCTACTACACAATGGTCATTCAGTAAGCTTAGAACAAATACTTTCATGTCTCTGAAAAACAAAAATCTTACATAATTTTATTGGCTTCTCTTGTTCCTGTAAATATTATAAATCTATCCTTGATCTTTGAAAATATTAAGCTGCTGAAAAGCTTTACTATCATTTGCCTTGTCCATAAATAAGAGAATCCAAGACTTGGAAATGTAGGTATATACATATAACATATAAAGATGTCCATGATCACCTTCCTACACCCATGAGCATCCTTATCAAATAGATTTCTGCTTTCTTTATTCCTTTAAATAAAGTCAAATATGCAGTCAGGTTTCTTGTTGAGACCCAGTCCAGTTTGCTTGACTTCTGTTTCTTCTCACTTATGAACATATTTTCTGGAGTTGTTAACTGCTCTGTGAGTGCCACATGGATTCCTTCTCTTTCTGTTGACTCCTGTATCTCACTGTCTCAAGAATTTTTATGTGAATATGTGATGTGCTGCATCTGAGATCAAGAAACATTGTGGTCATCTGTTTCAGGAGCTCTGACCCAGGTGTAGCCTGATGAAGCTTTTAATGACCCTGTCTTCTCCTGTAGTTACTGCGATACTAGTGGATAATACTGGGGCTGGATGCAACTGCATCCAGAGAAGACTCTGGCATTCCAAATGACATTAATAATAATACAGACACAACTTAAAATCAATTCTTGACACACCAAGTCACTATCTCCAGAAAAACACTAGCTATTTCTCCTGATCCTGAGCTCTGGGAACACTGAAGTTTCAGGGATATGAAATAAAGTGAAACTTCAGTGTAAGCCAAGGTAAGTCTACCTGCAGGGGTGAATTACAACCTGCAGGGGGCACAGTGGAGCCAATAGTCAACAGGACAGAAATGAGATGAGGAGTGAAGGGGACTCTGTAGCCTCTATGAACACCTTTTAAAAAGCTTATTAGGTGAACTACAGCTGCTTCTGTTTATATGTGAAGTTTCTATGTTCAAACAGAAAAGATAATTAAATATTTCCAAAATTTATATTTTGTTTTCTTCAATTCTATTTATTTATACTTATTTTGTGAAAAACATGCATTTCATTCAATATATTCTGATCATAATTTCCCTAGACACATCTTTCCGATCCTTCCCACCTCCCCACACACTCAATTCCACACCCTTTATTTCTCTAAATAGAAAATAAATAGGCAAAAAAGAGAGTATTTTTTTATATCACAAGAAACACACACAAGATAAAAAAAATTAAAAATAAAGATACAAGGTCAGAAAACATGGTATATTAGCAAAAGAACATTAAGACCATGACTTTAACCTGTGCAGGCTCTGTGCATGATGTCACAGACTGAATTCTTATGTGAATCTTATATGGAAGACACTGTTTCCTTGGGGTCATCTACTCTCTGTCTCTCACAATCTGTTCAGTTTTTAAATTCTTTCCCCAAATAAGGCCTATCTATGCATTTATTTTTGTGCAACCAAAACAATGGTGATACCACATACTGTTTCCAGCATGCCTGGGCCCTCTCTCACTGTTAACTCATAGGGAGAGATCGTGTACCCAGAAGTGAGATGCTTAATAACTTGTGCCTATGGGAAGCAGAACTGTTCCGCCATCAGGTACCTCTGTTCAAGGAGTCACAAGTTAAATAAAATGCCAAGATCACCTGTATACTTTCTATTCAGCTTTCTGCAAACATATGTTTCACATAACCATAGAACATAATCAGAGTCAGATTACTGAGATAATACTTTTACCTAAACTACAAGTTATATTTACACTTTTCCAGTTTTGCAAGCACTTTTATTAGGTTTATTGTTTTTAATGAAATACTGCAACAGCTGATTCATAAAGACACACCATAATCTGAGCAAAAAATTATTTCATCAACATGAAGAATATACCAAGTGTAAAACTAGGCAACTATGAACTCTTCATTCCAGATTTTTTTTAATAGAAATGACTTTGTAATTTAAGTGTCTTTCCATTGCATACATTGCTTTTCTTTGCTCCTGATATCCTGATCCTGTGTTTTTGTCATGACACACGCATTCTACATACTGCAAAATTATAGATTTACTTACATTGCAAGATCATACATTTCAATATCTCTGTTATAACTGTTAAATTCTGTTAACCTTACCCAAACCACCACTCCTCTCTTTCCCAACACAACCTTATACTTGAATCTTTGTGTCTCCAGTAACTGTCCCCTCCACTTCCATTTTATCTGTCATTCATCACATTCAATGCCTTAACACCTCAGACATTGACCTTTACTAGTCTCTCTGTTTTCACTCCTAGTGAATAGTGTTCATGATACTGGAGTGTACTCTGCATGTTCCATAGGAGAAAGATAAACACCAAAACATCGTACAATTCAGCTACAATCCATTAGGTCTACAATTGTGACTTCCTGCTGTGGATATTGCTCTATATAAATAAAACACTGATGGCCAGTGACCAGACAGGAAGTATAGGCGGGACAAGGAGAGAGGAGAATTGGGGAAACAGGAAGGAGGGAGAGACACTGCAGCCACCGCCAGGACAAGCAGCATGTGAAGATGCTGGTAAGCCACCAGCCATGTGGTAAGGTATAGATTTATAGAAATGGGTTAATTTAAGATATAAGAACAGTTAGCAAGAAACCTGCCATGGCCATACAGTTTATAAGTAATATAAGCATGTGAGTGATTATTTTATATGTGGATTGTGGCACTGCGGGGCTTGGGGAACCTGGAGAGAAGCTCTCCAGCAACAACTTCCCTTCAAAACACACTGATACAACAATGGAGAAAAACTTGAGGGATGGACCAACCATTATCAGTGGAGATTTAAGGCCCACTGCATGAAATGGATCCAATCACAGACACTGTTCTGGCGACCAAGAACTAAGACCATACAGGTGAGACTGAGGTAAAAACCAAATATTATTGCTCTGCTAAATAAAAAAAAAAACAACTTTGTGTGGTTTGGGTATCACAGTAACTGTAGCCTCATAAAAAGAGTTTGGTAACATTCCTTCTGTTTCTATTGTGTGGAACAATTTGAAGAGTATTGGTATTAGCTCTTCTTTGAAAATCTGGTAGAATTCTGCATGGAAACCATCTAGTCCTGGACCTTTTCTGTTTGGGAGACTTTCAATGATTGTTTCTATTTCCCTAGGGATTATTGGTCTATTTAAATTTTTTAATCTGGTATCAATTTAATTTTGGTATGTGGTACCTATCCAGAAAATTGTCCATTTATTTTAGATCTTCCAATTTTGTGGAGTACAAGTTTTTGAAGTATGACCTGATTATTGTCTGGATTTCCTCATTATCTGTTGTTATATCTCCCCCTTCCTTTTTGATTTTGTTAATTTGGATGCTCTCTCTCTCTGCCTTTTGGTTAGTTTGGATAAGGCCTTGTCAATCTTGTTGATTTGGTCAAAGAACCAACTCTTTGTTTCATTGATTCTTTGTGTTGTTCTTCTTGTTTCTATTTTATTGATTTCAACTCTCAATTTGATTAGTTCCCAGCATTTGATTAATTTCCTTCTGAGTAAGTTTGCTTCTTTTTGTTCTAGAGCTGTTAAGTCATTAGTGTGAGATTTCTCCAACTTCTTTATTTGGGCATTTGGTGCTATGAATTTTCCTCTTAGCACTGCTTTCATAGTGTCCCACAAATTTGGGTATGTTTTACAATCATTTTCATTAAATTCTAAGAAGTCTTTAATCTTTCTTTATTTCTTCCTTGACCCATTGGTGATTTAGTTTCCATG
Organism: Peromyscus maniculatus bairdii; assembly: GCF_049852395.1. NCBI lineage: Eukaryota > Metazoa > Chordata > Mammalia > Rodentia > Cricetidae > Peromyscus > Peromyscus maniculatus. The sequence goes on along the minus strand of NC_134865.1, from coordinate 87,542,812 downwards.
CAATTGTAGGCTTTCTGTAATTTTTGTTGTTGCAGAAATCTAACTTTAAGCCATGGTATTCCAATAAAATACAGGAGATTATTCCAATTTTTTCGCATCTGTTGAGATTCATTTTGTGACCAAGTATGTGGTCGATTTCAGAAAACATTCCATGGGCTGCTGAGAAGAAGGTATATTCTTCTGTTTGTTAGGGTGGAATGTTCTGTAGATATCTACTAAGTCCATTTGAGTTATAACATTTGTTAGATCCCTTATTTCACTTTTAAGTTTCTGTCTGGCAGATCTGTCCATTTATGGGAGTGGGGTGTTTAAGTATCTTACTAAGAGTGTGTGGGGTTTGATGTGTGATTTAAGCTTTAGTAATGTTTCTTTGACATATGTGGGTGACCTTTTATTTGGGGCACAAATGTGCAGAATTGAGACTTCATCTTGGAGGGTTTTTCCCCATGATGAATATGTAATGTCCTTCCTTATTTATCTCTTTTGATTGATTTTTGTTTAAAGTCTTGTAGCTAGAGTTTTCCTGCCTGGCCCACAGTCAGGACAAATCTTTATCACCTGCCAGTCCCACATCCACTCAGACCCTACCAAGTAAACACAGAGACTTATATTGCTTACAATCTATATGGCCATGGCAGGCTTCTTGCTAACTGTTCTTATAGCTTAAATTAATCCATTTCTATAAATCTATACCTTGCCATGCAGCTCATGGCTTACTGGCATTTTCACATCTTCCTTGTCTTGGCACGCGGCTGGCAGTGACTCCTTCTGCCTTCCCGTTCTTTTATTTCTCCTCTCTGTTAGTCCCGCCTATACTTCCTGCCTAGCCACAAACAATCAGGTTTTATTTATTGACCAATCAGAGCAACTTGACATACAGACCATCCCCCAGCACAGCCAAGTGCAGACCATCACAGACACCTACAGTCAGGCGTGTGGTCCTAATCATCCTCTATGTGGACCTGCTGGGTAAAGCCATGAGGAACCCGAGAACGGGCTCCCACAGGACATACAGAGCATCCCACAGCAAAGTCTATTTTGTTAAATATTAGGATAGCTACACCAGCTTACTTTTTAAGTCCATTTGATTGGACAGTCTTTTACCAAGCTTTTACTCTGAAGTAGTGTCTGTCTTTGAAGTTGAGGTTTGTTTCTTGTATATAGCAGGATAGATCCTGTTTTCACATCAATTCTGTTAACCTGTGTCTTTTTATAGGCAAGTTGAGTCCATTGATATTGAGGATATTAATAACCAATGATTGTTGCAGATGTCTTTGTGCATGCTGTGATTTGCTTGCTCTGATTGTTTGATAAATAAAACACTGATTGGCCAGTAGCCAGGCAGAAAGTATAGTAGAGGCAGGATAAGGAGAGAGGAGAATTCTGGGAAGTAGAAGGCTGAGTCAGGAGATGCCACCAGCTGCCACTGCCATGAGAAGCAAGATGTAAAGTGCCGGTAAGCTACAAGCCACGCAGCAACTTATAGATGAATAGAAATAAGAATTATGGGTTAATTTACCTGTAAGAGCTAGTTAATAGTTAGCTTGAGCTAATGGCCATATAGTTCATAATTAATATTAGCCTCTGGGTGTTTACTTGGGGGACATAAGTGGGAGAGATTTGTCCCAACCCACAGGCCTGTGGGACACAGGAAATCTTCCAACTACAATTGGCACTCAGACATGATGGCAACAGTTTCCACCTAAAACCTGAGAAAGTTTTTTTTAAAAAGATTCTAAAACAGAGCTAAAAACAACCTCCTAGTTGTGTCTCCTAGGTAAGCCCTGAGCTACAGTATCCAGGTTTGCAGCAGCCTGTTGACTTGTAATGCAGCATGGCGGATTCCCGCTGTGTATAGAGGCATCTCCAAGCCACACAGTATGCTGCATGGTGGATTTAGCTTTTGCTAGTACAGACAAACAAAAAAGGTTTTTGCACTACATGCTGCTGGATGGAAGCATAGACCACTGATTCCCAGAGTCTGCAATGAGTATGGTTCCCCCAGAAATAGTGGTAAACATACCACAGCCATGTTGGAAAACTGAAGTAGGTGGAGCCAGCAGCCAAGGCTACGATTTCAGTCCTAGTAATGCTGCAGTTTAAAGCAATAGTTTCACAATAAGGAAGATTGCAGGGTCCAATGGGGAGTGTTGGTGGGGAAGACTGCCTACAGAAGTCTTCCCTGCTGGCCAGCAACTGGGGCAGAAATCCAGTGATAAAATTTTGTCAGCAGGTATCCCATCCATAATAACCAAAGGATTGGATTCAAGTCTAATAAACATTCACAGACACTCTCCTTCACTTTAATGTCTAGATGTTCCATCAATAGTATTTCCAGATACTGATTCTTGAGGAATGGGCTGTAGAAGTTATTTGTAAACTCCTCTGCACATAACTTGCAGAGTAGATACTCCAGTTATCTCCAGAAACACATCTAAACTGGTTCTGTTTCAGCTGAGATATCAGACTGCCGAGGAAACAACAGTATTTCCATTTGTAAGAGAATCGAAATGAAGACATGATCCAGTTTCAAGACACAACCCTCCTTGGTAAGGGACTCAGGAATAGTGCCAGTGGTACTCAGGCCTTTCAGTAGTGTTCAGAAGCATCAAATGTACCACAGTGACAGAAGGAACCGATGGACATTTATGATTAATGAAAGAGGGTCCAGGCAGTGAAGTGTGAAACAATCCACAGAGTAAAGATTGAGAATGCTAGAAATCAATGTGTGCATGTTTTCAATGAACACCCCTACACAGTTTCACATACATTGCCACAACTCAGCACATGTTGTGACACATTAGTCTACCTTAGGAGAGGATGCTCACACCATCTCTCCACCATCTCACAGACTCAGTCCAGACTTTTGTGAATGAATTCCATTGTAGGAGGAGGATGTCTCTGTGAACCCATACTCTTCAAGCAGGCAAAGCCTCCTGTCCATTGTCACCAATGATAGCATCAGCATTGCACCACAACGGACTATGAAGTGCATTATTACTACAGACACTACCCAGACCAGAGCAGAAGAAGCTGCAATGCCAAGATAAGCCCACCTGGCACCCTGGCTAGGATATGCAAGTGTTCCTCTAAAACAGTGTACTGCCCTGATGGTGCTGCTCTGTGAACTGAAGTCCCCAGGACATCAAACCATTTCTGAGCAGTCATAGAAGAGAAGCCATGCAACTGTCTGGTTCCAGCTGCTCCTCTGTCCCATAATATTAGACACAACTGATGCATGATCCTGAGTTAGAAAGGAACATACAGGAGTAAATTGTCCTTCTTTAGCATGAACTTTTGTGTTAATAGGTGGAGTTACATTTCAGACATCTCAATAGACTAACACACAAAATTCTTTGCAGTTCCCTTGGCTTTTCTCCTTCTTGTAAACACCTTTCAAGTTTATCCTTCATTGTGAAAACATTCAGCTCCTAAAAAGCTTTACTAACACATTCTCTGTTGAGGAATAAGAGGATCCTCTACTTGGAGAGGTAGACAGAGAGGTAAAGCCGTCTAAGGAGACATACCCTCTACCCATGAGGATCCTTGTCCAAGATATCTTCTCTCTCCTTTCATTCCCTTAATTAATGCAAATGCACTATGGGAAATACATTGAGTCACAGTTTAAACTGGCTTAACTTTTATCTCCTTCTCTATGTGAATATATGTTTCTTGAGTTGTTAATGGGTCTGTCAACACTGCAATGGTTCCTCCTCTCTCTGTTGATCCCTGTATCTGAGTGTCTCCTGAATTCATAGATGGATAAATGAGGGGCTGCATCTGAGTTCAAGATTCATTGTACTTTTCTGAGTTCAGGTGCTCTGACCCAGTTGTAGCCAGATGAAGGCTGCAAAGACCCCATTCTCTCCTCTTGCCTTATTACAAGTGGGAACTGCTGGAACTGGATCCACCAGAGAGGAGCCTGGGATTGAGAGGGCCATTGATGATCATGTCGGCACAATTTCAAAACAGTCTCTGAAACATCCCGTCAGCATCTTCAGGTAAAGAGGAGCCATTCATCCCTGCAGCTGAGCTCTGTGAGCACTGAAGTTTCAGGGATCTGTTACTGCTCCAGGGAGACAGTGCAGCTTCAGTGTAAGCCAAGACAGACCAACCTGCAGAGGAGCTCCTGACCAGCAGGGGGCACAATGGAGCCATGAATCCCCAGTTAGAGAGATGAGGTTGGTGTGTGTGGGGGAACTCTGTATCCTCTGTGGTTTCCTTTCTTAACGTTTTTAGCTGACCCGCACCTGCTGTGAGTGACAAGTAACGTGTCCATGCTCAAACAAAACAAAGATTCTTTGTTATACATTTCACAGGTTTAAATTTTCTTGTTTATTTTGCTGAGTTTTAATTTATTTTTTATAATGTTTTTTTAAAAATAAATTTTCAAACAATATGTTTTAATTACTGATTTCCTTCTTCCAACCTGTCCTAGATCCTTCCTGTTTCTCCACCACCCAGGTCCTCACCCTTTCTTTCTCTCTGTAGAAAGCAAACACATAGACAAAACAAAATATAATAAAACAAATGAGTTTAAAAAATAGACAAGCATATGAAAACAATGAAACACACACAAAAACACAACTCTGAGACCATGGTATACAGGCAAAAGACAATTTAGACAGAAAGAAATGCACAAAGAAGTGGTATGATAGAAAATATCTACAAAAATACCATTAAGGTCATCCTGTGTTGGTCATCTACTCCTGGGCCTGCATCCACCATTAAGTGTGGTGAATGTACCCAATGAGACTCCATAAGAGAAAACTAATTCTTCCTTTGTAAATATCAATGGATGAAACGTCTTGCTTTAGGCTGAGATCCCGTGTCTGTGTCCCTCTCTCAACACTGGAACCCCATCTGGACTGGATCCGTGCAGGCATTGTGTGTGCTGTCACAGTCTCTGTAGGTTCATATGTGCATCAGTCCTGAGGTGTCTGGAGTATAGTTTCCTAAGTCATTTACCTGCACTGGCTCCTACAATCTATTGGGTTTTTAATTTTTCCCAGAGAAAATTCTAACTATTGAGTTATTGTGAGCAACTGAGAGAAATGTCAACACCTCACACTGGTTTAAGCACTTGTAGGGATTCTCTGACCGTTAACTTATAAGGAGTTATCCTGTGCCTGGTACTGATATATTCAATTGATAAATCATGATTTTAGGAAACAGCACTGGTGACCCATGCAGGTACCTCTGTTCAAAGGCTCGCAGGTTAAAAAAAAATACAAAGCTTATCCATGTGCTTTCTTAGCTTTCTGCAATAACTCAGTAAACTGCCAATCATGATGAGAATGAGACCACTGAGACAATCCTAGTAGCTAAACTACATCTCCTCTAGTTATAACCAGCTTTGCACACAGCTTTCTTAAATTTATTATTTTCAATAAAATATTGTATCATCAGATCCATAAAACCATACCATATATGAACAAACACACACAAAGTATCAGTCCAAAGAAAATTGCAAATGTAGAACTAGGCCACCATGAATAGTTCATTATTTCCCTGTGTTTTGTTATAGAAATAATAAGGGTAATTCATGTTTCTCTTTACTCCAGAATACGCTTTCCTTTACTCCCACTATTCTTTCGTTCTCTCACACCACGCATGTTCTATGTCCTCTAATGCTTTATTTTTTAACTTATTCTATAAGACCATATATTCACATATAGCTTTGTTATCATCCCTCATTTTGGTTTGCTTTACACCAGTGCCTGATCTCTCAATTTCAAATAGCACTCCATCTTTGAACCTTTCTTTCTCCAGTATCCCACTTCTGGTTTCATTTTATTTCTATTTTATTAGACCCTCTCCCTTAATTTCTTAGACCACAATGACCTAATTTTAGTGACTTGGCTTCTACAAATTAAATCCACAAAGCAAATATTCAAATCTGGGAGAAAGGTATGAGTGAGAACATGAAGCATTTGTTTTCATGGACCTTGGTGACCTCACTCAGCACATTTTTCCAGTTCCATCCACTTACTTATAATAGAGTTCATATCTATATGTTCCACATTTTCATTATCTATTTGTCCTTTGTTGGGAATCTAGGTTGATTCCATTCCCAGCTCCTGTGAATTGAGTAGCAATAAACATGGATGTGCAAGCGTCACCATATTTGGATGTAGAATCATTACAGTATATCCTTGGAGGAATAAAGCAAGGGCACAGTATAGTTTCATTTAACGTTTTTGATAAAATTTCCAAGTTGGGACACGAGTGTATACTCTCATTAACAGTGAATGATGATCATCCTTTTTCCACATGCAAGCATGTATTTGTTATAACTTATTTTCTTGTTTATAATCAGTCTTACTAATGTCAAAATGGAATATTAAAGTTGATTTTATCTGCACTTCACTGTGAGCTAAGGACTCTATTTGAAGATTATACAGAAACCAACCATAAACTGAATTTGAAATTGTCCCTGCTGCCTAGGTTTCCTAGTGAAGGAAAGTGCTATTCAGCCTTCAGGGAGAGAAAAGTCATCAATGATCTTATACCATACAAGACCTTGCTGTCTACAGTACCAGACTCCCAGGAAAATGCACCCATTAGTGCCTGAATGGTATGTGGTGATCAACTGCTTTCTAATTAAATTCATTGCGTGTTCCACAGGAAAGACTGCATCCCAGGTAGACATGATTGAAAGTCCTTGGCTTGGAAGTATATTTCCCTAAGTTATCGTACTAATGTTGCAATAAATATCAATGTACAAATATTTCTGAGGTATGTTCTCTTTAGGTCATTTCACTGAGTTATTTCTATGTAACCTTTAGGAATGGCAAATACTAATTGAATGTATCTAAAAGGAAGTTTCAAATCCTCTTAATTCAGCAGATTTTGGTATTTCCATTCACCACCATCACCATCAGAACCACTTTCTTAATCTTGTCACAAAGTGGAGCAAATTCCACAGGCCTGAAATCTATTGAGAGCTTAGGCCCTGAGGTTACGCCCACAGCATCTGCACAGGGCTGAGGACAAGGATATGGATGCATTTCCTCAGAGAGGATTAGGACTTGGAACTCAGCATCCTGCTGCCTGACCCAGGTGTCCTCTATCTACTTCTTCTCCAGCTGGGCTAGATCCTTATCTAAGAAGTACCCTGCTCATGAATATGCAAATTACATGAGTCTATGGTGGTAAATACAGAGATGTCCACACCCCAGAACAACATATGATCAGTGTCCTCTCCACAATCACTGAGCACACAGATCCTCACCATGGGATGGAGCTGGACCATTCTCTTCCTCCTGTCAGTAACTACAGGTAAGGGGCTTTCCAGTTCCAAACCTGAAGAAGGAACAAGGACTGAGGTGACAATGACATCCACTCTGCCTTTCTCTCCACAGGTGTCCACTGCCAGGTCCAGCTGCAGCAGTCTGGTCCTGGGCTGGGGAAACCTGGGTCCTCAGTGAAGTTGTCCTGCAAGACTTCAGGCTACACTTTCACTAGCTATGTTATGCACTGGGTGAAGCAGAGTCCTGGACAGGGCCTGGAGTGGATTGGATGGATTTATCCTAAAAATGGTAATACTAAGTACAATCAGAAGTTCCAGGACAAGGCCATACTGACTGCAGACACATCCTCCAGCACAGCCTACATGGAGCTCAGAAGCCTGAAATCTGAGGACTCTGCTGTCTATTATTGTGGAAGAGACACAGTGTTGCAAACCACATCCTGAGTGTGTCAGAAACCCTGGAGGGACAGGAAGCCGCACTGGGACTGAGATGACAGAGAAGATCAGCCTGGAGACTTGCTCAGAAATAATCGTTCTGAGTGTCCCTTTGTCTGTCATTTCACAACCTTATTGGGTGTTTGTCAACTTTTCAAAAGGGAAAATGCTGGGAATAAAGTGATGTTGATTCAGGTTGTCCCTAGAGTACACCATACTTTGACCAGCTGTTTACCAGTTACAACCTCCATTCACATGATTACTTTTTAATAAACTAAAATAGGACAAACTGTGGCAATATATTATGATATGAATATCTCTTAAATCTAGGGGACTGGAACTGTTGCTGGAGTAGCTGGGAATTAGCTATAATATGAATCAGGCCATTACAAGACAAATTAACAGCATGTGCACAAACAAAGCCCCTTTCACAGTCCAATTTGGTTTACCTAAAACAAGCACAGGCAAGTTTGTTAGAAGCTGTCCCCATAGATTTTGGGGTAGGTGTTTTAATCTCTTCTATGAAATCTAATTTTATGTCTTTAGTTGTTGATACATCTGATCATGAATTGCTTTTGGAAGTAGTATTAAAATCTGTATTGTTTTAGAATTAGGGATGAACCTGAATGTCATTGTGGTGTCCCCAGGGTGTGGAGTCTGCTACTTTGACAACAAGCTGGGCTCCTGCTCACACAGCACTGGGGAAAGAGCAGTGGATTCCAAGCTGGGAAGTAGAGACCTGATCCTGTCATCAGTAACCCTGGGTGCTCATTCCCCACTTTCCTGAAATTGAATTCTCTTTTTCACCACTATCCACATAGACTGGACCAATGAAAATGCATCTTACATTTGCAGGTGTTTTAGACGGAGGTTTACTGTATTGATGGTGATTAGTAAGTTTTATTTTATATTAGTTTTGTAAATGATCTTTTCCTTTCCCATTTGAAACATATAGGAGGCCACAAGGACACAGCCAGCATCTGAGCCTCATGTTTCTCTGGGCAATCATTTTGACCTGCTTTTATAAAATTAGCAATTATGTGAGAGTTATTAGCAACTGCACAATTAAGGTTTTTACAGTTAATATTAATGAGCAGATGTATGAGACAAGGTGGAAGCAGCTCCTTTATTATCTGTCAGCCACTCTATTGCTTGTTGCAGATGATAGACAAATTCATAAAGGTCTCTGTAGGTTTCTGTCTATAGTCAGAAAGATGTCTGTGGAGTGTTAATATCAGGAACTTTATTCCAAGCCCTGATAGCACTTTGGCTGCTTTGGCTGTGAATCACTTGAGGGCTGGCAAGCTGCTAGGCCACTGTTTGGAAGTTTCCTTGTCTGTTAATTTGACAAGTAATGTTTATACAGGTCCCTGCCTTTGGTTATGACCAGCAGTGGACAGGAATTCTTTCATTCATTTCTGAAGCCACGGACTAAGGGGTAGTGAGAGTTGTTTTCATAGAAGCTTGTCAGGCTAAGGTATAATTTCCTACATGTTTGCCAAAACAGCTATTATTTCTGTAGGGAAATGACTCTCAACCACATTTTCTGTAACATTATTTTTGAGGACTTTCTGTATGGAGAATGTGGGTGGTGGTGTTCATGGGCAGGATTCTCATACTTCTCTAGTGGCTGGAAACATAGTCAGTAATTGTCCTACCTGAGAAACTTCTTTAAGGCCTTTTGTGGTTAAAGATCATTAATATCTTAACATCCTGAAGGGACATATGCAGAGAATATGTCCTTGCAGAGAAGATGCAAGAGATTTGGTAGGAAGACATTATTTTCTGAGACTTCCTTTTCCTTTGGTGAGACTAACCAACTAGTCTAAGATGGTTCCACAGGATTAAATGTTTTAGTATATCTCGTCCCATAGAGCAGTACAACTTAGCTTCATTTTCCCCCTCAAGATTCTGCATGAGTCTCATGGTCAATATAACATGGCTGGTTCTTAGTAACAGTCAATACTTGTTGAATTCATCTTAAATACATTCTGGCTCCAATTCATTTATGTAAGTTTTGTAGTTGCTTTGAACACATTGACAACAAACTCAGATTCATCAATGTTGTTTCCACATCACAATAAGGAAATCAATCAAAGCACTTCTCCTTGACATCATTTAATCAGGAGCAAGCCCAGTTTTGAATGGCCTAGTTGATTCTCCCTGTGTTGTCTTCTGTTGACCCTCTTGTGGGAGTCTGAATTTCTCTTTCTATCTCCATCTCTTCCTCTGCACCTCTTTCTCTGTCTTCCTGAGCCCACTTCTTTGTCTTTGTCTCTGTCTGTGTCTGTCCTTAACAAAGATCTTTACTCTTTATTTATTGAACAGCATGGAATACATCACATCAGAAGAGAATTAGGGATATTAGACATAAATCTTTAACAGGATTTTACTAAAGATTAATAACTTTTTCAGCTGACTCAAATAATAAACAGTACAACAAACATATTTTTATTCAAACAATATCTGCATATTATTTTCAGCTATTTTGGATACTTGTTTTATAAAATTTATTGAAAACTATAGTTTATTTTTCAGCAGATGGTTATTATAACATACATACAATCATATGCATCAGTCTTGATTCAGGACCATGGAAGAGCACACAAAATAAGGTTAGAGCTATGCATTGTTTCATTGTGTAAAAGCTAGTTATGAGCCGGGCGGTGGTGGCACATGCCTTTAATCCCAGCACTCGGGAGGCAGAGCCAGGAGGATCTCTGTGAGTTCGAGGCCAGCCTGGGCTACCAAGTGAGTTCCAGGAAAGGCACAAAAAGCTACACAGAGAAACCCTGTCTCGAAAAACCAAAAAAAAAAAAAAAGCTAGTTATATGGGAAATCTTAGGCAAGTAAGGTTGGGTGTTACAATGTTCTCTTAAAGGCAGGTTAAACAGACTGAGTACACAGTAATATCACATTCTGAATAATTTCAAAGAGTATCATTCACTCTGGCTGTGTGGTCCAGCAAAATTTTCAGTCTCTTCAAGGATAAGAGATATTTTTATCAAAATATATTACCACAAAAGTACATTTCCTGTAAGCTGGATAAATGTGCTATTAAAACATTTTCACAGAACTCATGGATTGACACAATGCATGTACATGTTAATTGTCAATAGTTCTGAAATTATGCATTATGCAATATTCTCTAGTCTCATATTTAGTGCTTTCCCAGTCTTAGTACTCTGATCTACACTCTAAAGTCTTTACACAATATGGAACTACACTGATACAGCATCATCTCACACAGTTCTTTGGGTAGCTGGTAGTCATACTGCTATAAAGCATGGGGTTTTGAATACAGTGTGAATAACAACCAGCATTGAAGACCTTGGGTACTTGGTAATCTCAATGGTTTGATTCAATAAGAAGACTCTTTATCTCAGAACAATAACTTTTCATTCTCCCCTAGCAAACAGTCCTCCATGATAAACATCAATGTCATTTGCTTAATATGTATGCAACCATGTGGGGAATACATTGTGGCAGGCATTAATCCCATAATAATTATATGTTGAAGATTATGTAAATCTATATTGAGTGTAAAATACTGTATGAAAAACCAGTAATTTTGTAATATATCCTTCTGTCTTCCTCCAACAGGAAAGCAGGGATTGACCTGAGGCAGGGGAATCTTCCATTTCAGGCCTCTGTATTGAATGGGACTCTCCAATGTACTGGTGTAGATGTAACCAACAGTCTTATTAATTAAGAAACGCAGAACCATTGCAAAGACGAGAGCCAAGAGGTCAGAGCTAAGAGTTAAAACCTTACCCTTCCTCCTGTGGTGGTCCTACCTCTCCGAACCAGAGCTAATTCCTGTGTGTCTGTCTGTCTTTTTATAGTGTTTCTGTTCTGCCTTCTCATTGGTTGTAAACCCAACCACATGAACGCCTCATCATGGCCTGTCTGTATAGACCTCTAGGTTTTCTATTGATTGGTATTGAGATTAAAGGCAGGTGTATCCAATACTGGCTGTATCCCTGAACACACAGAGACTTACCTAGCTCTGCCTACCAAGGGCTGGGATAACAAGTGTATGCCACCACTGCCCCGCTTTCCTATGGCTGGCTAATAGCTCTGATCCCCGGGCAACTTTATTTATTAACATACAAATAACATTTGAATACAAATAAAATTTCACCATATTTCCTCTTTTCTATTTTAATTAAAAGAAAAAAGGAAAAAGCTTATAACTAACATAAAAAACTATATACAAATGTATAATAACTATACACAATATATACAAGTAATAAATACCTAAACAATATCTAGTTCATTTCTCTGAATGAGAAAATAATTCCATTATTTATCCTATTGTATCTAATTTACTTTCTATCCTAATTAATCTTCAACTATAACTAACTAATCTTCAACTCCCTCAGAGACCCAAGAAGGAAATAATATTAGCTAACAAAAATAAAAACAGGAAGTGCATGCAAGCAATTTCCAAAAATTTGTGAGTTGACAGAAACAGCCAGCTTCTTGGACAGTCACCTGAGGTTTCTCCTCAGTGTTGGGGCATCATCTTCAGCCTATAGGCTTAGCGTATCTGACAGACTCTTCTGTGAAGTAGGATGTACACAAGGTCAACATTTCAACCTCACATTGGGTGAGAGCAGTCTATATACCAGAAACACCTGAATTCCATGTCATGTTATGATTCAGGATTTTAAATTCTGGAAATTGTTTTTTTTTTAATTCAGCTGTCCAATCTTTTTGGCTATGTGTGTATGTGGCTTCATCTCAATATCCTGTTCTCCACATCCCTCTATTAAATGCCATTCTAATATTGAGAGGCATGAGCTTAATTACTCTTTAAGAATAACTGTTTCAGCTGCTGTCCCATTGCACATCAGAAGCCATCGGCTCACTGCCGACTAAGCTGCCTTCGAAGAAAAGGGCACTGTACCTTTTCCGGATTGCGAAGGTCCCTTCAGGGATGGTGCCATATTGTCCTGGCCTCAGAAGATGCCTTTTGATAAAGCCATAACCACACATGTTTTGGCAAGAATCAGTAGTCCTTTGATTACAAGATTAATATATATATATACATAGTGTCCTGTCTGTCAGCAGTTGATTTGAGGATACTTTGTTGTCCAGTGGCTAACTTTTGCCACAATGAAAGTTAACTCCAATTGCAGTTTTTTCAATGCCCATATTTTCTCTGAAGTAGATTGGTACTGCCAGGAGACGACATGCCTTATGGTCATGACAAAAAAAATTTCTAAGTTATTAAAACATTTTAAATGCCATATTCTGTAGATCTCTGAAGGGTTTGAAGATAACCTGTCTATATATCTATTCCATCTTGAAAACATACCTAATATGACTAAAAGTTATACTATAATGTCTAACTACTAACTTTCATTTCTTTATATCCTAATAGTTGGTAATAACCACATTCAAGGATCAGAAAATTGCATTACATTGTTAAATGAATAGTGTTAGTACAATTAGAAATATACATATAGCATTTCTAACAATACCAATTTCAATATATATAATTTGTATACAATATAAAACAATCCAATCCAAGGTAAAGTATTTACATTATTATTTTCTTTCTCTCTCTCTCTCTCTCTTTTTTTTTTTTTTTTTGGTTTTTCGAGACAGGGTTTCTCTGTGTAGCTTTGCGCCTCTCCTAGAACTCACTTGGTAGCCCAGGCTGGCTTCAAACTCACAGAGATCCACCTGGCTCTGCCTCCCAAGTGCTGGGATTAAAGGCATGTGCCACCACCGACCGGCCTTTCTCTCTTTTTTTAACAAGAACCTTAAATCTAATCTCCTTTGCTTAGCCCTTTTCCTAACCCTTGACAACAACTTGTAAACAACCCACCTAAACAATGAAAATTATCCCAGACCCAAAACCCATTAAAAGAACCAAAAAACCACCCACACCACACCACCTCTTTGAGAATGTGGGCGTCATATTCTTAAAATTGCTTCCTGCTGGGTATGGGCGAAGGTATCTTTATCCTGAAAAGAAAACTTTTAGGTTAATTGTCAAATTCTAGGAAAGGTAAGTATATCCTTCATTATCCAGTCTGTGTATAATGCCAAAGTTCAGGGTTTATCTCAAATCCTTATTCAAATAATCTTTGAGACTGGATCATCTCAGCTAGCTCTCTCAAAATTGCTCTGAGCATTTTGTAGTTCAAAGCTGATCTGTAGATGATGTTTGTCAGCTTAGTGATGTTATTATTGTCCACATGGAATTTTTGTTGTTGTGGGGCCCCATCTTCTTCCTGGAGACTTCAGTTGATGTTAGGCCTGGCCGTGATTTCCTGCAAAAAACTGATAAGAGACTGGAACACAAAGACATATATATGCAGGTAATTGAAGCCTTTTTTCTAGAATTAGTTAGTACTTTATATGGCCATTCATGTCTTAACAAAGTAAGATGTATGTATACATATATATTAATCATGTAAATTTTAATATAAAATTCATACTTTAAGAAAAGTTTAAAGAATCAGAACAGAATCAAAGAGTTGAGATTAGTAATAGAATAGTCCCTTAATTAATTTGGCTTTTGTCCTGTCCTATAACAGAAGATGGCTCTTTTCTTCTGGCATGATACAGGGAGTTTGCATTTTCCTTTTAACAACATGCTTGAGTTTAAAGAAGGAGAGAGCCATTCTCCAACTCCAAAGTCAGCTTTAAATTTTAATTGAACTGGGACTATTAGAAGACCAATAGTGTTAAATCTTTAAACAAAAGCAGAAAGAAACCTTTAGGAAGACATAAAATTTTGTAGATGATATACCCATATGCCATTTCACTCTGTTTCTTGGGATAGACGATTTGTCCTTTTTCTTCAGTTGTCTCATTTGTCCAGTGTTCTTCAGATTCCTTAACCTTCATTCTCCTAAAAGACAAAAACAAAAACCTTTCCCCAAGACTAATTTTGGGGATGTTCTTTTTTGGCAAGTTATTATCTGATTAAATGAAAAGGCATGTGTTACTGGTACAAGGTAGTTTAAATTGGATGCTCATGCTGGTTGATGAACTATCACCTCCTCTAAATAAGAGGTTTCTCTTGTTCAAATCGAACTTTTATCAATTTTGATGGTACCCACAGCTTATCTTCTCCTGTAGAAACAAAAGCAAAACCTTGTCCCCAACGCAATACATACCCTGGTTTCCATTGTGAGGTCAGCACATCCTTAAAGTATATAGGCTGATTTAATTCTGTAGTTTTTTCTATTATCCAATGTCTCACTGCAGCCGTTGTTCCTTTCTCATTGGCATTGAGAAAATTCAAAGTTAATAGAGCATTATGTAGTCTATTTCTGGGTTTTTTTGTTACCCCTTTCTGTTTATTTAGCATATCCTTTAGAGTTCTGTTTGATCTTTCTATAACTGCTTGACCTGTAGGATTATGTGGTATACCTGTAATATGCTTTATATTGTAATAAGCAAAAAAACTGTTTCATTTTAACAGAGACATATGATGGAGCATTGTCAGTTTTGACTTGTGCAGGTATACCCATGATGGCCATAACTTCTAGCAAATGAGTGATTACAGAATCAGCTTTTTCAGAACTCAAAGCAGTTGCCCATTGAAATCCTGAATAAGTATCGATGGTGTGGTGTACATATATCAATCTTCCAAATTCTGCAAAGTGAAATATGTCCATCTGCCAGATTTCATTCCTCTGAGTAACCTTTGGGTTACATCTTGCTGGTAATGGCGTTTGATTGTAGAAGGAACAAGTAGGACATTTCTTTACTATTTCTTTGGCTTGTTGCCAGGTTATGGAAAAATCCTTTTTTAAACCTTTACTATTGACGTGATGTTTTTTAAGAAATTCTGAGGCCTCCAGCACATTTCCTATCAATAATTTATCCATCTCAATATTGCCTTGTGCTAGAGGGCCTGGCAGACCAGTATGGGATCGAATGTGAGTTATATATAAAGGATGACTCCTTTTCCTGATATCTTGTAATTGAATGAATAGTGAAGTTAATTCTGAAGCATCAGGGATAAATTCTGCAGTCTCAATATGTAATACTACTCTTTCAGCATAATGAGAGTTAGTTACTATGTTAAGAGGTTCTGAAAAATCCATTAATACCAACAGAATAGCATACAATTCTGATTTTTGAACTGAATTATAAGGACTTTGAACCACTTTACTTAAATTTTCTGATTTGTAACCTGCCTTTCTTTGTTTGTTGGCATCTGTATAAAATGTATGAACTACAGACATGAGTTTTTTTTTTTCTGAACAATTCGAGGCAAGATCCAATCAGCTCTCTTTATAAGATCAATTCTATCACTTTTGGGATATTTGCTGTTAATTTCTCCCAAAAAATTACTGCAAGCTTTTTGCCAAGGTTCACTTTCTATCCATAATTTTTCAATGTCCTCCTTAGTTAAAGGTATGACAATTTCTGCTGGTTCTATTCCTGCTAATTGACAAAGTCTCAATATTCCTTTCCAAATCAAGTCAGAGATTTTTTCCACATAAGTTTTTAATTTTTTATTTGGTTTATTTGGTAAAAATATCCATCCCAATATAATATCTTCCCTCTGCATTAATATTCCAGTAGGAGAATGCCTAGAAGGTAAAATAACCAAAATGCAATCTAGCTTTGGATCAGTATGATCCATGTGCCCTTCATGTACTTTCTTTTCTACCAAGGCCAATTCTTTCTCAGCTTCAGGTGATAATTCTCTTGGACTATTTAAGTCCTTGTCACCTTATAAGGTTTGGAACAAATTAGTCAGTTCATCATTTTTTACCCCAACAATAATTCTTAAATGAGATATGTCTCCAAATAATCTTTGAAAGTCATTAAGAGTCTGTAGTCTATCTCTCCTAATTTGTACCTTTTGGGGTCTAATTTTTCGTAGCTCTATTTTATATCCTAAATAATTAATAGAATCTCCTCTTTGTATCTTTTCAGGAGCAGTTTGTAATCCCCAGCAAGGCAAAATTTTCTTTACTTCTTCAAACATTCTTTCTAAAGTATCTACATTTGAGTCAGCTAATAAAATATCATCCATATAATGATAAAATATAGATTTAGGAATTTTTTTACGTGTCACTTCCAATGGCTGTTGTACAAAATATTGTGCTATTCAACATTCCCTGTGGGAGAACCCTCCATTGAAATCTTTTAACCGGTTGAGAATTATTATAAGTAGGCACTGTGAAATCAAATCTTTCTCTGTCTTTTTCTTGTAAGGGTTTTGAAAAGAAACAATCTTTTAAATCAATAACTATGAGAGGCCATCCTTTTGGTAACAGAGTAGGCAAAGGAATTCCAGATTGTAGAGAGCCCATTGGCTAAATTACTTTGTTAATTGCTCTAAGGTCTGTTACCATTCTCCATTTACCAGATTTCTTTTTAATAACAAATACAGGAGAATTCCAAGGGCTGGTTGATTCTTCAATATGCTGAGCATTTAACTGTTCTTCTACCTGTTCTTCTAAAGCCTGGAGTTTCTCTGTTGTTAAAGGCCATTGCTTAACCCATACAGGCTTGTCTGTTGACCATTTTAAAGGTAGAGCTGTTGGTGTCTTTGGAAGATCACCAGTTGTTGTGCCCTGTTCTTGTATGACATGGATGGCTGGTGAGTACTCATTAGAATAATATCTTCTAATATTTCTCTCAGAAACATGTGCTAGTTTATGATTTGTTTCTGAGATTGGAGGGATATTAATCTGAGTATTCCATTGTTTTAACAAATCTCCATCCCACAGGTTCATAGCTATGTTAGCCATATATGGTTTTAATTTTCCTTTCTGTCCTTCTGGACCTATACATTCCAGCCATCTTGCACTCTGTTTCACTCGAGATAATGTCCCAATTCCTAACATTTGAATGTTTACCTCCTGAAGAGGCCAAGTTGGATGCCAAATTTCTGGTGCAATTATGGTAATGTCTGCTCCTGTGTCTAAACAGACCAGACAACAAAACACCATTTATTTTTATTGTTAGTTTTGGTCTTCGTTCATTAATAGAAGTTTGCCAAAAAAAATTTCTTTATGTTTTCTCCTGAATTTTCTCTTCTCTCTGTTTCATCATCCTGACCAGCATGATTTATTCCAATAGGCATTTGGTATTTAATTGCTCTGAGCAGGGGTTTCCTCTATGGCTGCAGGAAAGGTTTGAACTCGATTTGCTATGGAGCACTGCATGAGGCCCCTATGGGAGTTTCCCGAAAATTGAGGCAAAGGATTACCCTGTCTGTCCTTTGTTGATCTACATTCGTTGGTCCAGTGTTTTCCCTTACCACACCTTCTGCATACTCCAGAAGGAAGTGGCATTCTGTTGCCAGTGTTCCTTGAAGAGACATTATTTCTAGGAATGACCTGTTTACAGTCCCTTTTCAGATGTCCTTGCTTTCCACATCCAAAACATCTAACATTTCTCAAATCTTTTGAAATTGCTTCTCCTAACCACATATCATCATGGTCATAAGCCTCAACAATAACTATATCTCTAATCCAATCTTGCAAAAGTGCAGATCTTGCCTTTAACAGCCTGATTATTCTTTTGCATGCTGCATTTGCATTCTCAAAGGCCAAAGATTCAATTATTATCTGACTAGCTTCTGAATCCGGGACCATTCTATGTACTGCTGAAGTCAATGTTTCTTAGAAATCTGTGAAAGATTCTTTTGGGCCCTGTATAACCTTTGTAAATGACGTAGTTTTTTTCCCTCGTTCCTCATGCATTCAAGGCTGCCATTTGACATAGAACTAGGGTTTGGATATCATATAAACATTGTGTTTGTACTGAAGCATATTGGCCTTCTCCAATAAGCTGATCCTGACAAACTTGTATTCCTTTATCCCCCCCATTGTTTTTCTAGATTTTTAGCCTCATTATTGAACCACATTTTCCACTGGAGATTTTGTCCGGGTTCAAGAACAGCCTGTGCCAAATTTCACCAGTCCTTTGGTAAAATCCTATTACAAGTTGACCAGGTGTTTAACATTTGCTTTACATATGGGGAATGCATAACATAAGATGCTACTGCCTCCTTAAATCTTCGTAAGCCTAACATTTCAATTGCAATCCAAGTATCTTGTCCATTCTCTTCATTATGTAGCTGCTGCATGGCTACCGGATAAATTAAGGGTGATTGTGTGAAAACTGGCTTTCTTTCTGTAACCTTATGATCCAATTTTGAAACAACTTCACTGTTAATTTCTTCTGTTTGAATTTGAATTTCTCTATAATTCATCTTTACAGGTGTAACAAGTTTTTCTAAGACTGTTATCCTTGCACTTAAATTGAATATCTTTTAAATAGTAAAATGAGGATAGGAAAAGTAATAAACTGAATAATTCGATCAATATTAATCTTCTCATATAGTTGTTCCATTGTCAGAGTGCCTAAAATTTCAAACAAAGCCCAATTTTCTTCCAATGTTCACATAAAGCCCACTTTTTAATGTAGAAAAAAATTCTCTTTTAAATAGATATGTTAATTGACTTACCAAATCTGCGTAGAACAGTAGAAATCTGAGGGAATTTCAAAACAGCCACCTGATGTTCAAGGTGTGAATCCAGTGAGAGAGAGAGAGAGAGAGGGAGAGAGAGAGAGAGAGAGAGAGAGAGAGAGAGAGAGAGAGAGAGAGAGCAAGAAAGCATAACTGCTTGAGCCAAATCAAGCCTTAGCTTTACAGGCAGGGGCCCTGTTCAGTAGGGCAGGCCTGAGTTGTTTGAGTTGTTTGTAACACCAGCTTTAAGCAAGTAGCAACAGCTGCGGGTCAGTCAGACCTGGACCCGAGCTAGGGAGCTGAGCCGCCCAGGCCGGAAAACGGACCTGCCGCCAAGCCAAGCGGTTTTTAATGGATTCTTGTCATGTTGGGTGCCAAATGTAGATGTAACCAACAGTCTTATTAAATAAGAAACACAGAACCAATGCAAAGAAGAAAACCAAGAGGTCAGAGCTAAGAGCTAAAACCTTACCCTTCCTCCTGTGGTGGTCCTAACTCTCAGAAACAGAGCTAATTCCTGAGTGTCTGTCTTTTTATAGTGTTTCTGTTCTGTAAACCCAACCACATGAACGCCTCATCATGGCCTGTCTGTATAGACCTCCAGGTTTTCTATTGATTGGTATTGAGATTAAAGGCAGGTGTATCCAATACTGGCTGTATCCCTGAACACACAGAGACTTACCTAGCTCTGCCTACCAAGTGCTGGGATTACAAGCATACGCCACCACTGCCCTGCTTTCCTATGGCTTGCTAATAGCTCTGACCCCCGGGCAACTTTATTTCTTAACATACAAATAACATTTGAAAACAAATAAAATATCACCATATACTGGGAAGGCATCTGTCAAGTGGCTATAAGAACTTGATTCAAGTATTTCTCTAACATCTGTTCGGCAAGCCATTTTAAATTACTTAGGAACCTCATAGTACATATGGGAGAGATCTCCAAAGACAGTCCTGAAAGTCTGAAAGATTGAAAAGGGTATCCCTAAGACTGAGATATACTGTAGAAAATATATTATACTTTGCCTTCTGCCCAGAGGAAGCAAATGATTCATTATAATTTGATTCTAAGCCTATGAGAGCTAATTTTGCATAGTTACCACCTAGAGGTGTTATTTAAATCACAGTATTCCCTAAAAAATGTATTTTAAGTAGTTTGTATTGGGAATTTAAGGAAGAAATGTAATTTCATTTTCTTGTTTTCTTTTACAAAATAACATAAACTTACTATGTGCTATAAAAATTATCTCCTCTTGAATCTTTCATTTAGTTATCTGGTTATCAGTAGCATTATCTCTTACTAAACAAGGTATTTTACATTGGGCATATAATAACCCATCACAGATTTATACTCTATGTGAGATTAAGAAGAAATTTCTAGAAGACCTCATGGAAGACCCAGAAGAACCTGAGCTCTGGCATCTCTGCCTGTAAATACAGAGGTCTCAAAACTCAATCATTCTTCTGATCTCCAGGCAAAAATTTGCACATTCAGTGGTGGAGAGTGCACAAGTCTCTTCTCACACAGGGCTGAGGCACCTGGAGAAGGGAAGGATTGGTCTAGAAGATCGTTGTGATGGTTTGAAAGAAAACGGTCCCCAAAAGGAAGTGGTATTATTAGGAGGTGTAGCTGTGTTGTAGTTTGTGTGGCATTCTTGGAGGAAATGTGTCACCATGGGCAAGGACTTTGAGCTATCCAATGCTTAAGATATGACCAGTGTCACAATTAAATTTCTGTTGTCTGCAGACTTGAACTGTCTGGACCAATGCAAGTTTCTCAGGGTGAATTCTCTATGGACAGGATGGATTTCTCTAAAACAGCCAAAGCTTCCATCCTCCACAGAACTCCATCTTATGGCTGCCCTGATGTATCACAATAACACAGAGTTGATAGGGAGGCTTTCCTTATCTATAAAGTATTTCTGAAACACTGTGCGTAACTACATGGAGATTATGTTCCAGCAAGGTAAACTAAGACATACACAGTCCACTACTCTATATTATGGTTTACAAATGACAACAAGTTCACATAATCAATAACATTGCTAAAACTTATTGCCATGAGACAGCAAAAATGAAGCAAATTAAATAAATCAGTTGTGCAGAGCCTAGGGAGCAGGTGCAGACAGGGGCCAGCAAGAGTGTTTCCTGAGTCTACCCAGATTTTATTCCTCCCATTTAACCACATACAAGCCCAGAAAACCATGTCCTGTGTCAGAACCCTTCCCTTGAAGGACACAAAATCTGACAGAGATCACCACAATTAGTTCCTCAAATCTATGTCACTCTCCTGGGAATATTACATAGACAAAAAGGACTCAATTTGAAAGCCCAATTAAGTCACCACAAAGACAATTTATCTCATAGTAGAATGAATTCCTCAATTGGAACCCCAGGACCTGAGAATCTTGTCTCATGGAGAGGCAATTTTATGGCTCTTCATGCTGCTATTTCACCCCCAATCAGTATAGAGTGTCATGTGCTGAGGAGGGGCAGACTGGAGATAGGGAAGGACATCAGAGCATGATGCTAGAATGGAGGCCCTAGATTTCTCTATGTACTCACAGACATGTTAATTTATTACTTGAACATAATTGAAATGAGTGACCTGATATAGAAAAAAAGCTTCATGAAAGAGCGCCAACACAAGACTAATAATGTAGATGAACAGTCTTATTAAATAAGAAACACAGAGCCAATTGCAGAGTTAAAAGCCCAAGAGGTCAGAGCAGTAGCTAAGAGCTAAAAACCCTTTCTTACCCTTTACTGCTGCTGCTGTCCTTTCCTTCAGCAAAGAGACCTACTTCCTGTGTGTCTGTCATTTTATTGACTTTCTGTTCTGCCTTCTCATTGGTTGTAAACCCAACCACATGACCGCCTCATTACTGCCTGTATATACAGACCTCCAGGTCTTCTATGGTTAGTATTGAGATTAAAGGCATATGTCTCCATGCTGGCTGTATCTTTGAACACACAGAGAACCGCCTAGCTCTGCCTCCGAAGTGCTGAGATTAAAGGTGTGCTCCACCACCGCCCAGCTTCTGCTATGGCTTGCTATTAGCTCTGACCACCAGGCAATTTTATTTATTGACATACAAATAAAATCATATTTCAGTACAAATAAAATATCACCATGTAATAATAAAACACAAATTTCAAATATGTAAAAATTATTTGCAGAAAAATAATACTGTATAGAATATGTGCAGCTTTGATTCCCAATACTGGGTATTACATACCAGTTGTTTTCTGTGAATCTACACTAAGCTACATCCTTGAAACCAATTTCTTCAATTTAATATCTGCACTCAATATTCATAAAGTGTGTTTCTCCTTGTAAAATTATCAAAAATGTATTATAATGCTCTGTGGAGCACATAAGGCAGAGGGCTGTCTGTAGTAAAAACATGATAAAACAAGACTTGGAATTATATCATAAATATGTAATAAAATAATTATTTCCCTGTAACTCAAGTTTTATCTCTTTCATCTGCTCTAGGCATTCATATTCCTAATGTTTCAACAGCCAATTTTATTATAAGTAAAGGACATGCAGAGACGGCCTCCTAGTACTCATGAAAACCAGCCCAGGCCTGATACTGCATCTCAGGCTGAGGAGGTCAGCCCTAGATTCCCAGGTCTTCCCACGCAGTGTTAAACACTGAACACAGACCACTTACCTAGGAGTTGGGTATGAGAGATTTTCTGTTGTTTTAAATTTTTTTTTTTTTTTGGTTTTTCGAGACAGGGTTTCTCTGTGTAGCTTTGTGCCTTTCCTGAAACTCACTTGGTAGCCCAGGCTGGCCTTGAACTCACAGAGATCCACCTGGCTCTGCCTCCCGAGTGCTGGGATTAAAGGCGTGCACCACCATCGCCCGGCTAAATTTTTTAATTAAAATATTTTAAAGAATTTCTTTACCTGAGTACTATAACCATCAATATTCCCACTCAAATTCCTCTCATATCCATCCCTCACTTTATCTCAAATTTATGACTGCTTCATCGTTAATTAATATTTTACATGTGTATGTTTCTGTGTGTATTTAGTCTATTGAGCCTAGTTAGTTGTGTATAAGCACATGAGTTTAGAGCTGACCATTGGGACTGAATAACCTATAAGGGAGCTTGTACTTGAAGGAAACTGATTCTTCCTCTCTCAGCAGTCATTGATTACTTGTAGCTCTTCATTTAGGGGTGAGGGCCTGAGAGGTTTCCTTGTATATTTTGGAAATCTAGTAAACTAAAGGAAGCAATATTTTCAAGATTTCATGGGTGAAGCATCCCTGTCCTGTCTAGAAGATACCATCTCACAGAGACATCTTGGTTCTTGAGACCCTACAATCTTTCTTCCCTCTCTTCCAGGATTTTTTCTGAGCCTTATGTGTAGAGTTAAAATTGAAGACATATCAAGTGTATTTGGACATCCCAGGGTTACTTGTTCTCTTCATGTTTACCTGATATAGATCTCTGTAATAGTCTCCACCTGAAAGCTTTTTATAAAAGCTTCTTTGATAAGGGAGTGGAATCTTTTAGTTCAGGGTATAATAATAAGTTTTTAAAATACAATTATAAAACATATTTGTTTCTTGCAGGCTGGTCACTACTGTAGGTCCAAGTGTTTGCAGCTGGGATGGTATTTCCATTTACCCTTTGGTAGTATGCAGTGTATCTTTTGTTGGAATAACCAATGAAAATATGATTTAATTTCAGGCTGACTTTATAAGATTGAACCCATTCCCAGCACTGCTCAGGTAGCCAAGAACACGAGGTTAGATGGATCAGGTGGAAACCAAATACTACTATTGACAATATAAAGGAGGTACGGGGATGAAGGATTCTGCAAACACCAGGCAGTTGCTAAATTTTCAGTTCACATATCCTTGATTCCTTCAACCATCTCTTGTCATAGACTCTTGGAACATGAAAAACTACACAGTTAAGCTGGGCATCAGTCTGATAAATTAAATATTCTAAGGACTCCCCATGTTCTGTTCTAATATCACATACCACTTTGTGGAGACCAACAGGTGATCCCCTGATTAGCAGGGAGCTGTAGCTCTCAGTGCCCAGGTCTCTGTGAATTATGTTGTGCTTCTTCCTGATGATTCCCTTAATGCCACTGAGTCTTGTTTCAGGAATGTTCTTCCCTTGGTGGACCTCTGTTATCAAGAGTCTGCACATTAACCTACACTTACAGGCTGGTGAGACACAGTAACTGTCTCCTCTGTGGATTACTGGCTCACTGTTGTAATATTTTTGATTACACTATGAAAAAGTATGTCACTGTGACTTTCTAATAAAAAGGTGAATGGCCAATAGGTAGGCAGGTCTTCCAAATACAGAGGCTGCTGGAAAGAAGAAGGGGGGGGATTCCAGGAACACAGAGCAAGCAGCATGGCCATTACAAGGTAAAGATAACCAAGCCTTGTAAAAGAATGTACATTAAAAGATTTAGGTTAATTTAAGATATAAGAGTTAGTTAGAAACAAGCCTAAGTGATTGGACAAACTTTCATGATGAATAGTAAATCTCTGTGTCATGACATGGGAGCAGGCTGGTGGTACAGATAGAGAGAAGAGCTTCCCTTCTATCTAACAGGGCTTTTTCTTTCCTTTTCTTCTTTGAATCCTCTCTATGTTTATGGCATATATTATATTGCAAAGCCTTTTCATATAAAATTATTTTTGATTTTGCTAAAATATAATAAAGTGTGGAATATGAGATCCTAAGAAAACTCAGGAAAGCATGGAGACTTCAGTGTGATTCTAGAAATATTGGCAGTGGGGATTCCTGTCTAGAACAGAGTTTGAGATTTCAAACACAAAGGGAGGGCTGACCAAGCTGCTGGACCCCAGAATTATCCAATTTAAAATGTCCCTTCCTCTTCCTGAGGTACATTCCAGGCTCAGATATGAACAATTAGACTTCTAGCAGATGGGTTTCTTCATCTGGCACCATTCTCAGCCATTCTTATATGTCTCACCTCAGGTTTTTTAAGAAGAAAAAGCAATTTCTGAATCTTGTAGTTTTTGTTCATATTGACTATTAAATTAATCAGACCCAGAATCATCTGCAAAATGAGTCTTGGTCATACCTTTGAAGGATTATTTGGTTTGGACTCAGGACAGTCTGTGAAGGAAATTCTAGACTAGGTAAATTGAGTTAGGTAGACTCACCCTAAGCACTGTCCACACTATTCCTGTAGGTTTTGGTCCTGGGCCAAATACAAAAAGTAAGATTATTAGTATAAGCACTTATCAATTTTTGCCTTTGAATGTTGATGTAATGTGACTCACTACATTAAGCTCTTAACTCCATGAATAACTGACATGATGGAATGTACCTCAAACTATGAGCAAAAATAAATCCTTTCATCTAGGAGTTGTTATTGTCTTATAGTTTGCCCCTGCAATGCAGATAGTAACTAACACAGAAAATGATTATTAAGAAATAGGGCTATTGCTGTGCTAAATTTAAATGCACTCTTAGTCAATGTTCAATTACTGTGAAGAGGCACCATGATCAAGGCCACTATTGTAGGAGAAGACACTCAATTGGGATCTTGTTTACAGTTTCAGAGGATTATTCTATTATCATGGCAGGGAACATTGTGGCATGCCTGACATTTGGTCAGCAGCTGAGAGATACATCCTGATCACAACTAGAGAGAGAAAGACTGGACTTCTCAAGGGTTTTAGATCCTCAAATCCAACATCCAAAGACATACTTTCTCCAACAAGACCACACTTACTCTTCTAATCCTGTCAAAGAGTACTATTCTCTGATGACTAATTATCATAGTCTATAGGCCATTCTTTTTCAAACCACCATATGTGCTGACTGTGTTTCCTGATTCTGAAAGGCCACAAAATATTTACCCTAATTTTTAAAATTACTATTCTTAATTTGAGATTTTTTTGTCCATAACTGAGAATAGATTTTTCCCTATAGCCCCTACATTAACATGACCCATTTTCTAGAAAATGTTTGTAGTTTAACCTGGATTACCAGACAGGAGATAACAGTATCTTGTCAATTGAATAATTAGAAGGGGGAATCTCTACTAGACTAAAGTTATTGCCATGTAATAATCTAAAATGTAATAGTTCAGTGTTTGTGTTCTAAATGGTTCATCCTGATGTTCCAGTTGTAAGAAACAGTACATTGTTGTAAAACATGTGGACTTTATGAGATATGAATGGAAGGCATTATCAGCTTGGATTATCTTAGGGATGCCTATAAAAGGCAAAGCAAGCTTGTAATATGACATGAATAGCAGATTCCTCAGGATGAGTTGTGGCCCATGTCATGATTGAAAAAATATCTATAGACAGATGAACATATTTTTGCTTACCAAATTCTGGGATTTTAGTAGTATCCATTTGATAGATGTCATTTGGTCTCTCTTTGGGTAGAATCTTTGAAGGAAATGGTTTAGTACCCAATTTAAAATAATCAGGGCATTGTAAAACTACAGTTTTTACTGATTCTTGGTTTGTTGAAATTTTGCTGCAGAAATGGACCACGATTGTGAGTTAGATCATGCCAATCAGTGGCCTTTGGACAGATGTGAATAAAGACAGAGGGAAGACCAAAGCATCTTACAAGGTTCCAGGAAATCCTGAATAAACACACATGTAAATGATTAAGAATTGTGAAGGCTTAAAACAAATTATTTCATAATCCTGAAAAAAAGTTTCAGATAGTGTTAGCAATTGGTGGTATGTATGCTGTTTGTAACATAGGCATGGTAAGGGTAGTAAGACAGAATCAGGGACAATATTGACTAGAGAAGAGTGATGCTTTAGACCTTTATGACTGTATAAAATTCATTCTGTTAGGATGAACACAAACAAGTATGAAGAACTGAGTGATCTTAAAATGGAAAACCTATGCTAACAATGATGTCATTGCTTGTGCAAAACATTCAGCGTGCAATACCATTGCTAATAAGCATTTAGGTTCTTCTTCTAACATAGTCTTTTCAATGAATTTAAAATATACCAATAGTGAAGAAGAGTTGTGATCAATATGATATAAACATTTGTAGCTAATTCTCATTGAATATTATCACTACACCAAAGGCCTCTAACCAGCTACTTTTCCTCATAAACATGTTCAAGTTCCTCAAAGATTTTCATCTAAGGGAGAATCCAGAGGCTCAGGTTGTATTGTAAATGTTAGGCTTTCTTTAGGTAGAATCAATAGCAGAAGACTCTTTCAACAATGATAAGAAGAAACATCATGCACACAAAAGCATCTAAAAGGTACAACATATGTGTATGTGAGCTTGGCTTCAACAACCCCCCTTTACAGCAGACCTTGAATATAGAACTTAGTTAAAGCACTTATATACAGAAATGGAAAATCAAGCACCATGATGCACTGAAAAGTTTTCCATATAGAACAAAATTATATATGAGTGAAATGCATGTTACTCCTGATCATGCTGACACTTATACAACCTGATGTGCAGCATATACTTAGGGATTAACACATGTGCCTACCTCCACATGTATTTCTGTGCATGTATACATGGGTCATATACATTGGTATTAGCTCCACCAACTCTTTGGAGCTGGAGGTGGGTTATCTAGCTCCACAGCTGTCATTCACTAAGCTTATAGTAAATAAATTTAAGTCTTTATAAAGCATTAGTCACGACATTACATAAATAAGTTGATACTGTGCTTGGGGAATCTGGATCCAAACAGAGAAGAAAGAAGTCTAAGGATACAGAAAGAATTTTCTACCTAGAAAGATGCATGGCAAAGGGACTAATAACCTCTTTTAAGTATTTACATACAAATATACAGCTCATCCATGATACAAATGCTGAATTAGCAAAACATTATTTTGAATCACAGTCCAAATTTCCCTAAATTCTGTTCACTTCTCAAATGTGAACATATTTCATGTAGGTGGGAATTTTTCTGTAAGTATTACATTTGTTCCTCTTCCTGGTGCTGTGAGTTTTTTCTCTCAAGTGCATCAAGCTGGATGATTTGGAAAACTCAATTGTATATCACTTGTGGATCCTGTCCATCACTTGTGCTGTCCCTCGTAACTCACTTCATCACCAGTGATCACTGCTAAAGCTTGATCTAACAGCCCATGGAGAAAAGACTGTGGTTCATGGAGAAAACCATTGAATTACAGCTCATTACCCATCCTTGAAATATTTACTCAGCATCATTTTGTACATTACAATGAAGAGAAACAAGACCTTAGAACCCTTGAAGTGTGGTTCACTTTTTTGAACTCTGATGAAGTGACTAGATTCTCACTGGGATGAAAGAGCTCTATCGACACAGATGCCAAGATGAAGCAGGGAATGCACATCTGCAGACAGGTTTAATTCTTGAATCTCACCCTCTAACTGACTAACATAGAACAACTCTACCTGTTCTTTCTCAAAAAGGATAAGGTCTTGATCTAAGAAATACTATACCTCATTATTTTGCAAATTATAGAGTTTGTGATTATAAATCCAGTGATATTCACACAACCAACAGTATCACATTAATTCTCATTTGTCCACAGTACACACAGGTTCTCACTGTGAACTGAACCAGATCATCCTCTCCCTGGTGGCATCAGCTCCTGATAAGTGCATTACTAGGAGCAGGGCTGATGGGGAGCAAGGGACTGAGGTGATCATGGCATCTTTATACATGTGATGTCCACTCCTAGGTTCAGTTGTGCTATGGATATTGCTCTGTATGCTGTGTGTTACTCTGATTGATTAATAAATAAAATGCTGATTGGCCAGTAGCCAGGCAGGAAACATAGGAAGGACAAACATAGAGGATAATTCTGGGAAGAGAAGGCAGAGGCAAGAGTGCCAGCCAGACACAGAGGAAGCAAGATGTCAAGGCAGTACTGAGAAAAGGTACCAAGCCACGTGGCTAAACATAAATAAGAATTTAGTATAATGATGGTATACTAAAATCAAATCTCTGACAATCTTGTGGTTGTAACTTAATTGTAAAGAAACAATCTTGTAAGTCAATGACTATGATATGCCAGTCCTTCAGTACTGCCACAGGAGATGGCAGACCAGGTTGTAGGGCTCCCATATCTTCCATAGCTCTCAAATCCTGTAATAATCTCCATTTTCCTGATTTCTTTTTTATGACAAAAACAAGAGTATTCCATGGGCTATTGGACTCTTCTATATGCCCCTTTTCTAACTGTTCTGCTACTAGCTGCTCTAGTGCCTGTATTTTTTCTTGTGTAAGGGGCCACTGACTGACCCACACAGGCTGGTCAGACTTCCATTTTATAGGATCTGCATAAATGGTACTCGCAGTGGCCCCTATGAAAAATGTTGATCAGTCTCTGAGTCTACTGATACCAATTGGATATGCAAGGATTCCATTAAGTCTCTACCCCACAAGGTGAAAGGTAAGGAGGGCAGCACATAAGGCTGTATCATGCCGTCCTTATTGTCTGTCTTCCATTTTAATACTTTTGAGCTTTGCATGACCCCCGAGGCCATTCCTAACCCCATAAGAGAGGATCCTGTTTTATGTATAGGCCATGAGGAAGACCAATCTTTTCCTGCTATACAGGTTCTGTCAGCTCCAGTGTCCAGAAGGCCCTGAACGGGTTTTCCTTCTAGCTGTATCACTTTAAAGGGTCTATTGCATAGGCTTTGGACCCAAGCCACCAATTCATTAGAATCAGTAGATCCAAATTGATCCTGGCCTCTGTATCCTTTCATGATTGGAGCAGGCAGATTCACATAAGGTAATAGCACAATCTGAGCTATTCTCTGTCCCTTATGTAACTGTATGGTCTCCTTTAATGGTCTAATCATGACTTTAATGTCCCTCATTGTATCTGCATCAAGAACCCCTGGTAAGACCTCAAAATTTGTGGCTGTGTTAGATCTCCTTCCTAATATTAGCCCTACCGTTTGAGGCAGCAGGGTTCCCACTATTCCAGTAGATATGACTGCAACTCCGTCACAGAGGGACAAGAGTACATCCTCCCTACAGCTCAGATCCAATCCTGCACTCCCTGGGGTTCCTCGTGGCAGATCATAAATCGTAAATTCTGGGCCTTGAAGATTTAAAGCTTGCTTGTCCTGTTATACAGGATTCAGCTCCCTGTCCTCCAACTTCCCCTCTTTGAGTTCAGGCCTAAGGGGAAGCCCCTTACCTAGTTTTTTGACTGAGGTTCCTCTTTTAGGGGAACCCCCTCTTTAGTGAACTTTGACTTGCACTGATTTCTCCAAAGGTTTCCCTTTTCTACAACGAGGGCAAATCCCCGGAGGAGGCCGGGAAGTTTTTCCCCGTGTAGAAGGGCATTCTTTCTGCATATGCCCTGATTTTCCACACTTATAGCATGTTGAGGACTCATCATCATTACTTCCCCCAAATGCTTTCTTTACATAGGCGCTGAATCTCTGAACTTTCATGGCTGCAGCGTAGGCCATTCCTTGCACTACGGCTGGTGAGGCATCCAAACATGCTTTTATGTAGTCCTGTAATGACCCAGTTTTTCTGACAGGCCTAATCAGATCTTTACATAAGGTATTGGCATTTTCCCAAGCCAGTTGTTTTAGAAGCATATCCACCCCTTCAGATGGGGGAAGCATCCTATGGATAGCTTCCTCAAGGCGAGAAATAAATGCCTGATAAATTTCCTCGTTTCCTTGTATAATCCCAGATAATACAGTTCCCTTGGTCCCTGCAGGAGGTATCCTTCTTCAAGCTTCTAAAACATCTTTGGGGAGAGCAGTCTGAGACTGAGGGGTAGCATAATTTCCTGTCTCTAGAAGCATGTCTAGGGTAGGTTTAGTCCCCTTTTTCTTGGACATAGTAATGATTGTCTCTTTAGATCTGTCCTCATAATCAGTTCTCCAGAGAATATAATCCCCCGGAATTTCTCCCTGCTGGCTACATTTCCTAGGGCAGGATGGTGCTATGCAGCCTGCAGGAAGAGAAAAGATACCAATGATCTTATACATTGCAGATTCAAATATCAGTCTTCAGGTAAACATGTTCAAAAGCCCATGGATATGGATAGCCCTTTTAGATCCTAGGTCTATTGCTAAAGGTCAAGTTGTCAAACTTCCTTATATTACATATATTTACACCTAATAGATGAGTGCTGCCCCCAGCCTTGATCACACAAGCATTTTTGTGCTGTGTAATGATTAATGCAGACATTAATGACCTATCAATATTCTGAGAATGAGTAAATGAGTACTCAGCCACAGATGAGTTGTCTGTATTAACCTCACAACAAAGTGGAAGGACTATGATGTAAGCGAGATTGGAAAGAATGGAAGGTACAGAATATGAGTTTGCTAAACATGGAATTCTATCTTTAGGACCAGACATGGCCGTGGTACATAGAACTCACAGCAGCTATAGTTACCAGTTTAAGACCTAAACAGAACAAGCCATTCAAATTACAGCATGGGAGCCTATGAACTAGCTGATCAGGTAGAGGTGTCTACTGCCAAGCCTAGCAATATCAGTTTGATTGCTTGGACACATGTCTTAGGATAGAAGAATTGTATTCCATAAGTTGTCCTCTGAGGACCACACATACACTGGTGCATGTGTGTCCTGTTCTCACCACTAAAGATACTATAACAATTTTAAAAACTATTAAATGGATGGAGAGAAATTCCTGAGAATCCATATCAAGCTGAGGATCTATTGGCATTTAATGACTGATGAGGAAAATATAATGAGTCTTCTTTGGAACATCTCTGGAGGCTGCCTATGTACTAGGGAATAACCCCAGATATGTGTATATAAAAAGAACTGATGGGATTTGCTGTGTTATTAGTTAATGAAACAAAAGAGGTCAGGGATTTGGGAGAGAGACTTATTGGAAGGTTCCATGAAGAACCAGAGGGGCATAGTGGGTATAGATGTAATCATACTATATTATATACATGAATTAAAATTTCAAAGAATAAAATAGTGAAATGTTAAAATAACAATTTTATAATTTTTTTTAGAATTTTCATGTGAGTGTATTTTGTACACTATATAAATTTGCCCCATAATCTCTACCCTTCATTTTCTTTCCCCTCCCAATTTCCCTTTATTCTACTAGACAATTTCACTTATACATCATCATGTATTTGTTTGTATTCCTAGTTGTATACAAGTATGAAAT
The DNA here is from genome assembly GCF_049852395.1 of Peromyscus maniculatus bairdii. Lineage (NCBI taxonomy): Eukaryota > Metazoa > Chordata > Mammalia > Rodentia > Cricetidae > Peromyscus > Peromyscus maniculatus. The sequence continues at coordinate 87,510,512 of NC_134865.1, read as the reverse complement.
ATCTAAGAACTACTAATCATTTAAGGTTTGTGTTTCTGAGACGATCTTAATGAGTACATTTATCTCTAGTTGCATCCATTTTATATAACTGATGTAAGTATCATATTTCTTGCAAATGAAAAACTTCTGTTGTGTTGTTTATATAAACATGTTTTCATGATGAATTCCTCTGTTGACAGACACATAGTTTATTTCCATAATTTAATTATTGTGATGTTGCTGCAATAACCATTGCTGTGCAAATACTTCTGTAGTGTATTTTCTTTTGGTCATATGGGTGAGTTTCTTAGTATATAATCTGTCAGAAGGGATAATATAATTGCATATATCTGAAGGAGGCTGTAAAGTTCAAACTTAGCAGGCCTTAAATTTCCCATCACTGACCTGGTCATCACAGCCACCATCTGTACTTCAATCTCAAAACCTTGTAAAAAAAAATGGAGCAACTTTCTCAGGCCTACTGAGAGCTTAGGTCCTGATGTCACATCCTCAGCATCTGCACAGGGCTCAGGAAAGGAGCATGTTATACACTTCCTCAGAGAGGATTCAGAATTGGCTCTCAGCTTCTTGCTGCCTAACCTAGGTGTCCTCTGCCTTCTTCTCCCCCTGAACTAGGTCCTTATCTAAGAAGTATCCTGCTCATGAATATGCAAACTCCTGGAGACTTTGGTTGTAAATACAAGGTTGTGTAATCCCCTCAACAACAAATGATCTGTGTCCTCTCCACAGTCACTGAGCACACAGGTCCTCACCATGGGATGCAGCTGGATCATCTTCTTCCTCCTGTCAGTAACTACAGGTAAGGGGCTTTCCAGTTCCAAGCCTGAGGAAGGAACAGGGACTGAGGTGACAATGACATCCACTCTGTCTTTCTCTCCACAGGTGTCTACTCTCAGGTCCAGCTGCAGCAGTCTGGGGCTGAATTGGGGAAATCTGGGGCCTCAGTGAAGTTGTCCTGCACGGCTTATGGCTACACCTTCACAGACCACTATCTTACCTGGGTGAAGCAGATGCCGGAACAGGGACTGGAGTGGAATGCATGGATTATTCCTGGAAGTGGTGATACTGACTACAATCAGAAGTTCCAGGGCAAGGACACACTGACTGCAGACAAATCCTGCAGCACAGCCTACATGGAGCTCAGCAGCCTGACATCTGAGGACTCTGCAGTCTATTACTGTGTGGACACAGTGTTGCAACCCACATCCTGAGTGTGTCAGAAACCCTGGAGGAACAGGAAGCTGCCCTGGGACTGAGATGACAGAGAAGATTAGCCTGAAGACTTTCTTAGAAATAATCATACTGAGTGTCCCTTTGTCTGACAATTCACATTCTTATAGGATCTTTGTACTTTCAAAATACCACTAGTATTAAAGTGATGTTGATTCAGGATGCCCTTAGAATGCACCATAAACTGACCAGGTGTTTACAATTTACCACCTCCATTAATATGATTTTTTTTTTTTTGGTTTTTTTCGATGCAGGGTTTCTTTGTGTAGCTTTGCGCCTTTCCTGGAACTCACTTGGTAGACCAGGCTGGCCTTGAACTCACAGAGATCCGCCTGGCTCTGCCTCCCGAGTGCTGGGATTAAAGGCATGTGCCACCACCGCCTGGCTATTTTTTAAAAATAAACTATAATAGAAAAACTGTGTGTGTGTATATATATATATATATATATATATATATATATATATATATATATATATACATATATCTTACATCTAAGGGTCTGGAACTGTTGGCGGAGTAGCTGGGAATGAGTTATAATATCAGTTAGGCCAGTAAAAGACAAATCAACAGCTTGTGCACAAACAAAACCCTTTCACAGTCCAACTTGTTTTCCCTAAAACAAGAACAGGCAGTTTGTTGGAAGAGTTCCCATAGATTTGTGTAAGAATCAGTGTCACAGCACACATCTGATCTGTGTCAGAATCCCTGAAGGAGCAGGAAGCTGCTTTGGGGTTGAGAGGACAGGGAAGAATAACCTGAAGACTTTCGAAAAACTTGTGGTTAAGTACCGAGGAAAGGAACAACAGACTAAGGATTAGTTATATTACATGAAGAATTTCCTAGTCACACTGCATACAAGATTCAGAGAGCAGGAGTTTCAAATTAGTGAACTTGATCCACTCATTCTCTTGTTGATATCAATGTGAGCATTGTCTACCATAATTTAGTCATCACTTTGGAGTAAAAATATTTGGTCACATTTCACATCAATGTCTAATTTGTAGATGACCAATGTTGCTGTTGAATATTTATTAACAAGTGTTATTCATCACACCAGTTTGTGTTTATGAGCTTTTAGGTATAGGCTCTGAGATTAAGCAATGATCACTGATTCATATTCATAGTCTTCCTCAATCTCAATACCCTGCCTTGTAATCACAGCCTGTTACAGAACAGTGAACACAGTGACATGAGACATTCTCCTCCAGTCTTTGGGATATATGGGTTTCACAATCATCCTCAGTGCCTTGCTGAAGGCTATTTAGTAGTTAGTGTTGCTGATTCATGACATTTTCCCAGAGGAATGGGCTGCAGATGTTGTCTGTAACTTCCTTCAGAGGTAAGTTACAGAGAGGACACCCCAGAGATGCCCAGAAACATCTCAGAACTGGATTTTCCTGCATCTTAGATATCTGGACACTGAGGAAACCGTGTGCATCAATCTGTGAGACAATCAGAATGAAAAGATGTGAGCCTGTTTCCAGATACATTCTCTTCCCTGTGGAGGGCCTCCAGAATTGTGCAAGTGGTGCTCAGGTCCTCAAGTGGTGTTTAGAAGAGTAAAATACAGCACAGTTACAGTAGGGAGGCTCAAGGGTTAATTATCAATGCAATCAGTGACCAGCCAGAGAAGTGTAAATAGTCCACAGAGTAAAGAGAAAATCATAAAAAAGCTAGAAATCAATATATGATGTAAGTAAGGAGATATCCTGCTCACTTTCACATTTGTTGCAACAGATCAGCACATACTATAATCCCAATATTACTTTACCTCAGAAGAATAAACTACTAGCATCTATTTATATCTCACAGGCCCCAGAATTTTGTGAATGGATTACATTGTAAGAAGAGAAAATCTCCATACTATTTAGAAGGCATGCATTCCTGTCCATTGTAACCAATGATAGCCATTAGCATCTTATGTACTGAAGTTAAATGTGGCTTTATAGACATTACTTAGCCCAACAGAGATTCTAAAATGCCAAGAAAAAACCATCCAGTACCCTGAATTGTAGGGATAAGTGATAGAAGAGCAGATATGCAACAGACTGGTCCTAGATCCTTTTATGCTTCAACATTTGGTGCATCTGACCCATGAGCTAAAATTAAAGCAAAATATACATGACTAGCATTAATTTATGTAGTGTGCATTTTTGTGTAAATATTTTAGCTATATTTCAGACATTTAAACACACATGTACAGGTAACCCTGCATAGTGATATTTGATTCTCCCATTCCTGGGAGCATATTTCAAATCCATGAAAATGTTCAGCTTCTAAATAGGTTAACTAATACATGTCCTATCCAAAAATAAGAGGACTGTGAAATTGGAAAGATATACATGGGGAGATAAAAACTTGTAAATATATATATATATATATATATATATATATATATATATATATATATATATATATCCTACACCCATGAGGATTCTGGTCAAGGAGATCTCTCTGGCTTCATTCCTTTAAATGTATGCAAATGTAGTGTGGGAAACTGAGTCACAGCAGATATTTGATTCATTTCTACTTCCTTTTTAATGTGAGTATATTTTCTCATGGTATAATTGTTAACTTTTCTGTGAGTACTACAGTGGGTTATCCTCTTTCTGTTGACCCTTTTATCTGCATGTCTCTGCAATGCATACATGGATACATTGGGGGCTGCATCTAAGTTTATGACTCATTGTGGTTCTCTGACATCAGGTGCTCTGTCCCAGATATAGTCTGAAGAATGTAGTTTCCTGTTGTTCTTTATTGTTGTGACTTTACTACAAGTGGTAATTGCTAGAGCTGGATCCAACTGTCACCAGGGAGAAGGCTGGTATTGAGAGGGGCATTGATGATAGTATGGAAATATCTTAAAATCAAACTCTGATGTATCCAGTCAGCATCTCCAGATTAACAGCAATCATTTCTCTCCGAAGTTAAGCTCTTTGAACACTGAAGCTATTGGGATGTGTTACTGCTCAAGAAAGCCAGTGCTATACAAGTGTGCACTCCCTCCAACAATGGAGGAGTGTTCCCCTTGCTCCACATCCTCTCCAACATAAGTTATCATCAGTGTTTTTGATCTTATCCATTCTGACAGGTGTAAGATTGAATCTCAGAATTGTTTTGGTTTACATTTCCCTGATGAATAAGGATGTTGAGCAATTCCTGAAATGTCTTTTGGCCATTTGGGATTCTTCTGTTGGGAATTCTGTTTAGATCTGTAGTTCATTTATAATTGGATTGTTTGGTATTTTGCTTTCTATTTTCTTGAGTTCTTATATATTTTGGAGATGAGTCCTCTGTCAGATGTGGGCTTAGTGAAGATCTTTTCCCATTCTGTAAGCTTTCATTTTATCTCATTTATTGTGGCCTTTGCCTTACAGAAGCTTCTCAGTTACAGGAGGTCCCATTTATTAGTTGTTGCTCTCAGTGTCTGTGCTACTGGTACTATATTTAGGAAGTGGTTTCCTGTGCCAATGCTTTCTAGGCTAAATCCCACTTTCTCTTCTATCAGGTTCAGTGTAGCAGGATTTATGTTGTGGTCTTTTATCCACTTGGATTTGAGTTTTGTACATAGTGATAGATATTTATCTATTTGCAGTCTTCTACATGTTGACATTCAGTTATGCCAGCACCATTTGTTGAAGATGCTTTCTTTTCTTCTTCTTTTTTTTCATTGTACAGTTGTGGCTTCTTTGTAAATTATCAGGTGTTTCCAGGTGTGTGGATTAACGTTAAGGTCTTCAATTTGATTCCTTTGGTCCACATATTGGTTTTTATGCCAATATCAAGCTGTTGTTTTTACTATGGCTCTATAGTGGAGCTTGAACTCAGGGATGGTGATGCCTCCAGACATTCTTTTATTATACAAGATTTTTTAGATATCCTAAATTTTCTGCTTTTCCATATGAAGTTGAGTATTGTTCTTTTGATGTATGTGAAGAATTGTGTTGGGATTTTGATGGACTTGCATTGAATCTGTAGATTGCTTTTGGTAAGATCGCCATTTTTATTATGTTGTTTCCACCTATCCATGAGCATGGGAGATCTTTCCATTATCTGATATCTTCTTCAATTTCTTTCTTCAAGGACTTAAATTGTTTATCATGCAGGTCTTTCACTTGTTAGAGTTACTCCAAGGTATTTTATATTATTTGTGGCTATTTGTAAAGGGTGATGTGTCTCTTATTCCTTTCTCAGGATAATCATACTACAACTCACAGCTCCAAAGAAGATTGGAAAAAGTAGGACCATAAAAGGGGTACATGGATCACCTTGGGAAGAGGAAACTGAGGATATCCCGATGAGTAAACTGTGGATGAGGTGAGGGCACTAGAGGGTAGGGGATGGGGGATGAGAACATGAGGGAAAGGGATGGTCAATATGGTGGAGGGATGGAGTGGGAGAACAATGAAAGAGATATATTGATAGAAGAAGATATTATGGACTAAAGGAGAAACCCAGTGTTAGGGAAATTCCCAGAGACCAACAAGGATGACCCCAGATTAGATTACCAGTAATAGTATTAGATTACCAGTAATAGTGGTGAGGGTTCCTGAACTGGCCTACCCTGGTAATCACATTGGTAAATACCCTAATAGTCATCATAGAGCCTTCATCCAGTAACTGATGGAAGCAGATGCAGAGATCCACAATCAAGCACCAGTCTGAGAACTGGAAGTCCAGTTGAATAAAGGGAAGCAGGGTTATATGAGCAGGGGGGGGTGTCAAGATCATGATGTGGAAATCTACAGGGAAAACTGAACCAAGTCAAAGGAACTCATGAACTTTAGGCTGACAGCTATGGAACCTGCTTGGGACCAGACTCGACCCTCTGCATATGGGAGACAGTTGTGTAGCTGGGTCTGTTTGAGGGGCCCTGGCAGTGTGATCAGGATCTATCCTTGGTGCATGAGCTGTCTTTCTGGATCCCATTCCCTATGGTCTGACCCCTTGCTCACCCCGGTTAAAACAGAGAGGGGCTCGGTTCTGCCTCAGCTGAATGTACCAGGCTTTGCTGTCCCCCATGGGAAACCTTACCCTGTTGGAAGAAGGGATGAGGGGTGGGTCCAGGGGAGAAAGAGGGTGCGAGGAAGGCAGAATGAGAAGGGATGTCTTCTTGGTTCATAAAAGGAATTTCAAAAAATAATTAAAAATAGACCTTGCATCTTCAGTGTAAGTCATGATAAACCAACCTGCAGGGGAGCTCAGAACCAGCAAGTGGCACAATGGAGCCATGAATCCCCAGTAGAGATGAAGGAGACTCAGGGGACTCCAAGATCTTTCCTCTGTTCTCTCCTGCCCTGTTCTCACCACTAAAGATAGTATAACAATTTTTAAAATTATAACATGGATGGAGAGAAACTCCTAGGACCCACACCAAGGTGAATATCTATTGGCATTTATGATGGATAAGGAAAATACCTATGTGTATATAGATAGCACTGATTGGTTCATTGTGTTATTAGTTAATGAAACAAAAGTGGTCAGGAAGTTGGGAGAGAGACTTATTAGAAGGTCCCAAGAGGACAATTTGGGCACAATTGTTGTAGATATGATCATACTATAATTTTATACATGGGTTAAAATTTCAAAGAATACAAATTATTAAATGTAAAAATAACAATTTTACTTATGTTTAAAATTTTCATACACATGTCTTTTGTACACTGCATATATTTCTCTATAATATCTACCCTTCATTTTCTTTCCTTTCCTATTTTATTTTTATTATACTAGACAATTTCACTTATTCTTCATCATGTATTTGTATTCCTACTTGTATGTAAGTATGAAATATCTAAGAACTACAAATGAGAATCTCATTTAATGTCTGTGCTTCTAAGATGCTCTTGATGAATATATTTATCTCTAGTTGCATCCCATTTTCTATAACTGATAGTTTCCATATTCCTTGCAGTCGGAAGACTTCAGTTGTGTTGTTTATATAAACATGTCTTCTTGATGAAATCCTGTGTTGACAGATACATAGTTTATTTCCATAATTTACTTATTGTGATGTTGTGTAAATATTTATGAAATATGTTTACTTTTGGACATTTGGATGAGTTTTTTTGGTATATAATCTGGTGGAATGACAAATATCAATTGCATATATCTCTGAAAGGAGGCTGTAAATTCTCATAACTTAACAGGTTTTAAATTTCTCATCACTATCATCATCATCACAGTCACTAATCTGAAAGCCTTTTCACAAAGTGAAGCAACTTTCTCAGGCCTGAAATCTATTGAGAACTTTTGTCCTGATGTTACATCCTCAGGATCTGCACAGGGATCACAGAAGGAGGATGCTATACATTTCCTCAGAGAGGATTAGGACTTGGCCCTTGGCATCCTGCTGCCTGACCCAGGTGTTCTCTACCTCTTTCTTCTCCAGCAGGATTAGGTCCTTATCTAAGAAGTGCCTTGGTCATGAATATGCAAATTACTTGAGTCTGTGGTAGTAAATACTAGGAAGTCACACCTCAGAACAACATATGATCAGTCCTCTCCACAGTCACTGAGCACACAGGTCCTCACCATGGGATGCAGCTGGATCATCCTCTTCCTCCTGTCAGTAACTACAGGTAAGGGGCTTTCCAGTCACAAAACTGAAGAAGGGACAGGGACTGAGGTGACAATGACATCCACTCTGCCTTTCTCTCCACAGGCGTCCACTGCCAGGTCCAGCTGCAGCAGTCTGGTCCTGGGCTGGTGAAACCTGGTTCCTCAGTGAAGTTGTCCTGCAAGGCTTCAGGCTACACTTTCACTAGCTATGTTATGCACTGGGTGAAGCAGAGTCCTGGTCAGGGCCTGGAGTGGATTGGATGGATTTATCCTGGAGATGGTGATACTGACTACAATCAGAAGTTCAAGGACAAGGCCATACTGACTGCAGACACATCCTCCAGCACAGCCTACATGGAGCTCAGAAGCCTGACATCTGAGGACTCTGCTGTCTATTATTGTGCAAGAGACACAGTGTTGCAACCCACATCCTGAGTGTGTCAGAAACCCTGGAGGAGCAAGAAGCTGCCATGGGACTGAGATGACAGAGAAGATCAGCCTGGAGACTTGCTCAGAAATAATCGTTCAGAGTGTCCCTTTGTCTGTCATTTCACAGCATTATTGGGTGTTTTTCAACTTTTCAAAAGGACCCCTGGGAATAAAGTGATGTTGATTCAGGATGCCCTTAGAGTGCATCATGCCTTGACCAGCTATTTACCAGTGACCACCTCCATTGACATGATTCTTTTTTTTTTTTTTTTTTTTTTTTTGGTTTTTCGAGACAGGGTTTCTCTGTGTAGCTTTGCACCTTTCCTGGGACTCACTTGGTAGTCCAGGCTGGCCTCGAACTCACAGAGATCCACCTGGCTCTGCCTCCTGAGTGCTGGAATTAAAGGCGTGCGCCACCAACGCCCGGCTGACATGATTCTTTTTTAAGAAACTAAAATACGACAAGCTGTAGCAATGCATTATGATATAAATACCTCTTAAATCTAGGGCACTGGAACTTTTGATGGAGTAGCTGGGAATAAGCTACAATCTGAATCAGGCCAGTGAAAGACATATCAATAGCATGTGCACAAACAAAGCCCCTTTTAAAGTCCAACTTGGTTTCCCTAAAACAAGCACAGGCAGTTTGTTGGAAAGAGTCCCCATAGATTTTGGTGTAGATGATTTAACCTCTTCTATGAAACATCATTTAATGTCTTTTTAGTTTTGATACATCTGACCATGAATTGCTTTTGGTAGAAGTAATCAAATCTCTTTTTGTTTTAGGATTAGGGATGGAGCTGAGTGTCAGGTGGAGTCCCCAGGCTGTGGAGTCTGCTACTTTGGCAACAAGCTGGGCTCCTGCTCAGATAGCACTGGGGGAAAAGCAGTGGATTCCAAGCTGGGAATGTAGAGACCTGATCTTGTCATCAGCAGCCCTGGGTGCTCATTCCCCTGTTTCCCGAAATCCCATTCTCTTTGTCACCACTTCTATTTTGACATAGACTGGACCAGTGAAAATGCATTTTACATTTTGTAGGTATTTTAGAGGAACATTTACTATACTGAGAATGATAAGACAGTTTTAGTTTATATTATTTTAGAGGGAGATTTACTGTACTGAGGGTGATTAACAAGTTTGTGTTTATATTATTTTTCAAAGTAACCATTTGCTCAGTCTTGGTGCAGGGAGGAGGGGACCGAACCTGCCTCAACTGAATCTACCAGGCTGGGCTGACTCCCCAAGGGAGACCTTGCCATGGAGGAGGTGGGAATGGGGGGTCGTTGGGGGAAAGGTTGGGGGTGGGAGGAGGGAGGACAGGGGAATCAGAGGCTGATATGTAAAATTAAATTAATTATAAAATAAAATTATTTATTTATTTATAAATAAATAAATAAAATGCATAGGAGGCCACAGGGCCCATCCACAATCTGAGCCTTATGTTCCTCTGTGCCTTAATTTTGGCATGCTTTTATCAAATCAGCAATAATATGAGAATTAACAACTTAAGAATGAAACTTTTTACAGTTAAAAATTGCATTTTAATAAGCAGATGGAAGAGAAAAGGTAGAAGCAGTTTCTATATTATCTGCCAGCTGTTCTAAGCTTGTTGCAGAGAATGGACAAAGTCCTTAAGGGCTCTGCAGATTTCTGTCTATAGATGCCTGTGCGAGTGTTAATATGAGGAACTTTGTTCCAAATCCTTTTAGCAGCTTGGCTGCTTTGACTGTGATCTATTTGAGGGCTGGCAAACTGCTGGGCCACTGTTTGGAAGTTTCATTTTCTGATAACTTGATGATAAGTCATATTTATAGTGGTCCCTGCCTTTGGTTATGAGCAGCAGTGCACAGGCATTCGTCCATCCATTACTGAAGCCACAGACTAAACTGAGGGCTGGTGAGAATTTTTTCTTAAGGGCTTGTCAGGCTAAGGTATTATTTCATACATATTTGCCATAACATTTATTATTCCTGTAGGGAAAAGACCTTCAGCCACATTTTCTGTAACATCATTTTTGAGATCTTTCTTTATGGTTAATTTGGGGGAGGGTTCTGGACAGGATTCTTCATACTTCTTTAGTTACTGGAAATACAGTCTGTAATTGTCCTGCCTGAGAAAGTTTTTAAGATCCTTTGTGGGTAATGATAATTAATATGTTAACATAAAGAAGGGAAGTATTCAGAGAAGATGCAAGGAGTTTAGTAGGACGACATTATTTTTTTTCGGGATTCCTTTTCCTTCTGTGAAAATGTATTGCTAGCCTAAGCTGATTCCACGGGATTAAATATTTTAATGTAATTGGTCCCATAGAGCAGCACAACTTATCATTATTTTTTCCTCAATATTGTGAATGAGTCTCATGGCTGTGACCCCATAGATGTTTCTTAGTAACAGTCAATAGTTGATGAGTTTATCTTAATTATGCTTTTGCTCCATTTCATTTATGAAGTTTGGTAGTTGGGTCGAGCACATTAATAATAAACTCAGATTCATCAATACTGTTTCCACATCACATTACGGAAAGAAATCAAAGCACTTACCCTTGCATCCTTTAACCAAGAGCAAGCTTGGACTTAAATCTGCTACTTGACTCTTCCTGTGTTGCCTTCTGATTTCCCTTCTGTTGTAGGATCTGATTCTCTGTCTCTGTCTCCATCTCTTCCTCTGCACATCTCTTTCTCTGTCTCCCTGTGTCTGTGTCTGTGTCTCTCTTTGTCCATCTCTCTCTTTCTCTCTCTTTCTCTCTGTCTCTCTCTCTGTCTCTGTCTCTCTCTGTCTCTCTCTCTGTCTCTCTGTCTCTCTCTCTTTCTCTCTCTCTCTCTCCCTCCCTCCCTCCCTCCCTCCCTCCCTCCCTCTCTCTGCTCCTAACAAAGATCTTTGCTCTGTACTTATTGAACAGCACAGAATGCATCACACTGGGAAATAATTAGTGATATTAGACAGAAATCCTTAACAGAGTTTTACTAGGGATTAATAAATTTTTCAGCTTACTCAAATAATAAACAGTACTATGAACATCTTTTTTATTCAAACAATATCTGCATGGTATTTTCAACTATTCTCGATACTTATGAAATTTATTGAAACCTATATTTTGTGTTTCAGCAAATGGTTATCATAATACACATAGAAACACACACGAATTACTCTTCAGTCAGAGGGATGGAAGAGCACACAAAATAAGGTTAGAAGTATGCATTATCTCATTTTGTAAAAGTTGAATACAAGGGAAATCCTAGACAATTAGTGTTGGGTGTTACAATATTCTGTTAAAGGCAGCTTAAACAACCAGTATGAGTGTATAATAATGATTTCACTCTGAAGAATTTCAAAGTGTATTGTTCATTCTGGCTGTGTGGTCCAGAAAAGTTTCAGTCTCTTAGAGTGTAAGAGATGTTTTTATCATAATGTATTACCACAAAAGTATAATTCCTATAAGCTGATTAAAAGTACAATTAAAACATTTTTCATAGAACTCATTTATTGACACAACATATGTACATGTGAATTGTCAGTCGTTCTGAAATTATGCATTATGCAGTATTCCCTAGTATATTTGCTGCCTTCCCAGTCTCAGTCCTCTGTCCTGCACTCTAAAGTCTTTATAGAAGGTGGACCTACACTGATACAGCATCTTCTCTCACATTCCACTGGGTAGCTGGCAGTGACAATTCTATAGATCATGGGATTTTGGATAAATATGTGAATAACATCCAGCATGGAAAATGTGAATATTTGGTAATCTCAAGGTTTTGATTCAATAAGAATACTTGTTATCTCAGAAAAATAACATTTCATGCTCCTCTAGCAGGCATTCCCCCATGACAAATATCAATGTCATGTGCTTACTATGCATGCAACCATGTGGGGAATACATTGTGTCAGGCATGAAACCAATAGGGAAATTCTATGTTAAAGTTTATGCAAACCTATATTGAGTTTTGAACACTATTTCAAATACCAGTGATTTCATAAAACATCCTTCTGTCTTCCTCCTACTGGAAAGCAGGGATTTATTAGGAGGCAGGAGAATCTTCTACTTCAGGCTTCTGCATTGAATGGGACTCTCCAATGAACTGGGGAGGCATCTGTCAAGTGAGTGTAATACCTTGATTCAAGGACATGTCTGATATCTGTGGGGTGAGTCATTTTAAAGTATCCAGCACCTCATACTGCATGTGGGAGAGATCTCCAGAAAGAGTTCTGAATGTCTGAAAGATCAAAAAGTGAATCCCTGAAACTGAGATATGCTGTGGAAAATTTTCTTTCAAATCACAGATTCTACTATACTTTCTTCTCAGAAGAAGCAAAAGATTCCTTTCACTCTGAGTTCAAGCCTATGAGAGCTAATACTGCATAGTTATCATTCAGGGGTGCTATGTAAATCACAGTACTCCCTAAAAATATATTTTGAAGTACTTTGTACTGGGGATTCAAGGAAGAACATAAATTTCATTTTCTTGTTTGTTTTAAGCAATAACATTATTTTTGGTATAAAAATATCCATTTCAAATTTTCATTTGGTAAAATCTGAATATCAGTAGCATTATTTCATATTAAATAGTGTATTTTATGTATCATAGAGTAAATGATATTGAATCACAGATTTACACTCTGTGTGAGTTTATGAAGACATTTCTAGCAGACCTCATGGAGGACTCAGGAGAACCTGAGCTCTGGAATCTTTGTTTGTAAATATAGAGGTCTCAAAACTCAAATATTCCATTCTCACGATGGTGAAATGCATTCTTGGTAGAGGGAAGTGCACAGGTCTCTGCTCATAGGGGGCTGAGCAACTAGGATAGAGACAAATGTGTTTTTTTTTTCTATTTCAGCTTCCCAAAGTCAGGATTCCTGTCTGTCACCCATGGGTCCTTGATTAGTTTTCAGTGTGGTGACTGTCAAGGCATTTGGACCTGGCCTGCTAAACTCATCACATGGACTGTCTTCACCTGAGCTGTCTCTGACTGTTCTACTACAAGCTGATACTTACTGGCACTAGAGTTTCCAAGACTCAGAAAACAGGATACACTGTTGGGAAATGAAATTATTGTGGAGTCAGAAAACAAAACTCCTCCCTGTTCAGCCTCATCTCCACTTCCAGGAGACCTTATCCTATGTCAGCTAGAACCCTTTCCTTAAAAGATACAAGATCTGACAGAGTTAGTTAGTTAGTTAGTTCCTCAAATATATGCCACTCTCCTGGGAATCCTGAAGAAACAGAAATGATACAATTTGAAGGCCTTCTCAACTCACCCTGAAGACAGTTTATCTCATTAAAGAAAGAATTGCTCGATTAAAAACTCAGACCTAATCATCTTTTCTCATGGGAGGCAGTTTTCATGGCTCTTCATTCTGAGTCTCACCCCAAATCAGTATAGAGTGACGTGTCCTGGGGAAGAGGCAGGAATGGAGGCATGGGAGGACATGAAAGCGGGGCCCTAGAATGCAGTGTCTAGATTTCTGTCTGTCTTTGGGTATGCAAGGCATGGTTCCTGTATTACAGGAGGGCTACATGAAACACAGCCCACAGCAGATAAACTATAAATACAAACACAAAAGTTCAAAAATTTAAAACATTATTTACACAGAAATACAGTCTGTAGAATTTGTGCAGCTTTATTTTTCAACACTGGGAATCACACACCTGTTGTTTTCAATCAACAATTGAATCAGCACCAAGCTTCATCTATGAAACCAATTTCTTCAGTTTAATATCTGGATTCAACATTCATAAGCTTTGTTACTCTGTCTAAAATTATCAACATTGGATTATGATGTTCTCTGTGGAGCACATAAGGTATGGGGTGACTATGTTAAAAAACATGATAAGGTGGGACTTTGAATTATATCACAAATGCATAGTCGATAATTCTTTAATTTTTTTTGCTATTACTTAGTTTTGTCTCCTTCATCTACTCTAGGCATTCACATGTCTAATCCACCCAATGCAGAGTTCATAATAGAACAGCAGGGAATGCATACAAGGCCTCCCTGTGCTCTTGAAAACCAGCCCATCCCTGAGCCTGCAGCTCCTGCAGAGGAGCCCAGCACTGGATTCCCAAGTCTTCTCATTCAGTGATGAACACTGCACCCAGGCCACTCACCATAGCATCGGCTCTGCGCTGAGATTACCTTGCTGATTTCTAAAAAATTTAATTAAAATGGCTTTTTTTCTGAATTTTTTTTACCTGAGTACTGTACCCATCAATATCCACACTTGTATCCATCCCTCACTCCATCTAAAGTTCATTACTTCTTCACATTTAACTAATACTTTTACATGTGTGTATGTTTTTCTCTGTATGTGTAACATTTGAGCCCAGTTAATGTCATGTATATGTACATGTGTTTAGAGCTGACCATTGGGATTGAATAACCTATTAGGGAGCTTGTTCTTGGAGAAAGCAGGTTCTCCCTCTCTCAGCAGTCATTGATTACCTAAAGCTCTTTATTTAAGGGTGGGTAACTGAGAAGTTACCCCTACACTCTGGACATCTAGTTTAAGCAACAGTATTGTCAAGATTTCATGGTTACAGCATCTCTGTCCTGTTTATAAGATACCTTCTCACAGTGACATCCTAGTTCTGTAGATCTTACAATCTTCCTGTCCCCTCTTCCAGGATTTTCACTGAGCCTTAGGTGAAGGGTTTGCATTGAAGATGTAGCAACAGTATTTGGGCATCCCAGGGTCACTTGTTCTCTGCATGTTCATCTGATCTGGATCTCTGTAATAGTCTCCATCTGCAATTAAAAAACAAAAGCTTCTGGGGGCTGGAGAGATGGCTCAGAGGTTAAGAGCACTGCTTATTCTTCCAAAGGTCCTGAGTTCAATTCCCAGCAACCACATGGTGGCTCACAACCATCTGTAGTGAGATCTGGTGCCCTCTTCTGGCCTGCAGGGGTGTGTGCAGACAGAACACTGTATAATTAATAAATAAATAAATAAATAAATAAATAAATAAATAAATAAATAAATCTTTAAAAAAAAGCTTCTTTGAGGAGGGAGTGGAAGCTTTTATATGAGCGTATAAGGATAAGTTTTCTAACACACTTAGAAAATATATTTGTGTCTTTCAGGCAGGTCATCATTGTAGGTCAAAGGGGTTGTAGTTGGGTAGCTGTTTACATTTCTCCTTTGGTAGCATGCACAGTATCTTTTGTCAGAGCAACCAACCAATATCTGGTTGTAATTCTGACTGACCACCTAAGATTGGATCCATTCCCAGCAGAGCTCAGTTGCCCAAGAACCTGAAGACCACATGAGAAAAGGAAGAAACAAAGTGCTAAAGAGGCCCACAGAAATCCATAAAGATACCCCCACAATAGACTGCTGGCAATGGTCGAGAGACAGCCGGAACTGACCTACTCTGGTGATGGGATGGCCAAACACCCTAATAGTTGTGCCAGAAACCCCATCCAAGGACTGAGGAATCTGGATGCAGAGATCCACGGCTAGGCCCCTGGTGGAGCTCCTGGAGTCTAATTATTGAGAAAGGGGAGGGTTTATATGAGTGAGAATTGTTGAAACCAAGGTTGGATAAAGCATAGGGACAAATAGCCAAACAAATGGAAACACATGAACTATGAACCAAAGGCTGAGGTGCCCCCAACTGGAGCAGGCCCTCTGAATAGGTGAGACAGTTGATTGGCTTGATCTGTTTGGAAGGCATTTAGGCAGTGGTACCAGGTCCTGTGCTCATTGCATGAGTTGGCTGTTTGAAACCTGGGACTTTTGCAGGGACGCTTGGCTTAACCTGGGAAGAGGGGACTGGACCTGCCTGGACTGAGTCTACCAGGTCGATCTCAGTCCTCGGGGGAGGCTTTGCCCTGGAGGAGGTGGGAATGGGGAGTGGGCTTGGGGGGAAGGGGAGGGGGACAGGAGGGGAGAGAAAAAGGGAATCCGTGGCTGATATGTAGAACTGAATGGTATTGTAAAGTAAAATAAAAGGAAAAAAAAACAAAATAAAAAAAGGAACCCGAGACTAGGTAGACTATGGGAGAACCAAATACTACTGTTCTGCTAAAGGAGGAATGGAGATGGAAGATTCTCTAATGCCAGGCCGTCTGGTAACACTTGGTTGCAAGAATCTTGAAAAGGGGGAGACCTATTGTGTAAGAAATAGCAATGTCTACTCAGCATTGGAGAGAAGCACGGCCACTTACGATGTGGGAAAGAGCAAAGACAATACGATGTGAAGGGGAGGGATGTCACAGGAAGAGAGCAGGCTGTAGGGAAGAAGGGGCTGCACTTCCTAGTGGAGCAGGGAGGGGGAAGTCTCTAAAGGGCCATGTGGTACTTTTCTGTAAGAGCAGACCTAGCTCCTGGGGAGAGAAAGACAACTCCTTGAGGATCTGGAGAGCAGAAGAATGGGGCAGGGAAAGAAATGAGCCTATCTGGTGTCTTAGGGAAGTCACAGAAGAGCTGGGAGTTCCTTTGGGATGGGCAGGCGAAGGCCTGCATGTTGGATGGGGTAGGTCAGTCCTGGAGGTTCTAAATGGTAAACACAGGTCTTCAGTGTGTTTTAATTATTGACTAAAGAACAAACTCAGATAGTAGTTATATCTCTATTATAGTTCTTTTATTTTTTGAGAATCACTTTTTATTCTTTTTGCCTGCTGTACTGAGCTATTACCGCTTCATCCACATTTTGTAATTTAGTTTTAGGTATGAATTCACTATAGACATAACCTTATATAACATTGCTTAAATTGTCATATTTTAGTTTTTCTTCTTTTAATTTTCTATTAATTTATTGTATAAGTTCTGCTAAGACATCAGAGGAGTTTACATGTACAAAGAATAATAAAGGTGTGGCTTCCCATGGGGAATTAGCAAAGCCTGGTACATTCAGTTGAAGCAGGTCCAAACCCCTCTCCTGCATCAAGGCTGTGCAAGGTGGGACTATGGGCTCCAAAAAGCCCGCACATGCACCAGGGATAGATCCTATTCCCACTGCCAGGGGAGCCCTTAAACAGACCAATCTACACAACTGTCTTGCTTATGGAGAGGGTTGAAAGCAGAGAATGTCTCCCACAGCTTGGCCTGGTGCTTGGTTGTAGATCTTTGCATCTGCTTCCATCAGTTACTGGATGAAGGCTCTATGATGATAGTTAGGGTATTCACGGATTGCCAGGGTAGGCCAGTTCAGGTCCCCTCATTATTATTGCTAGTAGTCTAGTCTGGGGTCATCCTTGTGGGTTCCTGGGAATTTCCCTAGGACCAGGTTTCTCCCTTACCCCATAATGTCTCTATCAAGGTATCTCTTTCTAAAAAAAGAAAGAAAGGAGAGAAGGTTAGCACTCCCCTTGACAAGGATGGAAGAGGCCCTTGGGCCTAACAACACACATATGGCTAAGGCATTACCACCCACTTCATTCCTTCTTTTGACTTCCTTCCTTCCTTCCTTCCTTCCTTCCTTCCTTCCTTCCTTCCTTCCTTCCTTCCTTCCTTCCTTCCTTCCTTCCTTCCTTCCTTCCTATCTTCCTTCCTTCCTTCCTTCTCTTTTCCTTTTTCAGACACAACTCATGTAGCCCAATCAGAACTCAAACCTGTGATTCTCCTGCTCCCATCTCTTGCCTGTCATTCAGTGCTGAGGATGAACACATGAACACTTCCGGCATGAAAAACAGTACTCTTATCAACTGAGCTGTGTCCCATTAGTGACAATGAAAAGGACAATAAGTGATACTTTGATGCTATAAATTGACTTTGGCCTTTATTGCATCTCCTCTAAGGCTCCTACCCCTGACTTCATGATATAGCAGGAAGACTTGCAAATAAGGTTCACCTCTGCTCATGAAAACCAGCCCTGACCCTACAGCTCTGACAGAGGCACCCAGATCTGGATTCACAGGTCCTCTCATTCTGTGACCATTACTGAGCCCAGAACATCTAACATGGAGTTGAGAACATCTAACCAAGTTGAGCTTGGTTTTCCTTGTTACCCTTTTAAAAGGTAACTTATAGATAAAAAAAAAGATACTCAGTGTGTGAGTGGACATGAATGAGAGGGACAGTGGACATGTGTGGCAGTTAACTGATGAAAGGATTCTCTGTTTTCAGGTGTCCAGTGTGAGGTGCAGCTGGTGGAGTTTGGGGGAGGCTTGGCACAGCCTGGAAATTTCCTAAAACTCTCTTGTGCAGCCTCTGGATTTACTTTCAGTAGCTATTTCATGAATTGGTTCCACCAGTCTCCAGGGAAGGGGCTGGAGTGGGTTGCTGAAACTAGAAACAAAGCTAATAATTGTGCAACATACTATGCGGAGTCTGTGAAAGGCAGATTCACCGTCTCAAGAGATGATTCCAAAAGCAGCGTCTACCTGCAAATGAGCAGGTTAAGAGCCAAAGACATCGCCATTTATTACTGTGCAAGACACAGTGAACGATCTTCAGTGTGAACCCAGTAACAAACCTCCCTGTTGGAGTGCTAAGAACCAACAGGGGGTGCACAGCACACATGGAACCAGGGACATTGTGGGAACAGGTGCAGACATAATAGAGTGCTGGTTTCTTGGAACTCAGTTGTCACTCCAACTAATGATTTCTCAGGATGCTCTGTACATTTATGTTCTGTGAAACTGTGAAAACAGGGTTCTGTTTGCCATAATATAAAATATATATACCACTGTCTAACATGAACTGAGTGCCTTAAATCACCACTGGGAGTAGAAATGACTCCACTGAGGTTGCCGAGATCAAATGTTTAGGAAGGTCCACAGTATCAGTGATGTTTTTCCCTCATGAGATTAAGGGCAAAGCCTCAGTGGTATTCCAATTAGGACAGTGTTTGGGATTAGAGGATCCATGGAGAGGTGAGGCTACTACACTCAGTGACTCGTGCACCCTAACGGTCTCACATCCCTCTGTTTTCCCTGAGAACTGTGCATTTGTACTTTTACTGGACTCAGCTACTTAGTCTTTAAATTTCATCATCAAAACTCCAGTTTTGTTTTGTTCATCTAGAGAAACTTCTTACCTTTGTTCTAACACAGAGCACAATAAGAGAAAAAAATCTCCTAATTCATTTTTAACAATTGCATGTGTGAATACCAAGAATCCTCATCTCCTCCCAGACCTGACCCACTTGCCTTACAGCCAGATGAGCCCCAGACTGCAGCTCTGTGGGGACTTGGGGAAGGCTGTTAGGAAATGGGTGGTAGCAGTTTCCCGGATTCCTTGTATGTCTCTTCATCATGTCTTGGAAAATGGAAAAGATGTGATTAATGTGGGTATAGAACTGAACAATCAAAATATTCTGTGGATGAAGTACTCACCATGTTCAGTTCCATCATTTTGTGACACATTTTTTTTTTTGCTCACAGGACAGCATTTTCCTCATCTCAACGCCACATAACAGCATTTTTATAAATTCTCTGTGTCCATTCTTTCTTTGTCCATTCCTTTTTCCACAAACACTCTGAAGATTTCCTTCCTAATTATTTTATTGTATCTTTGATCATTTTATACATCTATAACTTATTCTGATGATATTCATAAGCAATACCTCTCTTTAACTGATTAGTTCCCACACCCCACAAAGCATTCTCAACTTCAGAATGAGGGGCATTTCTTATTTCTGCCCCTTAGAACAAACCTGCAGTGGTTGCACTTGGTGGTATAGACATTACATTGACTCATGTTACTGTCTCTTATACATAGCCTGCTAGTTGATTGGGAGAATTTATGGTGATGCTGCATTTTATTTGTTGAAGAGTGCATACCAGTCTGACTATTCTCATCTACACACAAACTAACAAAATGTCCAATCTGTGCATAGTCAACAACACTTGTTATCTCCTGTTTATGAAACGCTATTCTCACATGTATAATGAACATTCCTGTGTGTATTTAATTTGCATTTCAATAATGATTCAAAAAATGGAAGTTGTTTGCATATCTATGAATATACACAATTACAAAAATTTCTTATCTACTGTGTTTAAAATTTTAATTTTTCTTTTCTTGTGACTGAGTTACCCGCATATTTGTTTATAGTCTCATAATGATATTTATGCAGGGTAAATATTTTCAGATTTCCAATACTAATTGTTCAGCTCTGAAAACATGTACATGCAACAGTGAAATAACTGAGTAGGTTGTATGCATATATTTATGCATAAGTGTGTGTGTGTGTGTGTGTGTGTGTGTGTGTGTGTGTGTGTGTGTGTGTAATAGTTAATACACAGGAGGCCAGCAGTTTGAGAGTGAGAGGTTAGGTGACATGTTGTTTGTTCATTTTTCCTTTCTAGATACAGCTAATATTGATTTATAGAAATATAGCTCTGGTCTATCTTACCATCATTATTAGTGTTTATTGGTTCTAATTTCATGGAACCTTTGTTTTCAGGTTATAAATTCATGTCATCTGAAGGGGTAAATTTGTTTCAGTTTTCTAATTTGGATGACTTTTACTTCCTTTGTGACTGATGCTCTGACTAGTATCAAGGACCATCTGCAGTAAATTGGTTTGAAGGAGGACAATTACGTTGTGCCAGATTGAAGAAATATAGTTATGCCTTTTCATTATGTTGTTGTTTTGTAGCTTGTTGTCATTTTATTTTAAGTTATTAATGTGTTTGAGTGTGTATGGTATGTGTATGTGTGTGTCTGTGTCCACGTGAGGGTGGGCAAAAATGTGCCACAGAGTACATGTTGTGGTCAGAGGACTTTCTATCTTCTTTGAGGTAGGGTCACATGTTGTAGCTGACCCATGGGCTTCTGGGTATTTGCTTTTCACCTGCTATTTTCTATAGAAGCACCCAGGCTACAGATACACACCACCTAGATTTACACTCTATCTTTACACAGGACCTAAATTCAGGACCTTACACTTACGTAGGAAGCAATTTTATCCCCTGAGGAAATTTTCCTGCCTCAGTTTAAGTTGCTATATTTTCTTCTATTCTAATTTATGAGTATTATTAAATTCTTTCAATTGTGTATATTGTAATCATTATAAAGTGGCATCAACTTTTATTTTGTGTATGTTACTGTATCACATTTATTGACATTCATGTTTAATCATCTCTACAACTTTGGGATTACTCTGTTGACTGTTGTGAATTATGTTTGAAGGGACAATATATGGAATTTCTTAGGATGTTTTAGAGGATTTTGCATTCAAATTCATAAATTATGATGCTATAGTTTTCTTCTCATATAGTCATATATCTTCCTTACAAATCAGTGAATTTCTTATGCTTTCATACACGTATAACTTACTTTGGTCACATATTTTCTTTCATAACCTTTGAAATCTCCCTTTCCTTGCCATTTTCCTTGTTGGTATTCCTGATAGACTCCACTTAAATGCCATATTCTAGTTCTTGCTTAGTCTGATACATGTGATGATACTGCAGTATTGTCTTTTAGAAGCTGGGTTATTTTCCTTAATATGTAGATAACCAATTAAATACTTTTGTAGAACTGTAAAGATTTTAATCTGCTTTTGGTATAAAAATTTGATCATGCATATTGATCACATTTTCTTTCACCATCCATCAGTTGCTGATAGCATGCTAGGCTTTACAACTAATACATAGTGAGCAGAGCTGTGATGAGTTTGTACATATGGGGTTTCTATTATGAGCCATGTTTGATGCCTATGGATGTATTTGTCATAGTTTAGCTGAAAAATATTATAATATATGTTTCACTTTCATTAGCATACATTAATCAAGCATAGTTTGAGGCTTAATTGTGACATTTCCAGTATTGTGTATTTACTATACTTTGAAATCATGAGTGCTTCTATATCATCCTTTCTTATCTGTTATCTCTTATCTGTTTTTCTTCTCCTAATACATCCAAATATTCTCATGTGTACATCTATGTCTTCTTTTTCAAAAAGTATGCTATGCAAGAAAAAATTCATGATACCTATTGTGACACTGTCTTACATCAAAAAACTTGATGATCTATAATTCTTTCAATTTTTCCATGAATACCATGATTTTCTCATGTTTATTGCTTAAAAACTTCATCTATATATGAAATAGTATATTGTGTGTATATTATTAACCATTAGTGTTGGATTTTTATTCCTCCAAAATTTTTCTGATAGAAGCAATAGGAGACCTTGAATTTTCTCAGACTCAGAGTATCTGGGGCTTCAGCTCATCACAAGGAAGGAGGAAGCAGCTTACATCCAGGTTGTGAAATGCACTGCAAGGCAATTGTCATGCACACTGAATTTAATACTTTTATATTTTCTTAACATTTCAAATTTACTGTAAACTGCAGTAATTATACATGATTATGGACTGTTTATGACTGGGCAAGAGGAAGGAAAGCAGAGAGGAGGCAAAACAAATGATCCAAAGGAAGCATTCTGGTGAGTGCAGTGTCAATGCCTTCTTAGATGCTAAGGGTTGAAAAAGATGCCAAGTCTTTTGAGTACTGTGGAGCACACACTGAAAAGACAGCCTGTGCAGCAGGTGCAGAGGGAAGGTGAAGTCTGGTTTCCTGTGTGTGGAAATCTCTTCTTGTAATATTCATTGTACAATTATCTCTAGAGTTATATTTTTATTATATGTAGAGGATCACCACAGCAGAAATCCTAGGCTTACCTTAATGTTGCTATAAGGAGAAGGATTGTCTTTGACTTCAGATTATTGTGCACCCCCTCTGATTTTTGAGATCATAGGAATACACTATCACAGGGGATATTTCTGCTGTGAGAAAATGATTCCAGAGTTTTATACTTGCCTACTGAGCTATATCCCAAGCAGTTTGTATTATAACTATGCCTATCTTATAAAATAAACAAACTAAAGTTTAGTTTCCATTATAATTTTTAAAATATTTTTATTTCTAAAGTTTATATTATAATTTCATCATTTCCTCCTTCATAGACCCCTTCTCTGCTTAAAATTCATTGCCTCTTTTACTTTAACTTAATTTATGTTGCAAACAAATTTTTTCTTAATGAGTGGAGATAGCATCAACTAGCTCTGTGGAAAAGGATAAATATTTAGAATGAAGTAATAATGAAGTAATAGATTATGCTATTCAGTAAAGTTGCAGTTTAGACTCTCCTCAGAGAACTATGATTTATGTAACCCTGAGTAGTTGACTACATTTCCAGTACCAGGCATGATTCCCTTTTTTGTTGAGTAGGCTTTAAATCCAAATTGTCATTGCATAACATCTACTAATGTAAGTATAACTAACTTTGTTTCCAATAACTTCATCAGATATCTACTTCACGGGATCTCATGATCTTATTGTTGGATTTAGACTTTTACGAAAGATTACTTTGAATCACTTTATGTTTGCAGACATGTAAGAGAAACACCTTTTCACACAGACTCTCCAAGTGTACCCTGTGTTCCCATCTCGGTGAATGCACATGGTGCATAGTGCATATATAAAGTGTGTATCTCTGTCTTTTTTATACTCCAGGCTTTTTGAAAGTTACCAGGTCCATGCCAAATTCTGTCTCCCAGCCAATACCCAGCCCCGCTCTCTGTATACAAGGTCAGCTTACTACCCTAGTGTTCCATTGCATTAGGTGAGAGTTGTGTACCTAGCCACACATCAATGTTTGTGGCCGCATTCTAATCGAAGGCTTTCTAAGAGATCTCTGCCTGGCTGTCTGCTACCTATACACACCGCAGTGAATATGCTTTTCAGAACTCACAGAGGTTAGAGCATTTCCTATGTAAGAATCACTGTATGAAATTTTATTCTTTGGGCTTGCAGTTTTTATATTCTGTGGAGTAATCTGAGTTGTTTGATAATGGTTTTCTTTGATGCTGTTATCTTTAATTAAAATCAGTATGGATACTAAAATCTCTTTTAGTGTGTGTTTTCATTATGTAAAATACCTTCATTATACTTTATTTTACACAATTATTTTGACAAACTTCTTCAGTTGGAACCTAGAAGAAAAGTTGTGTATGTGTGTTGCAGAGGGTATAGTCAGAGAAGTGGCCCAAGTCCTTTTGAGAAGTTCAGATATCCTGAATGAATCCCAGACACTAGATAGTTGAATCAAGACAGTAAGCAGTACTCCTCCCTGTCCTCTGCATCTGCTCCTGCCTCCAAGTTCCTTCCCTGCCTGTGTTCCTGTTCTGACTTCACTTAATGATGAACTGTGATGTGGATGTATAAGCCAAATAAATCCTTTCCTTTCCAACTTTTTCTTTGGTCATGGTGTTTCAGTACAGCAACAGTAACCCTAATAATTCCTCTTCTACTTGAACTTGTTAGAGTTATCGAAGTTATTTCACTGAACTTGTTAGCCAGATTCCACAAACACAGAGAATAACCCATTTTTTTCTGACAAATTTGTGTTTTAAGGTTTCTAATTGATGATGAAAACACTGATGATGCCTATTCTGGCAATGTAACTGTTATGTCACTTTATGTGATACAGTCTACAAACTCCCTGTTCTCATTCTGTAGCTTCCTGTGAGAAATGAATTGCCCAAGAGCAGAACTGAAACCTGGAGTCACCTGGAAGAGCATTATACTGGACATCAGCTGAAAGTACTAAGAAGTTGAGAAATGAGGGAAGAACTCATATTGTGGACAAATGCAGATATCTGTTACAAAGTCTCAGAGGAGCCTTGGTGTGTGCAGAGGTCTGAAAATAAATATCCTCAGGGTTTTTATCTTTAGCCCATGTATTTGGTCTGTCAAATGATTGCTACCATGATATTGTCACATGTCTACCATGGGTGAGCTGTGAGCCAGGACAGAATATGAAAAATGAATGAGGTCCTCAAGGGAGGTGGCACGAAATGTTGATGGTCCAGCTGGTTCTCTCAGTTTGTGCTTTTTCTACATTTTACAGCAAGGATAGGCCAAGAGGCAGAGGTGGATCCTGTGGAACAAAAACATGGTAGTGTACCAAGTTTTAGAAAAGATGGAAACACATCTCATGAGTGAGAGAAGGGAAGAAAATCAGAAGCAATGTGGGCTTGCTAATCAGAAAGCAAGAACTCAGGAACCCAAGTTTGAAAAGAAGGTTGGTACTGACTTGAGACCTTACAAATACAGGAGCAGAGGAACATAGGTGTAGAGGTTGGACTAAGAAGAGGAGGGGTCATGCCAAGATGTGTTTCCTATGATCCCTGTAATCCTCATGCTTTCTTATTACAGACTCACAGAAGAGGAAGCCAAAGTTTGTGATGATTGTGTTGAATTAATCAAAGGGAGTCAATATCCACCCTCCTCATAAGGACAAGGCTGGTTCCCCACATGCAAATGAATCACCTAGCTCTAAGTTAAATCCCCTCCTGGTCTGTGGAAGCTCACATCTCTCTAAGGAGGCAGACCTCCTCCGAGGAAAAGGAGGTGTATCCTAGAAGATGAGAATATCGGCTATTCTGTGCCTGGTGACATCCCTACCTGGTGAGTGTTACCATTTCATACATGTGTCCATGAGGGGTTGTGACAACCTGTGATTGACAGAATTGACCCTATTGTTTGAAGGATTCCTGTCCCAGATGCAGCTTCAGGAGTCAGGACCTGGCCTGGTAAAGCCCTCACAGTCACTATTCCTCACCTGCTCTGTCACTGGTTTCTCAATCACCAGTGGTTACTACTGGATCTGGATGAGGCAGTCTCCAGGGAAGAACCTAGACTGGATGGGGTACATAACTCACAGTGGGGAAACTGTCTACAACCCATCCCTGAAGAGCTCCGTTTCCATTACTAGAGAAACATCCAAAAACCAGTTCTTCCTGCAGCTGAACTCTGTGACCACTGAGGACACAGCCACTTACTATTGTGCAGGAGACACAGTGAGGAGACTTCAGCAGGAGCCCTGACACAAACCTCCCTGCAGAGGAGCTCAGGACCAGCAGGGGGAGCTCAGTCCTAACTGAGCACAGGAACGCTAGAGCAGAGAAATAAAACTACCTGGTTTTCTCTGACTTTGCTTCTCACTCCCTAAGGGCAGAGAGGTTTCGCTGTCATATCTCTCTCTCTCTCTCTCTCTCTCTCTCTCTCTCTCTCTCTCTCTCTCTCTCTCTCTCTCTCTCTCTCTCTCTGATTCTGAAACACTGTGTTTTGTAAAGTCACAATTGTGTATTTCTCACTCATAGCACCCCTCAAGATGGTCTATATGGTAATATTTCTTGTCCTTTTGTTTGTGTACTTTGTCACAAGCTGAGTGATCAATCTGGTCTTGGGAATATTTATTTTTTTAATTGAAAACAAACAGCTTTTTGGAACTCAGCTGGCCTCAGCATGGCCATAGTTTTCACAATAAAAACGTGACCCCACATTTGATTGTCCTCCACACCTCCACCTTCAGAAACATCTGTATTTCAGAGCATACCCTGGACTGTTCACACACAGCAATTGCTATGATACCTAGAGAACGAGACAGAGAATGGCATGGTAATCACACATCACTGCAGCTGCATTGCCTTCCCTGTAATGCACAGGAGGGGATTTTCTAAAGTCAAGTGTGTATGGCTGAGATGCAAGGATTCTGCTATAAGATGGTTACTGCCCCCCAAAGACTGAATATTTTGTGTAAGAAAATATGTCACTTGGTATTAGGATTAAAAACATCATATTAAATAAATATGTATGTAGCTGCAGTTTTCTCCAGTTCCTATGGGGTCCACAGCCACTAAGACCCAGGTAAACACACAGAGACTTATAA
This sequence comes from Peromyscus maniculatus bairdii, assembly GCF_049852395.1. NCBI lineage: Eukaryota > Metazoa > Chordata > Mammalia > Rodentia > Cricetidae > Peromyscus > Peromyscus maniculatus. The sequence goes on along the minus strand of NC_134865.1, from coordinate 87,483,664 downwards.
TACTTATAAACTGTATGGCCGTGGCAGGCTTCATGCTATCAAGTTCTTCTATCTTAAATTAACCAATTTCTATTAATCTACAAGTTGCCATGTGACTTGTGGCTTACCGGTACTTTACATCTTACTTCTCATGGTAGCAGCAGCTGGCAGCATCTCCCGACTCAGCCTTCCACTTCCCAGAATTCTCCTCTCTGCTTATCCCACCTATACTATACTTCCTGCCTGTCTGCTGGCCAATCAGCGTTTTATTTATCAATCAATCAGAGCAACACATTCACAGCATACAGAAAGACATCCCCAGCATATGCATGTTCACGCTGTTAATTAGTATTTTTAAATGTGTCAGAGAAGAATTCATTTCTGACCTAGAAGATAACTGAAAATTATACATGCAGATAAATCTGAACCTGAACCATTAGAATTTGGTCTGTGTTTTGTGATCAAATCCTCCTAGAGAGTGTATTGGGAACGGAGATCTAACCCAAGTGCAGATCCTGAAAGAGAGTGCCTCACCCACATAGTCAAAGTAAAATCAGTAGAGTAAGTGCTCTCCCAACATGGGCCCCTGATTCAGTGTAACAGGAGTGACATTCATTTCTGTGATTTTTTTTGAAATTCTCTGACCATTATGAAAATTGAGACAAACCCAAAACGAGACATAATATCTGAAAATCCTCGCAGCATCACAAAGAAGGTGGCAGAGCATGCACAGTATTGGGAAACCCTCAGAACCTGCACTGAATAGCGGTCTCTTCACTGTTTCCACCATGGACCCTTGTAGTCCAAAGATCAGGCATAAGGAAACAAGGACTCATAAAATATGAGATGTCCAAGGATGAAGAATTGGATTGAGCAGGGCACTGGTGGCTCATGCCTTTTATCCCAGCACTCAGGAAGCAGAGCCAGGTGGATCTCTGTGAGTTCAAAGCTAGCCTGGTCTGCAGAGCAAGATCTAAGACAGTCACCAAAAATTATACTGACAAACCCTGTCTTGAAAAACCAAAAAAAAAAATTGGATGGACATCCTTCCAGGCCAAGATCCACATAATGCCATCAGTTATAAGGATTGTCTACTGACAGCCACACCTCAGACTTAACAGTGCAATGTAGACATGAGGCATAGGCTGATGGGTGAACAAAAGAGAGGAGGTCATCTTAATATTCACAGAATAATGTCTGGATGGCAGGATCCACATCATTTCTCATTTGTCTGGGAGTAGGTAAACAAGGTTGAAATAAAGAAAATATCCCTGAGATCTGTACCTCTAGTTCCTCAAGAAACTCAAGGTAAATAACTCTGTCTTAGAGGGACCATTGACCTGAAATCTGCTACCCACTTATCTCCTGTATAGGTGCCCTCATTTAGAGCAGCCCCAAATTCTAGGCTGAAAGTGCAGCCCTCGCTGATGAATTACAATCTCATTCTCAAACAAGGGTCCATCAAAGTATGGACTTTGGGACTGTTGTTCTGTCTGGTGTCTGTTCTCTGAAGTGAGTGTCACAGGGTTTAAGGAAAGGGAGCTGAGCATGTGTCTCATAGTGTGTGTGACTAATGACAATGTTCAGTGTTCTTGGGTGTCCTCTCCCGGGTGTAGCTGCAGGAGTCTTGTCTGTTCTGGTGAAACACTCACAGGTCCTGTCCCTCAAATGTTCTATCTCTAGATTCCCTGTAACCAACTATCCCATTAACACGATACAACAGCATCCCCCCACCGCCCCAAAAAAAAAAAAGATTAGAATATGCTGGTGTTATAGTATTGATTGTTGGAGACACAGCTTCTATTTGGAATCTCAAATCCAGAGTCAATATTAATATGGATATCTCCAGTAGCCACTTCTTTAAAAATCTGAACTATCAACCATGTCTTACTGTGCCAGAGAAATGGGAAGGAGACTTCAGTGTGAACTCAGACACACCTCCATGCAGAGGAGCTCAGAGCCAACAGAGATACTTAAGAACTGCTGAGGCTTCTCAGAACTAGTAGATGCCCCTTGAACCGTAAGAAGTGCAGTACTGCACCACATGGTTCATCACAAGCAGGCTTATGGCTGTTTAATATTAGAATATGCAGTTTCCTCCTTCTGTTCAAGCAATCCTCTAGAGACCTTTGCTATTCACATTCTATGACAGTTACTACTAATTACTTTCTAATAAGCATATCATTTTTCTCTATGGACTATCTAAGCTATCCATTTGTTACCTATCAGATGGAATAAACAAGAATAAAACTTCCCATGTTTTTCAATGAAAGTCCATAATTTTAAGAGTTGGTGATGGTTATTAGTTCAGTTGGAAATCTCAGGGAATTCTAAGTTATGTGAAAACCATTCTTGTTATTTTTCTCACATGTGGAGGAGAAGCCAGATCCTCCATGAATTTGTGTGATTTTTCACAGATAGTGGGAAAACAAGGTCTGGCTTCCAATGTGTGAAGGTCGCTAATAGGGTACAAGTGATTATCACTTAATACACAATGCATGCTTGAGATTTGCATCCTTGTAGAGATTTCTTTCTATCCCAATGGCCCATGTAATGATTCCCTTGAAGATGTTTTGTGTGCCCTTGGCTTGTGGAAAAGTCCAAGTGACCATTGTGCACATGCCAGCTGATGTCATCTACTGTCTCTGTTCTATTGCCATTCCCTTTGGCAATAGAGATTCTTCATCACTGTTTTCTGCTTTTTGTTAGTGATTTGTTGTTAAGATTGTCTACATATTTACTGCTATGGAACTCTCTCTTTCTGCTAAAGGTAGGACATTTTATCTGTGAATTAGGGAAATATCATGGGGAGAAGTGATGTTTGGTGTTGGTTCAGTGTTGATGATCAATTTCAGGTATCTGTAAGAGGAAAAACATATATGTACTGGTTCACGGTTGAGCCTTCTCTGGATATTATTATAGTGACCTTGACTAAGTGTGAAGAACTTTAGGAGAACAAACAGACTATAGAATATTGTAGTATTGAGATCAGGACAAATAAACATGGCTCAAGGAACAGTACAGTGTGAAGTTGAAAACTAAAGGATCCACTATCTCTTTGTAAACTTTGTAAACTGCAGGGTAAGGGTTAACCCACATAGTTAATAGGTAAAATATGATGATCTCTCTCTCTCTCTCTCTCTCTCTCTCTCTCTATATATATATATATATATATATATATATATATATATATATATATATATCTTCTCTCTCTCTCTCTTGTGTGTGTGTGTGTGTGTGTGTGTGCATGTGCATCATTAACAAAGTTATTTTCCCTGTGCATTGAACAGCAAATAAAGCATCCCATGGAAAAGGAAGAAGGGATGCTTTACAGATATCTTTAAGAGAGCTGTATGAGGGTGATGCCTTGTTAAATCACTCCAAATAGCCCAAATAATAAAAAGTACTACAAATATTATTGTTTATCAAGCATTATCTGTATGCTGTCTTCAATTATTCTTGGTATTCATTTTTATAAGATTTATTCAAACCTATATTTTGTTCTCAGCAAATGATTGTCATAACACGTATAAAAATACACAAGCAATAATCTTGAGTCGGGAATATGGAAGAACACAAGATTTAGGTTAGAAATTTGCATTTTCTTATGTTGAAAATGCTGATTATGTGGGAAATCCAAGGCAAGTAAAGTTGGTTATTATAATGTTCTCTTAAAGGAAAGTTAAAGAAACTGGCTAAATACATAGTACTAAAGCAGACTGAAGGCTTAAGTGTCCAAAAATTACATTATTAACTCTGTCTGGAAAGTCCAATAATGGTTTTAGCCTCTTAGAGTATGAGAAAATTTTAGCCATCATATATTTTCATTTAAGTATAATTCCTGTAAGTTGTTTAAAAGTACCATTAAAGTATTTTTCATAGAATACACATAACAGCCCAATGCATGTACATGTTAATTTAAGATGAGTTCTGAGATTATACATTTTTCTCTGGTCTCATATTTTCTGCATTCCTAATCTCATTGCTCTGACCTATATTCTAATGCCTTTTAGGATATGTCCCTACACTGATACAGCATCATCTCTCACACTCCCTTGGTGTTAACATGTATTCTATAGAGAGGTTGGTTTTGGATAAATGCTGTGGTACATGGTAATCTCAATGGATTGATGTCAGTGAGAAGTTATTTTCACTCAGAACATTTATCTTGCATGTTCCTCTAGTAGACATTCTCTCTCTATGACCAATACAAATGTTATAGGATTAATATAGGTGCAATCTTATGGGAAATGTGTTGTGGCAAACATGAATCCCCTAGGCCAATTCTATGTTCAAAACTATGCAAACCTATGTTGAATTTAAAATACTGTGTGGAATATCAGTGACTTTATAAAGCACCCTGTCTTCTCCATCTGGAAAGCAGGGATTGACCAGAAGGCAAGACAATCTTCCACTTCAGGCCTCTTCATTGAATGGGACTCTCCAAAGTACTGGGAAGGCATCTGTCAATTGGCTCTAAGACCTTGGATGAAGGACTTGTCTGATACCTGCTGGATTAATGCAGATCACATGATACTCAGCAAGTGTCTCCTTCACCTTGTGAAAGGTGAACAGACATTTCTTGTCTTCTAAGGCCCATCATTCCTCTGCTGTCCTCTGTGCAGTGTATAGAATGTTGTTACCACCATTGACTCTCTTTTTCAAATATAAGCCACAGAGTCAGGACAGAAAGGAAAGAGGACTTTCCTTACCTATGAATTTGGAGGAACATCAACAGCAAGTCTAAGATATGTTTGGTTGTTAGGTTTGAATTGGCTGGAACCATGCAAGTTTTATAGGGCCCACTTAATGTAGAACAGGTGCATTTCTCAAGGAGAACCAAAGTTTCCATCCTCCACAAAATTCTTTCTTACCTCTTCCCTAAGGTATCACAATAACACAAGATTGCTGGTACAATCTTCCTGAGCTGTAAGGAATTGCTGAGAGTCTTTAGTATTGTCTATAAATATTTCATATCAATCATTATGGGAGTGAGAAACATTAAATTGAGACCAGGATCCATCAAGTAAACACAGAGGGAACCAGTTTGTTACTCTATATTATGGTTTACAAATGACATCAATTTCGTATAATCAATAGCCCTGGCAGATTTATGTGGCCATGAGACAGCAAAAGGGAAAATCAAAACTTAATTGTGCAGAGACTGAAGAGCAGGTGCAGAGAGGCCAACATGGGTGTTTCCTGACTGTCAGAGTCTTTTCCTCTCAACTAACGACAGACAAGCCTCAGGAGACCATCTCCTGTGTCAGTTAGAACCCCTTGCCTTGAAAAACACAATATCTGACACAGATAAGTGCATCCATGTCACTCTTCTGGGAAGTTCCCCAAACAGAAATGACACAACTCAAAGTTCCTCTTGGTCACCATGAAGATGGTTTTTCTCATGGTAAATGAATTCTGCAATTGACAGTTAGGACCTGACAATGGAGACACAGTTTCAAGGCTCTTCATGCTGAGATTTGCCCAAAGTCAGTAGAAGTGTCATATATGTGTGGAACATTTGGAAGCTATCTGTGAAGTCCATGTCATTTACAGGACATTAAACTTCAATGTTTCTCTGTGTATTTTTTCCCAGATGAACTGTGTATCAGTGAGAGTAGGGTATTGAAAATTCATCCACCATCACTACATTGGGTCTTATCTGTTTTTTTTTAACTAGTGGTATATCTTTTATAAAATTTGCTGCAAATTTTGAGATATACATGCATATATACATATATGCAACATTCTTTTATTGGATTCTTTGTTTAATGAGTATGAAGCAATCTCCTTTACCTCTTTTAAGAAGTTTTGGATTAACATCAAATCTATCACATATTGTAATAGTTATGCATGTTTGTTTCTTAGTTCCATCTGCTTGGAATAGTTTTTTTTCCAACCTGTAACCTAAGGTATTGTGTCCTATGAAGGTGAGGTCTGTTTCTCAAATTAGCACCAAGAATACTCCAGTTTTCTAACCCATTCTGCTTGTCTAAAACTTTTTATTTTGGTATTAAGACCATCAATACTTAGCATTATTGTTGGAAGTAGTATAATCTCTGCTGACATGTGTTGTTTCTGGTATTTTCTTAGAACTCTGTATTAAATATTCTGAAATTATTTACTCATTCCATATGACAGTGAGTGTGTTTATTCTCTTCAGGCTAAATATCCCATTATTCATTATTCTTGGTGGAGCTGGACTACTGATCATAAGTTGCTTTGACCACTTTTATTGTGGAAAGATTTTTTCCTTCAATTATTACTTATAGTTTTCTTATATATAGTTGTCTGGGTTGACAGCTGTTTCTTTCTTTCTTTTTTTCCAAGACAGGGTTTTTCTGTGTAGCTTTGTGCCTTTCCTGGATCTCGCTCTCTAGACCAGGTTGGCCTTGATCGCAGAGATCCACCTGCCTCTGTCTCCCAAGCGCTGGGATTAAAGGTGTGTGCCACCACCAGCCGGCTTGACAGTTGTCTCTTTAAGAACTTGTAGTACATCTTTCCAGACTTGTATAACTTCAAATATTTTTGTTTGTATTTCAGGTATTACCCTGACGAGCCTGACTTTATAACTGGCTTGATATCCATTGTAGCTTTCAATACTCTTTCCTTTTTCTGTGATTGTATTGTTAAACTATAATATATCATGGGAAATATCTTTCATGTCCCTAATTGTTATTCTTTAGTGCCCTCTTGATATCTAAATGGCCATTTCTTTCTGTAGGTTTAAGTTTTTTTCTGTTTTTATTGAAAATATCCCTGATGCCATTGCTGGGGTATTCTTTTCCATGTCCTCAGCCCATAATCAAAAGATTGGTTAGGTCTCTTCTTGGGATCCCAAACCATTCCCATGTTCTCATCATATACATTTAAAATTTTCTTCTTGTCCTTTCTTGAGTAACTCCTTACCTCTTCAATATGTTCCAGCCTTTATTCTCATTTTGTTTTTGACATGATTCATTTTGTTGGTGAGTCCTTCCAGGGAGGGTTTTCTGTTTCTTGAATTATTAACATGTTAATTTCCATCATCATTTCAGTTTGTTTTCTTCAGCAATTCTTTGCCTTTTTAACTGTTTTTATACCTGTATTTCTCCTCATTTCATTCATATCTTTTGATATCCTTTTTTATGAAAATACTGCTGCCTTAAAATTTATTCATATCTTCCTTGAGTTCTGTAAGCATAGATATAATCATTCTTTTGAATTCTTTGTCTAGAAAATCATTATCATTGGACTTCAACACTATGGGAGTATTAATATAAGCATGGAGAGGAAAGAACGCCTCGTCTTGGCTTTTAATGTTACATCTGAATTTGCTCTAAGACTTGTAGCCTGAAACATTACTGTATTAATTAGGTACAAGAGTTTTCTATTATATACAGTAGGGTCTTTCAATTAAAGAATCATGTCATCTGTAAGTAGGGATAATTTGAATAATTCCCATTATATTCTGATCCATTTTATGTCTTTTTCTTGTTTAAAAATGATAGATAAAACTAAAAGCACTATATGAAATATAGAAGAAGACAGTGTATATCTATCTTTGTCTTGTTCATGGTTTTAGAGGAAATTATCTTAGTTTGTCTCCATTTAATATAATTTTGGCTATAGGTTATTCTATGTAGCCTTTCTTATTTTGTGGCACATGGGTTCATCCCTAAAGAGCTCAGAACTTTTTTCATAAAGGCACATTGAACTTGGCCAAGTGACCTATCAGCAACATTTAAAATAATTATGTCATTTCAATCTTTGTATTTATTTATGTGGTATATGATACTGACTGATATATGTTGAACCAACCTTCCTTTTGAGAAAGAAGCCCTCTTGGTTGTAATGTATAAATTCTGTGGTGTATGACCGAATTTGATTTACAAATATTTTGTTAAGAATTTTTGCATTTTTGCTCATCAAATGAATAGGTCGTTATTTTTGTAGCATCTTTACATTTTTCAGTTATCAAGATAATATTGACTTCATAGAATAATTTGGAAGTGCTCAGTCAGTTTCCATCTTACAGAAGAAGTTAAGAAGAAGTGGTATGTAGTCTTTCTTGGAGGTCTGATAATTCAACAGTGACTTTCTCTGCTAGTAGGATTTTCTCTAATGTGAGACTTTTAGGAACAGCATCAACTTATTGATAATGGGTCCACTTACATTATTTACATTTTAGGGCCTTAATTTTGGCAGATAATCTTAACTCAGAAGTTCTGTTTCTTCTGGGTTACCCAGAATTTCAGAGTATATGTTTTCATAGCAATTTCTAATGATGCTTTGAATCACGGTGGAGTCAGATATAAAGATTTCCTTTTGATCTGAGACTACTACCTTTGAAATTGTTTGTTGAGTCTTTCTTCCTTTTTGTTCAAATCACCTTTATGCAGGTTTGTACTGTAGATAAACAGTCTTATTAAATAAGAAACACAGAGCCAATTGCAGAGTTAAAAGCCCAAGAGGTCAGAGCAGTAGCTGAGAGTTGAGACTTAAAACTGCCTTTCTTACCCTTAGCTGCTGCTGCCGTCCTTCCCCTGAGAAAGAGACCTACTTCCTGTGTGTCTGTCCTTTTATTGACTTTCTGTTGTGCCTTCTCATTGGTTGTAAACACAACCACATGACCTCCTCATCACTGCCTGTCTGTACAGACCTCCTGGTCTTCTATGGTTGGTATTGAGATTTAAAGGTGTGTGTCTCCATGCTGGCTGTATCCTTGAACACACAGAGATCCACCTAGCTCTGCCTCCCAAGTGCTGGGATTAAGGGCGTGTGCCACCTCTGCCCAGCTTCTGCTATGGCTTGCTATTAGCTCTGACCCCAGGCAACTTTATTTATTAACATACAAATAAAATCACATTTCAGTACAAATAAAATATCACCATACTGTACAATGCTCAGGAGAAGATTAAGTCATGAGAGGGATAAAACATTATTTTCATTGGTGGAACTGGTGTACAGGACTTCTGTTTACATGAACAGGCACTATCCAAGTCTCAGAACACCCCTTGATTGTTCTCTCTGCCCTTGTCTTCCTGGGTATCTCTCCAAGTCTGGTTTCTCTGCTTTGGGAAATCTCTGCTGGGTGTGTAGTCATGAGGCTTTTAGAGTCAGGAGACACAGGGTCTGTACGATCCTGACAGAGGCATGGGCATGCCTCTTATAGCAGGGAAAGGTATAAGCATAGTCGAAGGGCATAGGGATGAAAGATTCTGGAAAAGCCAGGAAGTCTGGCTTGGATGCAAGAACCTGGAGGATCTGGATTCTGTAAGTAGCAACAATGTCTACTCAGCCATTAAGGGAAGCAAGACCATGGAGAAGAATGCCTGATATGTGGGAAGGAGCAAAAATAGCATGATGGGGGGGAGGGAGGTCATAGCAGGAGAGTGGGCTTTGTGAAAGGGAGGCACTGGACTACCTGGTAGTGCAGGGAAGGACATATCCGAAGGGCCAGGTGGGTCTTCTCAGAGAGAAAGTGCACAGCTCACTAATGATTAAAGAAAGACAAGTCCCTGAGGATTTGTGGGACAGAAGGATATGGAATGGAATGAAATAGGTCTACTCGATACCATATGGAAGCCACAGAAGAGCTGGGAGTGCCTTTCAGGTTCAAAGGAGGTGGCCTGCATGGTGGGCTTGGGAAGTTACTCCTGGAGGAGCAAAGTGGTACACAACGGTCTTCGGTGTGCTTTTATTATTGATCAAAGTATAATCTCAGATAGTATTTATGTACTGGAGTTCCTTTATTTCTTTAAGGATCAAACATTGAGCCTTTTTTATGCTACACTGTACCATTTTGTTACTTTATTTTAATGTATGCATTTATAACTTACTGAACCTTATACAATCTCTCCTAAAATTATAATATTTAGCTAATTCATATCTTTATTTCCTATGAATTTATGTGATAATTTCTGTTAAAAGAGCAAAGGAGTTTATATGGACAAACCACAGTAAAGTACAGATGCAAGATTATATTACTACTTATGACTAACATTAATTCTAAGTAACTTTTCCTCTTTCTTTCTTCTTTGTTCCTTCTCTTTCTTTTTTGAGACACAGTTTCATATATCCCAAGCATAACTCATACATTTAATTCCCTTGTTTCCACCTTTTCTTTATCCATGCAGTGCTGGAAGTGAATACAGGGCTTCCACTTTGAAAAAAAATGTTTTCTACCAACTGAGCTAAGTTCCCAGGCCAATCAGTAATACAAGATTCTATAAATGCCACCTTGGCCCTTATTTCATCTCAGATATCTGTACCATTAATTGTGTCTTCTAAGGCTCACATCTCTCAGCTCATGATATAGCAGGAAGACATGAAAATTACGTTCCCCTCTGCTCATGAATACCAGCCCTGATGCTACAGCTTTGACAGAGGCACCCAGCTCTGCACTCACAGATTCTCCCATTCTCTGATCAGCCCTGAACATAGAACGTTCAGCATGGAGTTGGGGCTGTGCTGGGTATTTCTGGTTGCTCTATTAAAAGGTGATTTATAGAGAAGAGATACTGAGTAGGAGTGAGAGGGTCAGTGAACATTTGTGAGAGCTTACTAACAGGATTCTCTGTGTTTGCAGGTGTCCAGGGTGAGGTGCAGCTGGTGGAGTCTGGGGGAGTCTTGGTGCAGCCTGGAAAGTCCCTGAAACTCTCCTGTGCAGCCTCCGGATTCACTTTCAATGATGCTTATGTGCATTGGGTCTGCCAGACTCCAGAGAAAAGGTTGGAGTGGGTTGCTGAAATTAGAAACAAAGCTAATAATTATGCAACATACTATCTAGAGTCTGTTAAAGGCAGATTTACCATCTCAAAAGATGATCCCAAAAGCAGTGTCTACCTGCAAATGAACAGCTTAAGAGCCGAAGACACTGCCATTTATTACTGTACTAGAGACACAGTGAGAAGCCTTCAGTATGAACCCAGACACAAACTTCCCTGCAGGAGCGCTTAGAACCAGTAGAGGGCGAAGAGTGCACATGGCAAACAGGGAAACTGCAGAATGGGTACAGACTTAACTGAGGGATGGCTCTGGGCTATCTGCTCCACCTAAGGGTTTCCCAGAACGTTCTCTGCACATGCATCTGTATATGTCTGTGAAAATAGAGTTCTGTTTTTTCTGTATCTATATATCACAGTCTAAATGGACTAAATGTTAAAAATCACCTCTGATTGCAGAAATGACTCTGCTGAGGTCACCAGGATCAAATGTTAATGAAGGTCCAAGGCTTCTCTCTCATGAGCCTCAGGGCAAAGCCTAAGATATTCTAATTATGACAGTGTTTGGGATTAGAGAAAGTCACTGTGGACACACTCTATAGCCTGTACATGTAAACAGGTTGTAAATATTTCTCCTTTTCCTGTGAACATGAGGAACAGATCTGATCCATTTGTATTTTTAGGTAATTCTGTTACTTAACATAGAATTTTTGTCATCATATATCCTATTTAATTTTGTTCATCTAGAACAACCTCTGACCTTTGATCTCAACATAAACAGGAACCATTGACCTTAAATTCAGCTGAGTCTCAGGATGGAATTCTGTGGGGACTTGGGAAAGCTTGTTTGGAAATGATCTGTCCCAGTTTCTCTAATTCTTTCTGTCTTTTTTAAATAGACATTTAAAAATTGCAAAAAAAGAAAAGGTTATAATAGGACTCTGTCTGCTAAATCAAAATATGTGGATGAAGGGCATTCCACTTTCTGGGCCAACATCTTGTGCCACTTTGGGGAGACTGACAGATGGGCCTTCTGCTGAGCAGTGAGCTCTAGATCTCAGGACTCAGGTCTCTGTAAACAATGTTGTCCTTCCTAAAAATTACCTACCTGCAACTGAATCTTCCTTCGGGAATGACCTGCCTTAGGTACCCGTCTATGCAACAATGAGACAGGTGTGAACCCTGTGCAAAAACAAAATGGCAGACTACTAAGTGTTAGGAAAGATGGAAATCCATCTCATGGGTGAGAAAAGTGAACAAAACCAGGAGCAGTGTGGGCTTACTAATCAAAAAGCAAGAACTCAGGCACCCAAGTGCAAAAAGAAGGTTGGCACTGACCTAACACCTTAAAAATACAAGAGTGGAAGAATTTAGGTGGAGAGATTTGGCTAGGAAGTGGAGTTGGGTCATTCAATGATGTGTTTCCTGTGATTCTCCATAGTCCTCATGCTCTCCCATTCCAGACTCACAGAACAAGAAGCCAATGTCTGTGATGACCACATGTAATAATCAAAGAGAGTCAGTATCCACTCTTCTCAATTATAAGGACAAGGAAGGCTTCTGACATGCAAATGAATTGCTTAAATCTAAGTGAAATCCCATCCTGGACTGTGGGAGCTCACAGTTCTCTCATAGGAGGCTGACCTCTGAGGAAAAGTAGGTGTTGAGACTGCTGGATCTTTCTTGTGAAAGGTTACCATTTCTTCCACATGTGTCCATGAGGGGTTGTGACAACCTGTGAGTGACAGAATTGACCCTCTTGTTTGAAGGATTCCTGTCCCAGATGCAGCTTCAGGACTCAGGACCTGGCCTGGTGAAGCCCTCACAGTCACTCTTCCTCACCTGTTCTGTCACTGGTTTCTCGATCACCAGCAGTTACTACTGGATCTGGATGAGGCAGTCCCCAGGGAAGAACCTAGACTGGATGGGGACCAAAGCTCACAGTGGGGAAACTGTCTACAACCCTTCTCTCAAGAGCCATCTTTCCATCACTAAGGAAATGTCCAAGAACCTGTTCTTCTTGCAGTTCAGTTCTGTGACCACTGAGGACACAGCCTCTCATTATTGTACAGAAGACACAGTGAGGGGACCTCAGCATGAGCCCAGAAACAAACCTCCCTGCAGAGGAGCTCTGGGCAAGCATTGGCCACTGAGCCCTAACCAAGCCCAGGAACTCTAATTCAGAGGACGGGAAGAAAAACATCTGGTTTCTGTGACTTTGCTTCTCACTGTCTAAGTACAGAGAGGCATTGGAGTCATTTCACTCTGTGGTAATGAAATGCTGTGTTTTTGTAAAGCCACATTAGTTTATTTCTCACTACACCTCTCAAGATGGTGTATATGGTAATATTTCTTGTACTTTTAGTTGTTGACATAGCTCTTACTTGGTGAGACATGTATTGGTTTTTGAGACAGCCCTTTCTACATGTCATAGACCTGACTGCCCTGGAACTCACATTGTAGACCAGAGTGGCCTCAAATTCACAGATATCTACCCGTCTCTGCCTCCCAAGTTCTTGGATTAAAGGATTTCTCTAACAAGTCCAGCCAAGAGTATATTTTTTAATGAAATATGCTTTTTGAACCTCAACTGACATCAGCATGGCAGTAGTTGTCACATTAAAATATGAATTCCACATTTGATTGTCCACACCCTCTACACACAGAAAAATCTGTATTTCAGAACACACCCTAGACTCTTCATACAAAGCAGTTGGTGTGATGTCTAGGGAATGAGACATAGAGTGACATCATGTCCACACATCACTGTAGCTGAATTACTTACCCTTTACTGCACAGCAGGGGATTTCCTGGAGTTGCATGTGTATGGCTGTGGTACAAAAACTCTACAGTCAGTAGTTACTGACTCCTACAGATGGAATTTTTGATGCAAGAAAATACATCATTTGGTATTATTATTAAAAACATCATATTAAATAAATACTCAAGTACTCACAATGATAATTAATATTTTTTAATTTGTGTCCAATAAGAATCCAATTCTTTTTTTTTTTTTTTTTTTTTTTTTTTTTTTTTTGGTTTTTCGAGACAGGGTTTCTCTGTGTAGCTTTGCGCCTTTCCTGGAGCTCACTTGGTAGCCCAGGCTGGCCTCGAACTCACAGAGATCCGCCTGGCTCTGCCTCCCGAGTGCTGGGATTAAAGGCGTGCGCCACCACCGCCCGGCCAAGAATCCAATTCTTATCTAGAGGAGAACTGAAAATTATGCATGCAGATACACCTCTACCTGCACCAATAGATTTTGGTCTGTGTTGTGTGATCTCTTCCTACAGAGTGTCATAAGAATGGAAATCTAACCCAAATGTAAATCCTGAAAGACAGTTCCTCAAACATGTGTATTCAAAGTAAAGTCAGCAGAGTAAGAGGTCTCATACCAAGGACCCTAAATTCAGTAAACAAGAGTGACAGTTCCATGTTATCTTTGAAAAATTCTAACTGATCATTAAGAAAATTTGAGACAAACTAAAGATGAGGCATTATGTCTGAACAATATCTCTGAGATTCTCATAGTATCACAAACAAGGTTGCATTGCATGTATAGTGGTGGGAGTCCCTCAGACCCTGCACTGGACAGCTGCCTCCCCATTGCTAAGAAAAGTCTCTACTACAGCTATGCATCGCCCAAAGATCAGACTTGAAGGAACAAGGACTCACATATGAGATTTCCATGGATGAGAAAGTGGATGGACATCCAACCAGGCCAATCAAGACTGACAGGATTATAATATTCTGGAATTATGGTATTGTTTGTGGGAGACACTGTTTCTAATTGCAACCTCACATCCTGAGTCAGTATTAATAGGGATATCCCTAATAGCCAATTGTTAAAATCTGAACCACCTGCCACACCTTACTTTGCTAAGGACATCAGAAGGAGACTTCAGTGGGAGCTCAGACATGAAAAAGACAATAAGGAATTCCTGAGACTTCTCACAATTAGTAGACATCTCTTAGGTTTGTGTTCTTCCTTACAAACAGGTTTATTCTTGTTTAAGTGTTAGAATATGTGGTTTCCCCTTCCTGCTCAAGCAATCCTCTAGAGACCCTTTGCTAGGTCATAGTCTATGACAGTTATTATTTGTTTACATTCTCATAAGCATAGTGTTATTTTACTATGGAACATCTAAGATGTATATTTGCCACTTTCTATCCAATAGAATGAACATGATAATAAAACTTTCCATGTTTTTCAAACAATGTTTGTTGTTCTGAGTTGGTGATGGTTATTAGCAAAGTTGGAAATCTCAAGAAATTCTAAATCATCTGAAAACCATTCTCATTATTTTCTCCCATGGGGTGGAGAAGCAAGATCTTTCATGAACTAATGTTATTTTTCAAATATAGATGAGAAAACAAGTTGTCTATGTTTCAGGCTTCCAATGTCTGAATGTCTCTAATAGGATACATGTGACTATCATTTTTCACACAATGCATGTTGGAGGTTTCCATCCTTGCAAAGAATACTTTCTGACCCAATGTCTCATGTAATGATTCCTTTGATGGTGTTTCTGTACCTTTGGATTGTGGAAATGTCTTAGTGACCATTTTGCACATGGCAGTGGATGTTATCTATACACTGTTCTAACTCTCTTCCAATTGCCAACAAAGATCCTAATCACAATTTTCTGCTCTTTGGTGGTGTTTTCTTGTTAACATTGGCTACATGCTTACTATGATATATCTGTGTCTGGTGAAGGGAGGAAAGCTGGAATGTGTTACCTGTGTTTTAGAGAAGCATCACAAGGAGAAGTGATGGTTGGTTTTGGTTCAGTGTTAATGGTCACCAATTTCATCACCTGTAAAAGGAAAAGAGACTCTACTGGTCGAGGGCTTAGCCTTCTCTAAATGCTATTATGACCTCAACTATGTGTGACGATGTTTGAGAGAATAAATGGACCAGAGAGTGTAAGATTAGTGAGATCACAACAAATACAACTCATTAAACAGTAGAGTGTGAAGATGAAAACCAAGGGATCCACTGTCTGTTACCTAATAACAGAGTGAGGAACAGCCCACATAGTTGTCAGTAACATTCGATGACCATATTTAACCTGCAGGTTGAGCATACTCTGGACTTCAGGAATTTGTGGAATAACTTCTAAATATCTCCTAGATTTATTGATGAAAAGAGATAAATGAATGAGCAATATTTAATGAATGTGAAAAGAGCATATTCTGCTAGAATTTGGACAAAAGTTAACCACTTAAACAGTGACACTGTGACAATTTTATTGCAAAAAAATTGGACTAGCTATATTCTTTTTTTTATATTTTTATTTTTATTTTGTTAAAACAATTATTAAATTTAAATATATTTTAATCATATTTTTCCCTTCTGTTGTTTTTTTTTCTGTTGTAATTTTTTTTTATTTTACAATACTATTTAGTTCTACAAAATAGCCACAGATTCCCTTGTTCTCTCCCTTCCTGCCCCCCTCCCCTTCCCCCCAGCCCACCTCCCATTCCTACCTCCTCCAGATCAAGGTCTCCCCCGAGGACTGGGATTCACCTGATAGACTCAGTCCAGGCAGGTCCATTCCCCTCCTCCCAGATTGAGCCAAGCGTCCCTGCATATGTCCCAGGTTTCAAACAGCCAACTCATGCAATGAGCACAGGACCTGGTACCAATGCCTAGATGCCTCCCAAACAGATCAAGCCAATCGACTTTCTCACTTATTCAGAGGGCCTGATCCAGTTGGGGGACCCTCAGCATTTGGTTCATAGATCATGTGTTTCTATTCATTTGGTTATTTGTACCTGTGCTTTATCCAACCTTGGTTTCAACAATTCTCGCTCACATAAACCCTCCTCTTTCTCACTAATTAGACTCCCAGGTTGGATGTCTGCATCCAGATTCCTCAGTACTTGGATGGGGTTTCTGGACCAAGTATTAGGATGTTTGGCCATCCCATCACCAGGGTAGGTCAGTCCCAGCTGTCTCTCTACCATTGACAGCAGTCTTTTGTGGGGGTATCTTTGTGGATTTCTGTGGGCCTCTTTAGCTCTTTGTTTCTTCCTTTTCTCATGTGGTCTTCATTTACCATGGTCTATTCCTTGTTCTCCCTCTCTTTTCTTGATCCAGCTAGGATCTCCCGCTCACTTTCCCTTGACCCTCGCCCTTCATTGCTGCCACTCATGTCTAGGCTGTTCATGTAGATCTCATCCATTTCTCCATGTCTTTCTTGGGGTCCCGTTTTCCAGGTAGCCTCACTGGTGATGTGAGTAGCAGTCCAGTCATCCTTGTTCCACATCTAGTACCCTCCTATGAGTGAGTACATAATATATTTGTCTTTCTGAGTCTGGGTTATCTCACTCAGGATGATTTTTTCTAGATCCATCCATTTGCCTGCAAACCTCATGATGTCAGTGTTTTTCTCTGCTGAGTAGTATTCCATTGTGTATATGTGCCACAATTTATTTATCATTCTTCAGTTGAAGGGCATCTAGGTTGTTTCCAGGTTTTGGCTATTACAAACAATGCTGATATAAACATAGCTGAACAAATGCTCTTCTGGTATGATTGAGCATTTCTTGGGTATATGCCCAAGAGTGGTATAGCTGGATCTTGGGGAAGATTGATTCCCCATTTTCTAAGAAAGCGCCATATTGATTTCCAAAGTGGTTGTACAAGCTTGCATTCCCACCAGCAGTGGAGGAGAGTTCCCCTCATTCCACATCCTGTCCAGCATAGTGTCTTCAGTGTTTTTGATCTTAGCCATTCTGACAGGCGTAAGGTGGTATCTCAGAGTTGTTTTGATTTGCATTTCCCTGATGATTAGGGATGTTGAGCAATTCCTTAAATGTCTTTCAGCCATTTGAGTTTCCTCTGTTGAGAATCCTCTGTTTAGCTCTAAAGCCCATTTCTCTATTGGACTGTTGGTCGTTTTGATGTCTAATTTCTTGAGTCCCTTATATATTCTGGACATCAGTCTTCTGTCAGATGTGGGGTTGGTGAAGATCTTTTCCCATTCTGTAGGCTGTCACTTTGCCTTGTTGACCATATCCTTTGCTCTACAAAAGCTTCTAAGTTTCAAGTGGTCCCATTGATTGATTGTTTCTCTCAGTGTCTGTGCTACTGGTGTTATTTTTAGGAGGTGATCTCCTATGCCAATGCGTTTAAGACTCCTTCCTTCTCTCTCTTCTAGCAGGTTCAGAGTAGCTGGATTTATGTTGAGGTCCTTGATCCACTTGGACTTAAGTTTTGTGCACAGTGACAGATATGGATCTACATGCAGCCTTCTACATGTTGATATCCAGTTATGCCAGCACCATTTGTTGAAGATGCTTTCTTTTTTCCATTGTACCCTTTTGGCTTCTTTGTCAAAAATTATATGTTCATAGGTGTGCGGATTAATGTCAGGGTCTTCCATTTGATTCCATTGGTCCACATGTCAGTTTTTATGCCAATACCAAGCTGTTTTTATTACTGTAGCCCTATAGTAGAGCTTGAAGTCAGGGATTGTGATGCCTCCAGAGGTTGTTTTATTGTACAGGATTCTTTTGACTATCCGGGTTTTTTGTTTGTTTGTTTGTTGTTTTTCCATATGAAGTTGAGTATTATTCTTTTCAGGTCTGTGAAGAATTGTGTTGGTATTTTGATGGGGATTGCATTGAAACTGTAGATTGCTTTTGGTAAGATTGCCATTTTTACCCTGCCTATCCATGTGCATGGGAGATCTTTCCATTTTCTGACATCTTCCTCAATTTCTTTTTTCAGGGACTTAAAGTTCTTGTCATATAGGTCCTTCACTTGCTTGGTTAGTGTTACCCCAAGGTATTTTATGTCATTTTTGGCTATTGTAAAGGGTGATGTATCTCTAATTGCCTTCTCAGCTTCTTTGTCCATTGTATACAGGAGGGCTACTGATTTTTTTGAGTTGTTCTTGTATCCTGCCATGTTGCTGAAGGTGTTTATAAGCTTTATCAATTCCTGGGTGGAATCTTTGGGGTCACTCAAGTATACTATCATGTCATCTGCAAATAGGGAAAGCTTGACTTCTTCCTTTCCAATTTGAATCCCCTTAATCTCCTTATGTTGTCTTATTGCTTTGGCTAGAACTTCAAGTCCTATATTGAATAAGTATGGGGAGAGTGGACAGCCTTGCCTCATTCCTGATTTTAGTGGAATTGCTTTGAGTTTCTCTCCATTTAATTTGTTGTTGGCTGTTGGCTTGCTTTAAATTGCCTTTATTATGTTTAGGTATGTTCCCTGTATTCCTGATCACTCCAAGACTTTTATCATGAAGGGGTGTTGGATTTCGTCAAATGCCTTTTCTGCATCTAGTGAGATGATCATGTGGTTTTTTTCTTTGAGTTTGTTTATATGGTGTACATTGATGGACTTTCATATATTGAACCACCCTTGCATCCCTGGAATGAAGCCTACTTGATCATGGTGGATAATTGTTCTGATGTGTTCTTGGAATCTGTTTGCCAGTATTTTATTGAGTATTTTGGATCAATGCTCATGAGGGAGATTGGTCTGTAGTTCTCTTTCTTTGTTGAGTCCTTGTTTGATTTAGGAATCAGGGTAATTGTAGCTTCATAGAAGGAGTTTGGTAATGTTCCTTCTGTTTCTATTATGTGGAACAATTTAGAGAGTATTGGTATTAACTCTTCTTTGAAGATCTGGTAGAATTCTGCGCTGAAACCATCTGGTCCTGGGCTTTTTTTGGTTGGGAGACTTTTAATGACTGTTTCTATTTCCTTAGGGGTTATTGGACTATTTAAATAGTTTATCTGGTCTTGATTTAACATAGGAATTTGGTACCTATCCAGAAAAATGTCCATTTCTTTTAGGTTTTCCAGTTTTGTGGAGTAGAGGTTTTTGAAATATGACCTTATAATTCTCTGGATTTCCTCAATGTCTGCTGTCATGTCCCCCTTTTCATTTCTGATTTTGTTGATTTCGATTCTCTCTCTCTGTCTTTTGGTTAGTTTGGATAAGGGCTTGTCTATCTTGTTGATTTTCTCAAAGAACCAACTCTTTGTTTCATTAATTTTTTATATTATTCTCTTAGTTTCTATTTTTTTTAATTTCACCTCTCACTTTGATAATTTCCTAGTGTCTATTCCTCCTGGGAGATTTTGCTTCTTCTTGTTCTAGAGCTTTAAGGTGTGCTATTAAGTCACTAGTGTGAGATTTCTCCAACTTCTTTATGTGGGCATTTAGTGCTATGAATTTCCCTCTTAGCACTGCTTTCATAGTGTTCCATAAGTTTGGGTATGTGGTGTCTTCATTTTCATTGATCTCTAGGAAGTATTTAATTTCTTTCTTTATTTCTTCCTTAACCCATTGGTGATTCAGTTGAGCATTATTCAGTTTCCATGAGGTTGTAGGTTTTCTGTAGTTTTTGTTGTTGTTGAAATCTAACTTTAAACCATGGTGGTCTGATAGAACGCAGGAAGTTATTCCAATTGTTTTGTATCTGTTGAGATTTGCTTTGTGGCCAAGTATGTGGTTGATTTTAGAGAAAGTTCCATGGGGTGCTGAGAAGAAGGTATATTCTTTCTTGTTAGGATGGAATGTTCTGTAGATTATGTATTAGGTTCAATTGGGTCATGACATCAGTTAAGTCCTTTATTTCTCTGTTAAGTTTCGATTTGGGAGATCTGTCCAGTGGTGAAAGTGGGGTGTTGAGATCTCCCACTATTAATGTGTGGGGTTTTATATGTGGTTTAAGCTTTAGTAATGTTTCTTTTACATATGTGGGTGCCCTTGTGTTTGGGGCATAAATGTTCAGGATTGAAACTTCATCTTGGTGGATATTAACTGTGATGAGTATGTAATGCCCTTCTTGATCTCTTTTGATTGATTTTAGTTTGAAGTCTATTTTGTTGGATATCAGGATGGCTACACCCGCTTGTTTCTTAGAACCATTTGATTGGAAAGTCTTTTCCCAGCCTTTTATTCTTAGGTAGTGTCTGTCTTTGAATTTGAGCTGGGTTTTTTGTATGCAGCATAAAGATGGGTCCTGCTTTCATATCCATTCTGTAAGCCTATGTCTTTTTATAGGTGAATTAAGTCCATTGATATTAAGGGATATTAACGACCAGTGTTTGCTCATCCCTGTTATTTTTGGTGGTAGTGTATGTGTGTGTGTGTGTGTGTGTGTGTGTGTGTGTGTGTGTGTGTACTTCTCTTCTTTGGTGTTTACTGCTGTGGCTTAATCTATTGCCTGTGTTTTTGAGTGTGTATCTGACTTCCTTCGGTTGGAATTTTCCTTCTAGTGCTTTCTGTAGGGCTGGGTTTGTGGATAGGTATTGTTTAAATCTGGCTTTGTCTTGGAATATCTTGCTCCTTCCGTCTATGATGATTAAAAGTTTTGCTGGGTATATTAGTCTGGGCTGACATCCATGGTCTCTTAGTGTCTGCATTACTTCTGTCCAGGTCCTTCTGGCTTTCAAAGTCTCCATTGAGAAATTGGGTGTTATTCCGGTGGCTTTACCTTTATAGGTCACTTGGCCTTTTTCCTTTGCTGCTCTTAATATTCTTTCTTTTTTCTGTACATTTAGTTGTTTAATTATTATGTGTTGAGGGGACTTTTTGGGGGGTCTAGTCTGTTTGGTGTTCTATAGGCTTCTTGTATCTTCATAGGCATTTCATTCTTTAAGTTGGGAAAGTTTTCTTCTATTATTTTGTTGAATATATTTTCTGTGCCTTTGAGTTGGTAGTCTTCACCTTCTTCTATCCCTATAA
Organism: Peromyscus maniculatus bairdii; assembly: GCF_049852395.1. NCBI lineage: Eukaryota > Metazoa > Chordata > Mammalia > Rodentia > Cricetidae > Peromyscus > Peromyscus maniculatus. The sequence goes on along the minus strand of NC_134865.1, from coordinate 87,462,262 downwards.
TTCGTAGGTTTGGTCTTTTCATGGTGTCCCAAATTTCTTGGACATTTTGGTTCATGACTTTGTTGGCTTTAGTGTTTCCTTCCACTGATGAAACTGTGTCTTCTACTGTATCTTCAATGCCAGAGATCCTCTCTTCCATCTCTTGCATTCTGTTGGTTATACTTGCATCTGATGTTCCTGATCTTTTACTCAGATTTTCTATTTCCAGCATTGCCTCTGTTTCTGTCTTCTTTATTTTTTCAATTTCCCTTTTCAGGTCTTAGACTGTTTCTTTTATTTGTTTTTTTGCTTTTTCATGATTTTCTTTCAGTACTTTATTGTTTTCTTCCAGTACTTTATTGTTTTCTTCCAGGACTTTATTGTTTTCTTCCAGGACTTTATTATTTTCTTCTAATTTGTTTGCCCTTTCCTCTAGTTGTTTACAGCATTCTTCCCATTTTTTTGGCTTTTCCTCTACAAAAGCCTCTACCTTCTTCATGATGTTACTCATAAGGCTATTTTCTTGTGCTTCTTCTAATTTTTGATGTTCAGGTCTAGATGTTGGAGGCAGGCTAGGTTCTGGTGATGCTGTATTCCTCTTCATTTTGTTGGATGTACTTCTGCCTTGACTTCTGCCCATCTCCTTGTGGTTCATTCTTGTTCTAATCAGTGTACTTGGTTCAGAAAGAGCTGACAAATTCAGGAAGTCTCTCTCTCTTGTCCAGATGGGAGTTCTCTTGTCCAAATGGGAACTCCGGGGCAAGATGGAAGCTCTTATCGGGACCGGAAGTCTGGGGCAGGATAGGAGCTTTTTTCCAGAAAGGAAGTCTGGGGAAGGATGTGCACTCTTGTCCAGAAGGGAAGTCCAGGTCAGGATGTGAGCTCTTGTCCAGGAGGGAAGTCCAGTGCAAGATGGGAGCCCTGTCTGGTCCAGAAGGGAAGTCAGGGGCAGGATGAGAGCTGGGGGCCAGTCACTAAGTCTCAGGAATTGGCTGGGGTCTTGGGCAGATGGGTGTGGGGGCAGGGCGTGGAGATTGCAGGGGCTGCCGGGGGGCTTGGCAAAGGGGATCCCTCCCAGTTGGGCTAGAAGGGGACCTGCCCAGTGCCCAGAACCTGGGGCCAAGTTGGGCAGGTCTTCCCTGAGTGGATGGTGCCCAGGGATGTGGTCCGGGTTGGGCCTGGATACTCACCTCTGGTCCAGAAGGGAAGTTGGGTGACTTGCTATATTCTTATCAGTATCAGAGTATGATGGTAGTTTCCAGGATCAATACAATGGTGTAGTCCAGGATACTATGACATTTGTGTGTTTACAGGGTAAGGAAGATTGATGTCTAAGACCAATTGCCCTTTCCATCTTCTATATGTTTTGTAGTCTTCTAGGGAAAATAGAGAAACAGAGGTGACTTAAAATTTCACTAACTGAGGGAATGCTTCAATTTCTCTGAAAGGCACACTGTGCCCGAGGAGCCAAGGACCCTAACCTGTAAACCTCTGACTTGTGCCTTTCAAAGAAGCTAGACCCGGTCAACTCCATTATTCCCTGCAAAGCTTGATTGCTCTAGGCAAAGGCAATATGCTTATTTTTCCTAGGCACAGTAATTTGGCATGGTGTAATCCTCTAGTGACTCAGTAGTACCATCGGATAGTGCTAGAGTTGAATCCATCTGACAAGAGGAAAACTCTTCACTGTGAGAGATATTCATGACCATAGACCACAAATAAAATAAATCTTTGACACATGTTCAATATCTCCAGAAAACCAAAAGTCATTTTGGCTACAGTTGAGTCATGTGAGCACTGAAGTTTCAGGCATACATTACTGTTCAAGATAGACAGTTAAACTTCACTATAATGTTCACAGACCCTGAAGAACCACTACCAGAGATCCCTGGGTTGGAATTGGCATTCATGGTTTCTGTAATGGCTGCCTCCAGGTAGAAGACGAGTCTGTTTTCAGTAGTAAATAGGATAATTATTGCTGAATGAGGAGTTCCATTTCTGTTCAGTTTGTTAAAATGAGAGTGTGTGATATGCACATGAGGACAGACCATGCACTGGGGAGAGAAGTTCCCATGACATAAATATAGAAGCAGAGACATGAAAGGAAGAATTCTGCTCATGAAACCTCACTGTATACCCAAGGATGACCTTTAACTTCTGATCCTCCTGCCTCCAATTCCCCATTGCTAGGATTCCTCTGCTTTGTGTGGTGTTAGAGATTTAAATCAGAGCTTCATGAATGCTAGGCAGCATTCTACCAACTGAACTATGTCCCAGACCCTAATAATTTTTTTTCAAATTTTAATAGAGATATTTATTTATTTGTATTTGTTTATATGTTCACACACACACAAATTTAATGACACCTAGTTTGAAATCAGAAGACAATCTTTCTCCCCTTCTATTTTGTGGGTTCTGGGACTAGAACTCAGGGAGTCAGTCTTGGCAGCCAGCATCTTCCTTGGTATACATACATATAGAAAGAAAGTGAGTGAATTTAATGTAGTCTTCAAAGTCATTAGGTCATAGAGGTAGACCTTGAACTCTTGTCCTCCTGTCTCTACCTGCTGGTTTTACATGTATATGATACTATACCTAGCCTCTATTTGGTTGAAAGACATGAGGTGCAGATCCAGTGCAGTGGTAGAATGCTTGCTTAGCATGTACAAGGAAATAGTTTTAGTTTTCAATACTACAGAAAGAATGCAGGGTGTCAAATCAAGCTGATTTTCTATTATTGTCATGCCTACTGCCTTTTTCCAATATAATAAATCTATTTTCTGTGGTGTGATATTTTGAAATTTTAATTTTTATTTGTGAAAATAAAGCTTGCTTTGAGTCAGAGGGCTGAGCTAGCCAGTAGCTGACCAATATTGACCATAGAAGTTTGGAGCACCGTGGACAGGTAGGAGACAGAAAGTAATAAGGTGAGGTTGAGAGAGGATGTGGGCCCTTTTGGGAGAAGGAACAGAAGAGGTAGGAAGTTACTGTTGGCTGCTCCCCTGTTTCTCTGATCTTTCAGGTTATTACACCAACATCTGACTCCTGATTTTTTATTGGTAAAGAATAATTAGATAAACCCTTCAGTTTCCTTTGTTAAAAACAAAATGAACAAAGAAACAAACAAAAACCTTCAGTATAAACCAAGATATACCAACATGCAGGGGAGCAGCAGGGGGCACAGTGGAGCCAGTAATCAACAGGTAGAAATGAGATGAGGAGTGGAGGAGAGCAACTCTGCAGCCTTGTGGACTCCCTTCCTAAAGTCTGTTAACTGAACAATACCTGCTGCAGTTATGTGAAGTCTCCTTGTTCAAACACAGTAAAAATTCTTTGTTAAATATTGTACAGATTGTTATTGTCTCATTTATTGTATTAGGATTTATTTATTTATATTTGATTTTGTGAAAAACATTTTTTTCATACAATATATTCTGATCACGGTTTCCCTGCCCAGCCCCAATCCTTCCTACCTCTACATCTCCCTCCCTTTCTTTCTCTCTATCAAATGTAAACTAATACACAAGAAAAGGAAAGTGTTAAAAACAAACCCAAGAAACACATACCTGCAACTTACAGGAAAAGCAAGTATTAATGGATTGCATATGAAAGAAGATTACAAATTCTCCTAATTTATGAATTTTTAAAACTTCCAGACACTAATATTCTAATCACAACCACAACCTGAAAATCAATTTTGGCACAAAGAAGACCAAATGTTTCTGGTTTAAATTTTATTTTTGAATTAAGACATTAGGTCTTTATGTTATATCCACAGGGTCTGCACAGGTCTCAGGAATGGCTACTTCCTTAGACAGGATGATGATTTGAATCTCAGCATCCTGCTCCCTGACCCAGGTTAACTCTTCTCTAGCTGGATAGGTGCTTATATAAGAAGTACCCTGTGTCATTAATATGCAAATCATGTGAGTCTATAGTGGTAAATACAGAGATGTCCACACCCTAGAACAACATATGATCAATGTTCTCTCTAGAGTTACTGAGCACACAGGGTCTCAGCACGGGATGGAGCTGGATTATCCTCTCCCTCCTGTCAGTAACTACAGGTAAGGGGCTTTCCTGTTCCAACCCTGATGAGGGAACAGTGACTGAAGTGACAGTGACATCCACTCTGCCTTTCTCTCCACGGATGTCCACTCCTAGGTCCAGCTGCAGCAGTCTTGTCCTGGGCTTGGGAAACCTGGTTCCTCAGTGAAGTTGTCCTGCAAGGCTTCTGGGTACACCTTCACTAGCTATGCTATGAACTGGGTGAAGCAGAGGCCCGGACAGTTCCTGGAGTAGATTGGATACATTTATCCTTGGAATGGTGGTACTGGCTATGTTCAGAAGTTCCAGGACAAGGCCAAACTGACTGTAGACACATCCTCCAGCACAGCCTACATGGAGCTCAGCAGCCTGACATCTGAGGACTCTGCGGTCTATTACTGTGCAAGACACACAGTGCTGCAACCACATCCCGAGTGTGGTCAGAAGCCCTGTAGGAGCAGGAAGCTGCCCTGGGAAGGGATGGCAGAAAAGATTAGACTGAAGATTTTTTCAAAATAATCATTCTGAGTGTCCCTTCATCATTTTACGTGTTCACATACTGTTTTCAGTTCAAAATGAGAGCTGGAAATAAAGGGATGCTGATTCAGAATGCCCCTAGAGTACACCATAACTTGACTAAATCTTTTTGAGTGACCACCACTACTGACATGATTCTTCATTAACAAAACAAAAAAGAACAAGCTGTGGCTATATATGTATATATGATCTATCAGATATGTAAGAGATTGGAAATGTTGCTGGAATAGTTGGGAATAAACTATAATATTATTTTAGCCAATAAAATACAAATCAATTAACAATATCAGCACAAACAAAATCCCCTTTCAAAATTCAGTTTGATTTACCTGACACATCAAATACTTTGTTGTAAGTTGTCCCCATAGATTTGCAGGTAGTCACTTTACCTTTCATAATAAATGTAATTTCATATATTTATTTATAGTTAATTCTAATCTTGAACTTCTTTTGGTAGTAGCAATCAAATTCCTTATTATTTTAGACTTAGATAAGAAGCTGAATGTCAAGATGCAGAGTCCTCAGGGTATGGAAATTTCTACTTTGGCAACAAGCTGGGCTCCTACTTAGATAACATTGGGGCCAGAGCAGTGTGATTCCAGCTGGGAATGTAAGAGCCTTCTTCATGTCATCAAGAGCACTCGGTGCTCATTCCTCTGTTTCCTAAAATGGGATTGTCTTTGTCACAAGCTCTAGATTGACACTGACATTGAATTGACATCAATGCATGAATTTTATCCAAATATTTTATTTTTTTTCTCACAGGCAGCAAGGACAACCTAGGACCCCTCTTGATTTTTAATTATGTTATAACTTTGACATGTCTGAATCTAATCATTTCTGTCTAAATATACATTTTTGTTTTTGTTTTGTTTTTATTTAGAACTTGGCCTGAAAGGTAGGTACAAAAACACGTGTGCCATTGATAGTATACTAAAACCTACTTTAATTAAAACAACAATAACAAAAGCAACAAAGTGGGATCATTGGTTTAAATATTTTTTTTTACTCAGATCAAAGCCAACAAGCTGTGGAAACAAAACCCTGTGACTAGAATTCCCAATTAGTTTCTCTGACCTGGCTCCTCTCACATGCATGAGCACCTTCAGTTTGAAAGTTGTTTGAGATGTCTGTTTTTCATCCAGTACATTTCATTTTCTCCTGAATTTTATCCTCAGAGTTCTTCATTATCCTTAATTATCCTCTGGGCGTTTCCCTGCAGATCACATGTTACTCAGGAAATGTTCCCTGCACCAGGTAAAGGTGGATAGAAACTTCTTATCTTCCAAGTCCTAGTGCTCTTCTACTGTCCTCTGTGCAATGTAAAGTGTCAACATCATCATGAGCTTTCTTGTTCAAATATAAACCACAGAGTGAGGATAGAAAGGAAAAAGGTGTCCCCTTATCTGTGAATTTTGGGGAACCATCAACAGAAAGAATAAGAGTGAAATGAATGTTGGGTGGCTGTTAGATTTGAACTACCTGGACCCATGAAAGTTTCAAAGAGCTGATTTTCTATGGGCTAGGTTGGATTTCTCAAGGAGAGACAAAGCTTTCATCCTTTATAGAATTCCATGGTATGTCTGTGCTGATGTATCACAGTAACACAAGGTTCCTAGGACAAGCTTCCTGACCTGTACAGGATTTTGGAGGGATTATAATCTGCTTAGAAACATTTCAGACAATCTACATTCAGATTAATCAATTGGAGACCATATTCTTTCAAAGTAAATACAAAGGGACACAGTCAGGTATTGTATATTATTATTTTCAAATAACATCAAGTTCATATAATCAATAGGGTTGCTAAATACTTTTGCCATGAGACAGCAAAGAGAAAACCAAAAAAAAAATTAGTTATACAGAGTCTTGGGAGTAAGTGCAGAGGAGCCAGCAAGGGTGTTTCCTGACTCTACTCAAAGCTTTTTACTCTCATTTAAACACATATGAGGACTAGGAGAACATCTCCTGTGGCAGTTAGAAGTCTCCTCTAGAAGGAATCAAGATCTGACATGGAGAAATTCAGGTAAGTCCTAGAATCTAGGTCACTCACCTGGGAATGCTACAGAAACAGAAATGACATAATTCAAAGGCCTTCTTAAGTCACCATGAAGACACTTTATCTCATAGAAGAGTGAATTTATTAGTTGGAAAACTAGGGCTTGGCTATCTTGTATCATGGAGAGGAAATATCAGGTCTTTTCATGATGATTCTTATCCCAAGTCAGTATGGAGTGTCATGTCCTAGGGAGGATGCAGGACTGGAGAGACAGAGGACATCAGAGCAAAGCCCTAGAGTGGAGGCTCTACATTTCTCTCCACTTTTTGGAACTTACAGATTTGGTTCCTTTATTACTCTGAAAATGCTGAAAAAATGCTGATCTGACATACAGGAGTGCTACACCCAACCAGGTCCACAACAGACTGATATGTAATAAATATAAAATTGTTCATATTTTAGAAGGTTTTTTACAGAAAAATAATACTCTATAGAATTTACATATCATTGTTTTTCAACACTGAGTATCACACATAAGACATTTTGTATGAATCTATACTAAGCTACATCCTTGAAATACATTTCTTCAATTTAATATCAGGATTCAACATTCATAATTTTTTTAGTCCTCCTAAAATTATCTGTGGAGCAAATAAGAAAAAGGGGAATCTGTGGTAAAAAGCACAATGATATAAAACATTTACTTATATCACAAATATGAACTAATAATAGGTAATAGGTAACTATTTAATTTTTAATATTTAATATTAAATTTTAATATTAACATATTTAATATGAATTTTATATTAAATTTAATATTTAATAATAGGTAACTATTTAATTTTTTCCCAATAACTCATGTTTCTCTCTTTATTATTATTATTATTATTATTATTATTATTATTATTATTATTATTATTTTACAACACCATTCAGTTCAACATAATAGCCACAGAATCCCCTGTTCTCCCCCTCTCGCCCACCCCTACCCCCAGCCCACCCCCCATTCCCACCTCCTCCAGATCAAGGTCTCCCCCGAGGACCGGGGTTGACCTGGTACACTCAGTCCAGGCAGGTCCATTCCCCCCTCCCAGACCGAGCCAAGTGTCCCTGCATAAGTCCCAGGATTCAAACAGCCAACTCATGCAACGAGCCCAGGACCTGGCACCAATGCACAGCTGCCTCCCAAACAGATCAAGCCAAATGACTGTCTCACCCGTTCAGGGGGCCTGATCCAGTTGGGGGCCCCTCAGCCTTTGGTTCATAGATCCTGTGCTTCAGTTCATTTGGTTATTTGTCCCGGTGCTTTATCCAACCTTGGCTTCAACAATTCTCGCTCATATAAACCCTCTTCTTACTCACTAATTAGACTCCCAGTGCTCCACCAGGGGCCCAGCCGTGGATGTCTGCCTTCAGATTCCTCAGTCCTTGGATGGGGTTTATGGCACCACTATCTGGGTGTCTGGCCATCCCATCACCAGAGTAGGTCAGTTCCTGCCGTCTCGCGACCATTGCCAGCAGTCTTTTGAGGGGGTATCTTTGTGGATCTCCGTGGGCCTCCCTAGCTCTCTGCTTCCTCCCCTTCTCACCTTCTCACATGGTCTTCATTTAACATGGTCTCCTATTCCTTGTTCTCCCTCTCTTTTCTTGATCCAGCTAGGATCTCCCACTCTTTCCCTCGACTGTCGCCCTTCATTGTTCCCACTCATGACCAGGCTATTCATGTAGATCTCATCCATTTCTCCGTGTCTTTTTTTGGGGTCCCGTTTTCCAGGTAGCCTCACTGGTGATGTGAGTAGCAGTCTAGTCATCCTTGTTTCACATCTAGCATCTTCCTATGAGTGAGTACATACCATATTTGTCTTTCTGAGTCTGGGTTACCTCACTCAGGATGATTTTTTCTAGATCCATCCATTTGCCTGCAAACCGTGTGATGTCATTGTTTTTCTCTGCTGAGTAGTATTCCATTGTGTATATGTGCCACAATTTATTTATCCATTCTTCAGTTGAAGGGCATCTAGGTTGTTTCCAGGTTTTGGCTATTACAAACAATGCTGATATGAACATAGCTGAGCAAGTGCTCTTGTGGTATGATTGAGCATTTCTTGGGTATATGCCCAGGAGTGGTATAGCTGGATCTTGGGGGAGATTGATTCCCAATTTTCTAAGAAAGCGACATATTGATTTCCAAAGTGGTTGTACAAGCTTGCATTCCCACCAGCAGTGGAGGAGAGTTCCCCTAGTTCCACATCCTCTCCAGCATAAAGTGTCTTCAGTGTTTTTGATCTTAGCCACTCTGACAGGCGTAAGGTGGTATCTCAGAGGTGTCTTGATTTGGATTTCCCTGATGATTAGGGAAGTTGAGCAATTCCTTAAATGTCTTTCAGCCATTTGGGATTCCTCTGTTGAGAATTCTCTGTTTAGTTCTAAAGCCCATTTCTCAATTGGACTGTTGGTCCTTTTGATGTCTAATTTCTTGAGTTCCTTATATATTCTGGATATCAGTCCTCTGTCAGATGTGGGGTTGGTGAAGATCTTTTCCCATTCTGTAGGCTGTCGCTTTGCCTTGTTGACCATATCCTTTGCTCTACAAAAGCTTCTCAGTTTCAAGAGGTCCCATTGATTGATTGTTTGTCTCAGTGTCTGCGCTACTGGTGTTATATTTAGGAAGTGATCTCCTATGCCAAGGCGTTCAAGACTATTTCCTACTTTCTCTTCTAGCAGGTTCAGAGTAGCTGGATTTATGTTGAGGTCTTTGATCCACTTGGACTTAAGTTTTGTGCACGGTGACAGATATGGATCTATTTGCAGCCTTCTACACGCTGATATCCAGTATTGCCAGCACCATTTGTTGAAGATGCTTTCTTTTTTCCATTGTACACTTTTGGCTTCTTTGTCAAAAATTATATGTCCATAGGTGTGTGGGTTAATGTCAGGGTCTTCAATTTGATACCATTGGTCCACATGTCGGTTTTTATGCCAATACCAGGCTGTTTTTATTACTGTAGCTCTATAGTAGAGCTTGAAGTCGGGGATTGTGATGCCTCCAGAAGTTGTTTTATTGTACAGGTTTCTTTTTAGCTATCCTGGGTTTTTTGTTTTTCCATATGAAGTTGAGTATTGTTCTTTCCAGGTCTGTGAAGAATTGTGTTGGTATTTTGATGGGGATTGCATTGAATCTGTAAATTGCTTTTGGTAAGATTGCCATTTTTACTATGTTAACCCTGCCTATCCATGAGCATGGGAGATCTTTCCAATTTCTGAGATCTTCTTCAATTTCTTTTTTCAGGGACTTAAAGTTCTTGTCATATAGGTCCTTCACTTGCTTGGTTAGTGTTACCCCAAGGTATTTTATGTCATTTTTGGCTATTGTAAAGGGTGATGTATCTCTAATTGCCTTCTCAGCTTCTTTGTCCATTGTATATAGGAGGGCTACTGATTTTTTTGAGTTGATCTTGTATCCTGCTATGTTGCTGAAGGTGTTTATAAGCTTTATCAATTCCTGGGTGGAATCTTTGGGGTCACTCAAGTATACTATCATGTCATCTGCAAATAGGGAAAGCTTGACTTCTTCCTTTCCAATTTGAATCCCCTTAATCTCCTTATGTTGTCTTATTGCTCTGGCTAGAACTTCAAGTACTATATTGAATAAGTATGGGGAGAGTGGACAGCCTTGTCTCGTTCCTGATTTTAGTGGAATTGCTTTGAGTTTCTCTCCATTTAATTTGATGTTGGCTGTTGGTTTGCTATATATTGCCTTTATTATGTTTAGGTATGTTCCCTGTATTCCTGATCACTCCAAGACTTTTATCATGAAGGGGTGTTGGATTTTGTCAAATGCCTTTTCTGCATCTAGTGAGATGATCATGTGGTTTTTTTCTTTGAGTTTGTTTATATGGTGTATTACATTGATGGACTTTCGTATGTTGAACCACCCTTGCATCCCTGGGATGAAGCCTACTTGATCATGGTGGATAATTGTTCTGATGTGTTCTTGGAGTCTGTTTGCCAGTATTTTATTGAGTATTTTTGCATCAATGTTCATGAGGGAGATCGGTCTGTAGTTCTCTTTCTTTGTTGCATCCTTGTTTGGTTTAGGAATCAGGGTAATTGTAGCCTCATAGAAGGAGTTTGGTAATGTTCCTTCTGTTTCTATTATGTGGAACAATTTAGAGAGTATTGGTATTAACTCTTCTTTGAAGATCTGGTAGAATTCTCCACTGAAACCATCTGGTCCTGGGCTTTTTTTTGGTTGGGAGACTTTTAATGACTGTTTCTATTTCCTTAGGGGTTATTGAGCTATTTAAATAGTTTATCTGGTCTTGATTAAACTTAGGTATGTGGTATCTATCCAGAAAAATGTCCATTTCTTTTAGGTTTTCCAGTTTTGTGGAGTAGAGGTTTTTGAAATATGACCTTATAATTCTCTGGATTTCCTCAATGTCTGTTGTTATGTCCCCCTTTTCATTTCTGATTTTGTTGATTTCGATTCTCTCTCTCTGTCTTTTGGTTAGTTTGGATAAGGGCTTGTCTATCTTGTTGATTTTCTCAAAGAACCAACTCTTTGTTTCATTAATTTTTTGTATTATTCTCTTAGTTTCTAATTTATTAATTTCACCTCTTACTTTGATAATTTCCTGGCGTCTATTCTTCCTGGGAGACTTTGCTTCTTCTTGTTCTAGAGCTTTTAGATGTGCTGTTAATTCACTAGTGTGCGATTTCTCCAACTTCTTTATGTGGGCATTTAGTGCTATGAATTTCCCTCTTAACACTGCTTTCATAGTGTCCCATAAGTTTGGGTATGTGGTGTCTTCAATTTCATTGATCTCTAGGAAGTCTTTAATTTCTTTCTTTATTTCTTCCTTAACCCATTGGTGATTCAGTTGAGCATTATTCAGTTTCCATGAGGTTGTAGGTTTTCTGTAGTTTTTGTTGTTGTTGAAATCTAGCTTTAAACCATGGTGATCTGATAGAACACAGGAGGTTATTCTGATTGTTTTGTGTCTGTTGAGATTTGCTTTGTGGCCAAGTATGTGGTTGATTTTAGAGAAAGTTCCATGGGGTGCTGAGAAGAAAGTATATTCTTTCTTGTTAGGATGGAATGTTCTGTAGATATCTATTAGGTTCAATTGGGTCATGACATCGGTTAAGTCCTTTATTTCTCTGTTAAGTTTCGATTTGGGAGATCTGTCCAGTGGTGAAAGTGGGGTGTTGAGATCTCCCACTATTAATGTGTGGGGTTTTATATGTGGTTTAAGCTTTAGTAATGTTTCTTTTACATATGTGGGTGCCCTTGTGTTTGGGGCATATATGTTCAGAATTGAAACTTCATCTTGGTCGATCTTTCCTGTGACGAGGATGTAGTGTCCTTCTTGATCTCTTTTGATTGATTTTAGTTTGAAGTCTATTTTGTTGGATATCAGGATGGCTACCCCTGCTTGTTTCTTAAGACCATTTGATTGAAAAGTCTTTTCCCAGCCTTTTATTCTTAGGTAGTGTCTATCTTTGAATTTGAGATGTGTTTCTTGTATGCAGCAGAAAGATGGGTCCTGCTTTCGTATCCATTCTGTAAGTCTATGTCTTTTTATAGGTGAATTAAGTCCATTGATATTAAGAGATATTAATGACCAGTGATTCTTCATCCCTGTTATTTTTGGTGGTAGTGTGTGTGTACTTCTCTTCTTTGGGGTTTACTGTTGTGGCTTTATCTATTGCCTGTGTTTTCCAGTGTGTATCTGACTTCCCTCGGTTGGAATTTTCCTTCTAGTGCTTTCTGTAGGGCTGGGTTTGTGGATAGGTATTGTTTAAATCTGGCTTTGTCTTCGAATGTCTTGTTCCTTCCGTCTATGATGATTGAAAGTTTCGCTGGGTATATTAGTCTGGGCTGACATCCATGGTCTCTTAGTGTCTGCATTACATCTGTCCAGGTCCTTCTGGCTTTCAAAGTCTCCATTGAGAAATCGGGTGTTATTCTGATGGGTTTACCTTTATAGGTCACTTGGCCTTTTTCCTTGGCTGCTCTTAATATTCTTTCTTTATTCTGTACATTTAGTTGTTTAATTATTATGTGTCGAGGGGACTTTTTTTGGGGGTCTAGTCTGTTTGGTGTTCTATAGGCTTCTTGTATCTTCATAGGCATTTCCTTCTTTAAGTTGGGAAAGTTTTCTTCTATAATTTTGTTGAATATATTTTCTGTGCCTTTGAGTTGGTATTCTTCACCTTCTTCTATCCCTATAATTCGTAGGTTTGGTCTTTTTATGGTGTCCCAGATTTCTTGGACATTTTGGTTCATGACTTTGTTGGCTTTAGTGTTTCCTTCGACTGATGGAACTATTTCTTCTACTGTATCTTCAATGCCAGAAATCCTCTCTTCCATCTCTTGCATTCTGTTGGTTATACTTGCATCCGAAGTTCCTGATCTTTTACTCAGGTTTTCTATTTCCAGCATTCCCTCTGTTTGTGTCTTTTTTATTTTTTCAATTTCCCTTTTCAGTTCTTGGACTGTTTCCTTTGTTTGTTTCATTGCTTTTTCATGATTTTCTTTCAGTGCTTTATTGTTTTCTTCCAGGACTTTATTGTTTTCTTCTAATTTGTTTGCCCTTTCCTCTAGTTGTTTACAGCGTTCTTCCAATTTTCTTGTCTTTTCCTCTACACAAGCCTCTACCTTCTTTATGAAGTTACTCATAAGGCTACTTTCTTCTGCTTCTTCCAATTTTTGGTGTTCAGGTCTAGATGTTGGAGGCGAGCTAGGTTCTGGTGATGCTGTATTGCTCTTCATTTTGCTGTATGTACTTCTGCCTTGACATCTGCCCATCTCCTTGTGGTTCCTTCTTGGTCTTATCAGTGTACTTGTTTCACAAAGAGCTGACAGACTCAGGAAGACTCTCTCTCTTGTCCAAAAGGGAGTTCTCTTGTCCAACTCTTTGGTCCAGACGGGAAGTCAGGGGCAAGCTCTGGTCCAGAATGGCAGTCGGGGACAGGCTGGGAGCTGGGGGCCGGTCTCTAAGTCTCAGGAAGTGGCTGGGGTCTTGGGCAGATGGGCGTGGGAGCAGGGCGCGGAGATTGCAGGGGCTTCCGGGGGGGGGGGCTGGAAAAGGGGATCCCTCCCGGTGGGGCTAGAAGGGGAGCTGTCCGGTGGCCAGAACCTGGTGCCAAGTTGGGCAGGTCCTCCCGGAGTGGCTGGTGCCCAGGGATGGGGTCCGGGCTGGACCCAGGCACTCACCTCTGGTCCAGAAGGGAATTCGGGGGCAGGCTGGGAGCAGGGGGCCGGTCTCTAAGTCTCAGGAAGTGGCTGGGGTCTCGGGCAGATGGGCGTGGGGGCAGGGCGCGGAGACTGCAGGGGCTGTCGGGGGGCTTGGAAAAGGGGATCCCTTCCGGTGGGGCTAGAAGGGGAGCTGCCCGGTGGCCAGAACCCAGCGCCAAGCTGTGCAGGCCTCCCCGGAGTGGCTGGTGCCCAGGGATGTGGTCCGGGTTGGACCTGGGTACTCACCTCTGGTCCAGAAGGGAAGTCGGGGGCAGGCTGGGAGCTGGGGGCCGGTCTCTAAGTCTCAGGAAGTGGCTGGGGTCTCGGGCAGATGGGCGTGGGGGCAGGGCGCGGAGACTGCAGGGGCTGTCGGGGGGCTTGGAAAAGGGGATCCCTCCCGGTGGGGCTAGAAGTGGAGCTGCCCGGTGGCCAGAACCCAGCGCCAAGCTGTGCAGGCCTCCCCGGAGTGGCTGGTGCCCAGGGATGGGGTCCGGGCTGGACCCGGGTACTCACCTCTGGTCCAGAAGGGAAGTCGGGGGCAGGCTGGGAGCTCATGTTTCTCTCTTTTGTTTGCACTAAGCAATCATATGTCTAATAATTCCACCATAAAACTCATTATACAACAGCAGGAATTGCAAACAAAGCCTCCCCCAACCAGCCCTGGGATACCCCAGTTTCCCCATTCAGTGTTCAGCACTGAACACACACCACTTACCAAGGAGTTGTGTGTGAGAATAGATTTCTTTATGGCCTTTCAAATAAAATAATTTTTGAGAAATTTCTTTGACCCGTCCAGCAGGCCAGGTTATTCGAGGGTCTCGAGGAGGGACCACCTGTGAATCAATGGGGGGTGAGAGGGAAAGGAGACCAAGCGCATGAAGAAAGACAGAGTCAGTCTGAGTTGCGTCAAGGTCTCGTTTATTGACTGGGTGTTAGAGCTTATAAACAGGGCTTCAGGTAGGGAGGGGGAGCAGGAGTGAGGAGAGGACAAAGAAAATTCCTAAGGGAGGGTCAGCAGGAGGTCGCTTTGGTCCCAGGCCCCTGCAGCTAGCTGATTTAAAGAGGTTTATTTAATCCTACATTCCTAGGTTAGACTAAAAGCCTCTTATTTACACGAGGCTTGATAAATCGTGGCAGGTAACACAAGGTTCAAGACACAGCTGTCCAGAGTCGGTCTCCAACAGTTCCCCCTCTTTTCTCAAAAATGGACCAAGTCCATAAGATCGGGATTGCGGAGGTCCGAGAGAGCCTCTGTCTTAGGCTATACAGGGGGACTCCCACGCATGGCAGGTGCCATTTTGAGCCGGTCTCAATGACCTCTGTAAGCTGTTGTCTCCTGCGTGGGCCCTGTACTATTCCCGTCAATGAGTACTCTCTAGCAAGACCGTGGGGACGTTAGGGCTTTAGGACACTGAATCTGAGTCCTTGATGGGGCTCCTAGGAATCTACTCTGTGATAATGAATCGAGACGTGTCGTGGTAAGGCCGAATCAATCTGATTTTTGATAAACCGAGTCAACTGCTGAAAGGCCCAGGGACCAAAGGTAATGAGAAGGAGAAGGAAAATAATCAGGGGGGCCAGGAGGGTGGGGATCAGGGTAGAAAGCCAAGGGGATTCTTTAAAGCTTCTATATAGAAGGGCAAACCCTGCTCCTAAGAGCAAGAGCCGCATCTTACTGAAGCCCCATAAAGGCTAATAAAGGAAAAACCCACAAGATTACAATTCCCATACAATTTCGTTTCACAAGATCATGGTCTGGGTACAGAGTGATCACAGACGGGTAATTTGCATCAACAGGTACATTTTTCCTGAAACCTCAAGGGAGGGGTATCAAGGCGGGAGTGGAGTTTACATAAAGGTCACAGTGGTCCTTCCTGGAACACCTGCAACTATCCCAGTCACAGTTGAGCACATCTCTTAGCAGAAATCTCTTTACAATGTTATATGGTTGCAGGGGAGATTGAACAATGGCTAAGTCAGGTTGCTCTTGGAACTAGATTTTTAGTTTCTCATTTCCTGGTGCTTGAAGTTTTCTCTTTTCCTGAGGCTTGGGGGTGTAAACCTGAAGGGCTAGAGTCTTTCATTCCCCCATTTTCTTTTTGGCAAATTTTAATCTTAAGATTATGGTATTACATTTGGTAACTCATGGCCTATTTTAGTAACTCATGGCCTGTTTTAGTAACTCATGGCCTGTAATGGCCATGCATAGTTCATGTATAATTAGCCATCTTGTCTCTATGCCAGGGAGTTTTTTTGACCCAGCATTTCAGCCTCTTTTGAACAAGGAATTGGGACGACGTATTCTCTTCTGGAACTGCTTCAAGCTGGCATTGGGGCGTCATTATCAGGGCCCCTCCCCCAAAAGGCTGAAAAGCTGGTCAAAGACTGGGCAGGGGGCATTTGTCAGTAGCATGTAGCTGCCTGATCCCATAGGGACAGAGAAGAATCATGTTAGCTGGGCTGGTCCACGTTAGCCTTTAGCACGTCTGGAGTCCACAGTCGTCTGGAGTGGTGGAGTCAGCAACTGAAACTTGGAGGTGTCTGCCAGCCAAGTAGAAATCTGTTGAGACAGATTTAAACTAGGAACAGAGGTTAAATTTATGAACTTATTTGAAACCTTAGGTCCATATCCTTAGTAATGGGGAAAGCACTAATCCCAAGACCAGGAGAAAGGAAAAATACCATCTTTAGGACTACTTATCTGGGGTCCTTTCGACCTCTGTGAAGTGGTCTATGTTTTTATGACTCTTTTAATCCTTTGAGGCCTACTTACAAAATGACATAAAAGTTTTAGATACATTAGTATTACCAATCTGTAATGAAATCCATATTGTAGACAATAATAGTAGCAGATAATGGGTATCTGTAAAACAGCAGAAGTAAACTTATACCTTTGAGTCCCAACAAGAACTACAGATTTGGGCATTTTACTTCTGTCCAGAAAGCCAGGTGTAAGTTGGACAGAGATTTTAAGCCTTGTGAAAAGCACTTTTAGGTTTACATTTAGACATATCTAGATGACATCTAAAACAAATCCAAAATGTTGAGCTTGTGACTGGACAGTAAGTGGTCATTGCTCTATCAGCTCATCAGGACTCCTAAATGTTAAGCTCTGAACCATAGAACAGGAGAGTAATCTGAAACATATCTTATTTTAGACTCATACCCGAACCTTTATGATTTATTTAAATTTTTACATCTTAGAACATTTTCTTTTAAAATGAGCTAAAAGGCTAGCTATGGCCTTGCAGAAGGACCTGGTTGATGCTGCCATGCTGACAAAGTTAGAGCTAGCCTAGCCATCAATACTATCAGAAATCTGAAAAGGATAAACTATATCTGAGTGCAGACCAAGAAGCTTCCAATCCTATAAATTACAGTGATCAATCCCTACCCAGGTCTCTATAGCATTGGAGGTACCAGTCAGAACAACATCAATCTTCTACCACCATCAAGCCCATAAGGCAGAGTACCTTTTCTGTGGAATAGGGACACGGAAGACTGACAGTGTCCTACTACTTGTCCACAGTCTGGGCTGGGTCCCGGAGGCAGGCGTTGCATTGGGGCATCTTGCCCCGTGGTCAGTGTCGTTCGCAATTCAGGTGGCATCTTTTTGTCATTCCATATCTTCTTTGGAGACCTTGGGAGTCATGGCTAGGAGCTGGGGAGCTAGGAGTCTCTGTTTCCAATAGTAAGTTTTTAATCAAATAATTTAAATGTCATGTTTATCAGATCATTGACAGGGTTGAGGACCATTATCTATTAAATGTATCTGAGCCAAACAAATCTAGGTCTAATCTTGAAAATATCTCTAAGTTTGGTAATAATGACCAGGCTAATTTGTTCTCCTATAGATATATTAGTCAAATATACCTCTCAGTTTGTTTTTATTAAAATAGAACCGTTTATGCTTTAAACTAGTATCTGGATAGCCAGATAACTAGTATTAACTTGTATTCCTTAACACAAAAGACATGCAAACTCAGACATTCAAAACCAAACATACATGTGGCCACATTTTCATTCATACCTGCAGAATAGACAAATACTTTTAAAACTATGACCCTTTGGAGTCTCCATGTAACAGCAGAATAGCAAGAGAAAGAAATCTGAAACATGTTTACTTAAACTTTAAAGTTAGACCTTAAAGTTTCATTATATTTTTTTTTCAAACCCTCATGACATGCTTAAGCCTTTAAATTTTTATATCTTAAACTGCTTCCTTAAGTCAAAAAATCATTTATTTAAACTTTTATCTTAACCAACAATAATTTGAAACCAATTTTCTTAAATGATGGCAAGTATTTGTAACACATTGAACTCAAATGACCAAAACCCATGTAAATTTTTATTTTTCCTGTGGAAACAAAAGCATAATTTCCCCAGTATCTTGAACTGGTAATTTAACATTTTTTTATTAAGCAATATCAGTGTTATGCCCAGATCATGTCCCCAAAGAAGCCATCAGAGACCTCAGGTACAGAATGCAAAAGCAAGGTTTATACAAATGAAGTTTACAAGCCTGGGGGGGGGCTCCTTCCAAACCTCTCACACACAGCAGGGAGGTTGGAAGGAGCACACATCTTTCTTTGTGAGGCTAGTTCTTAAAAGCACAGACCACATAATTCATCTTCCACCACTCGCATCCCTCTTTTAGGTTCATATCAGTAGTTTTTTATGTTATCTTAATTTCTCGTTTGTTTAGTAACCGTGTTTAGGAGTTTTATGAGCTGTCTCCCGGGTTTGGGAAGTTTGGGGAGTTTGGGATGTTTTATGACCACTTAGTCTCTGTCAGATGGTCATATATCCTAACTCTGTGTTTTCTTAAGTTTCTGTAGTTGATAAAGCCACCTGGAAAAAGGCATCTAAGTTCTTATCTACATTTAAGAATCCTGGTTTTAACTTATCTTTGTCTGTAGGGGATGAAGTGGGGGGGGTGGTTTACTGAGGTTTCACAATCAGGACAGAGAAGGGTTAACAAGAGAAATTCCTGGCTGGCAGAAGAGACCTTGAAGTTATCACAGTAAAGGAAGGGAGGGGGAGCAGTGGTCATAAAGTATGTCCTTTACTGCCAGTGTTCCTGAAAAAAAGTTTTGTTAACTCCTCTGACTAAAGTCAGATTCTCTGTTCAGTGTTCACACAGTTTTGTCAGTTGCAGGCAGCCATTGTCCTGTCCAGAGCAGGACATGAGAATCTTAACCCGCCTGTACCGAGAGCATGCACCCCCACCCTCGTGAGAGCAGCCAGCTGCCTGAGTCCTGATAGCAAGAGAGCTAGGGAGGGAGGGAGGTGGCCCTTGCTGTGCCTCTCTCTCCTTTTCCTCAGGAAAATAAGGGAGGTGAGTAGCAGAAACAGATGACATTTACACAGACAATCCAAGTACCAGCACATCAGCACTGAGATGATGATGGCCTCACTCACAGCAAGCAAGCCCCTTGATTGTGGCTCGCACATCCTTCTGGTGGGCTAGGCAAAGGTTTAGTGGAGAAGAAGGGGACTGTCCCATAGCGTCCGTCACAGTCAAGTCAACAACGAGAACAGTTAACACACTACACACAAGACCAAGGGCACACGAAAGAAAAACTTTGCCCCAACGAGACAACCAACAAAGCTCCAAGAACAATGACAGCCTGATGTGCTCTGTGGAGAGTGACCCTCCAGGCTCAATCACACCAAAAACAATCCAGATCAAACAGACATCAGGGGGCTTTCACATCCCTGTCAGTCAGACATGTACCTTATTTCTTGGAAGAGAAACAGAGTGTAAAGTAACAATGACCACAATAAAACATACAAAAAAACCCACAAAATGTCTCTAACAATTTCCCGGGACAAAATACAAAGTGGCACTTCCTCCCACCATGGGGAAAGGTACCCAAAGATGCTCCTCTCCTGAGCACTCCCTGGAGGAGACTCCTAAAATCAAATGGTCACCTCTGAGGTGGCCCCAAATGGCTTGGGACTAGGGGGTCCCTTGCCCAAATCAGGGAATGAGACGTCTCTCTTTCCCTCCCAGGATCACTGTCCGGACACGTCTGTCCCAGTGAGAGCCTACAAAGTACAAATCAGTTGACCGGCACAAAACTTAACGAGACAAGACAGAGACAGAGACAAGACAGAGAGCACTCTTACCGGTAGATGTCAATAAACCTCTAGACCCTTGAGGGTCCCAGTGGGGTCTTTTGGTCTTTTGTTCAATGTGATTTGTGACAACCTCACTCTTACCATCTTCTGGGACAGACACATCATTTAATAGGTCCTCAGCAAGTGCCAGAAGATGTGATACCCTACTATCCTTTTCTGAATCCTATAAAACATCTCTGATTACTCCATAGAAACTAAAGAATGCATCGGGGACATTCTCTCCATTCTTAAGGAAGTTATTGATATCCTTTCTGACTTTATTCCACGTCAAAGGGTGGATGCCCGGGCCATTAATAACCAGCCAGGGACATTTTTCTTCCACGAAACAGAAAAACTTAGTTAAATCTTTTTTTCTTTCTTTGTTTTTGACTCTTATTCCCCTCTCCCTGATTTCTTCATTTCCTTAATGAAGAGAGCCTCTTTAGAGAGTGCTTTACCCATTGATTGATGAACGGCACTTACCTCAAGGCTGCCCGCGGCGCGGCGCACGAGTGATGCTGTTGGGGCACCTCTACCCTAGTGAGTCTGGCCAGACCTCGTTTTCTCTTTGCCGTCCAGTAGTGAGCCGCCGTGCCTCGAGCCCCACGTTCGGGGGCCACTTGACCCCTCCAGCAGGCCAGGTTATTCGAGGGTCTCGAGGAGGGACCACCTGTGAATCAATGGGGGGTGAGAGGGAAAGGAGACCAAGCGCATGAAGAAAGACAGAGTCAGTCTGAGTTGCGTCAAGGTCTTCTTTATTGACTGGGTGTTAGAGCTTATAAACAGGGCTTCAGGTAGGGAGAGGGAGCAGGAGTGAGGAGAGGACAAAGAAAATTCCTAAGGGAGGGTCAGCAGGAGGTCGCTTTGGTCCCAGGCCCCTGCAGCTAGCTGATTTAAAGAGGTTTATTTAATCCTACATTCCTAGGTTAGACTAAAAGCCTCTTATTTACACGAGGCTTGATAAATCGTGGCAGGTAACACAAGGTTCAAGACACAGCTGTCCAGAGTCGGTCTCCAACATTTCTTAACCCTAGTACTGTACACATCAATATACCCACTCAAATTCCTACCATGTCCAACTCTCACTCACTCCCAAATCCATAAGTTCTTCAACTTGATAAATATATTTACCTCTGTGTGTGTGTGTGTGTGTGTGTGTGTGTGTGTGTGTGTGTGTGTGTGTGATATACTGAGCCAGATTATGGTTATGTATATGCACATGTGTTTAGAGCACTAAACTTGGAATTGAATATCCTATAAGGGAGTTTGTCCTTGAAGAAAAAATGATTCTCCCTCCCTCAGCAGTCATTAATTACAAGCAGTTCCTCATTGAGGGATGAGGAACTGACAGGTTTCCTCCTATACTAGAGAGGTCTAGTTTAGGCATCAATATTGAGAAGATTTCATGGGTGAAGCATCTCTTTCTTGCACAGAAGATACCATCTCACAGTGGCATCTGGGTCCTCTAGACCTTACAATCTTTTTGTCTTCTCCTCAGGTCTTTCCCTGAACCTTCTATATAGGATTTACATTGAAGATGTATCAAGTGTAGTTGGCCATCCCAGGGTCACTTGTTCTCTACATGTTTACCTGATATGGATCTCTGTAATAGTCTCCATCTGTAATTAAAAATACAAGCTTCATTAATAAGAGAGTTAGAGCTTTCACCTGAGGGTATAAAGATATGTTTTTAAAACACAATCAGAAAACATATTTGTGTCTTGAAGGAAGGACACCATTGTAAGTCACAGTGTTTGTAGCTGGGTTGGTGTTTACCTTTCTGTTTGGATATTGTGCAGGCAGAGTACGTTGTGTTGGAGTAACAAAAAATATCTGTTTGTACTTTAGGACTACTCCATGAGCATGTGCCCATTCTTAACACTGCTAAGGTAGCTGAGAAGCTGATACTAGATAGCCCTGGGAATGTGGAGAAAACCCAAACTACTCTTCTGCTAAAGAAGGCATAGGGTGGAAAGATTCTGAAAAGGCTGGGCAGTCTGGCATCAATGGAAAGAAAGAACTTTGAGGAGTAGGAGGCCTATGGGGTAAGTAAGAACAATGTCTAAACAGCACTTCAGACAAAGAAGACCATGGTGAAGACTACCTAAGACCTGGGAAAGAGCAATGATAACATGATGGCATGAGGAGGGAGTAGCCTGTGAGAGAGGAAGGAGGAGGATTCCCTGGTGTTCCAGGGCAGACAACTATCTCTAGGTCCAGGTGAATATTTTCTGTGGAAAACAGTACACATGGCTGGTAGTGAGAGAAAGGCAAGTCCTTGAATATCTGGAGAACAGAAGGATATGGCATGGAGGAAATAGGGTTACTGGGTGTCTCAGGAAGGTGAAGGAAGAGCTGACAGTACCTTTGCGATGGGGAAGAGCAGGTCTACATGGTGGATGGGGAAGATCAGCCCGAATGGAGCTAAATGGTAAATAGAGATCTTCAAACTGTGCTTTTATCATTATTAAAAACTAATCTCGCCGGGCGGTGGTGGCACACGCCTTTAATCCCAGCACTTGGGAGGCAGAGGCAGGCGAATCTCTGTGAGTTCAAGGCCAGCCTGGTCTACAAAGTGAGTTCCAGGAAAGGCACAAAGCTACACAGAGAAACCCTGTCTCGAAAAAGCAAAAAAAAAAAAAAAAAAAAAAAAAAAAACTAATCTCAGATGATATTTAAATTTATATAATAGTTGTTTTATTTTTTTTTTTTTGAGGATCAATCTTCAAGCTTTGTGCATAATATACTGTACCACTGAGCTTTGGCCTCAAGCACGTTTGGTTGATTCCAATTAATGAATGCATTCATTAATTACTGAATTGTATACAACATTTCCTTTTTTTTTGAGACAGGGTTTCTCTAAGTAGCTTTGGACCCTGTCCTGGAACTTTCTCTGTATAACCGTCTAGTCTGGAACTCACAGAGAAATTCCTGCCTCTGCCTCCCAAGCACTGGGATTAAAGATGTAGGCCAACATCACCTGACTAATACAACATTTCCTAAATGTTTATATTTCCGTTTTTTATCTTAATTTGCTTTGAATTAATTTAATAATTTATGAAAACACACCAGAAACTTTTACAACTACAGAGCACAATAAAGTATAGTTGAACACTTATATTTTTATGTAAAACCATAAATTAATACTAAATAACTGTCTTCTTTACATCCCTTCTTTCTTCTCCTTTCTCTGTTAGCACACAGTTTCATATAGATGAAGTATAACTCAAACCTATAATTCTCCTGCTCCAACCTCTTGCCTAGTATGCAATGATGGGAAAAAACACAGGTCTTCAAGAATGCAAAAAATACTCTACCTACTAAGCTACATGGCTGGGAAAATAACTGATACTTTGATGTTATAAATGTCACTCAGGTCCTTACTTCACCTCAGACAACTGAAGCATTATTCATCTTCTCTAAGGCTCCTGCCCCTAAGTTCATGATATAGCAGGAAGACATGCAAATAATTTTCTCCTCTGCTCATGAAAACCAGCCCTGACCCTACAGCTCTGACAGGGGAACCCAACTCTGGGCTGACAAGTCCTCTCATTCAGTGTTTACCACTGAGCATAGAACTTCCAGCATGGAGTTGATACTGAGCTGGGTTTTCCTTCTTGCTCTTTTAAAAGGTAATTTATAGAGAAGAGATACTGGTTGTGTAAGTATACATGAGTGTGAGGGTCAGTAGACATTCATGAGAGCTTACTGACAGGATGCTCTGTCTTTTCAGGTGTCCAGTGTGAGGTGCACCTGGTGGAGTCTGGGGGAGGCTTAGTGCAGCCTGGAAAGTCCCTGAAACTCTCCTGTGCAGCCTCTGGATTCACATTCAGTGATGCCTGGATGAACTGGGTCCGCCAGGCTCCAGGGAAGGGGCTAGAGTGGGTTGCACAAATTAGAAACAAAGCTAATAATTATGAAACAAACTATGTGGAGTCTGTGAAAGGCAGATTCACCATCTCAAGAGATGATTCCAAAAGCAGCCTCTACCTGCAAATGAGCAGCTTAAGAGCCGAAGACACCGCCATTTATTACTGTACTGCAGACACAGTAAGGGATCTTCAGTGAGAACCCAGACACAAACCTCCCTGCAGCAGTGCTCAGAACCAGCAGGGGGCGCAGAGCGCACACGGAGAGGAGGAGCAGTTCAGATCAGGAGCAGGAACAGTTGATTGCTGTTTATGTGGTTACAGCTGTTGCTCCATCTACTCATTTCTCAGAATGTTCTCTACATTTATGGTTTGTGAAAACAGGTCTGCTTTTCTGAAGCTTTAAATATATACACCACACAGTCTAATATGAAATATGTGTGGAAAATCACCTCTGATTGCAGAAATGACTCTGCTCAGGACACCAGATGAAATTCTTAGAAGTTCCGCAGCATTCGTGATTTTTCTCCCTCAGAACTTTAAGGGCAAAGCCTCAGTGTTGTTCTGATTAGGACAGCCTTTCACATTGGGGGAACCATCGGGAAGGTGAGGCCACACACCCCAAAAGATCTCAGGTCTTTCTGATTCCCTTGATAACTGTGCACATCAGTCACAGAGCTGACCTGTTTATATTTATAGTTGATCCGGTTTCTTAAACTGTAACTTTCATCATCATATCTTTCATTACATTTTGTTAATAATTTCTGGCCTTTGTTCTAAACATGGACAGAAGCCACTGATTGGAAACTCAGCTGGTGCCTAGGGTGTAACTCTGTGGTAGGAGGGGTGACTGGGAAAGTTATTGGTGAATGAAAATTAAAAAAAATAAAAGAAAAAACAGAAATAAGAATTAAAGAAACGTGACTGCTCCCAGGTAAGGTGGAGGAGAAAGTTTATTATATACATGTGGAGAGCATAGCCAAAGGCAGGGCATCTGGAGAGTCCAGAATAAAGATTACACTGACCAGTGTCAGGGGAGAGGATGGAAAGGAAGGTGGAGCGAGGGGAACAGGGTGTAGCAGCCAAGCAACCCAAAGGAGAGAAGAGAAGGAGCAGGTAACTAAAATAGTTGGATTACATAGGGAAGGGCAGCTGGGGCAGGGAAGCCCAACTCCTTGACTGGAGACATTTAGGGTAGAGGAGGGTTTGCCTGAAAGGATGGCCCTGTAACTGCTAGGGACTGAGAGATGCAGGGAGAACCTGGCAGCTGGTGTCTGCTTTGATATGTTAAATAGAAACCTCTGCCATTTTTCCCAGGTCTAAATCTAACTCTCCAGCCTTTTTTTTTCTTATAAATAAATGACAGCGATGACATGTAATCTTATCTATGACTAACTATTTCATGCTGTCACAGGAATGCCATTGTTGCATGGGGCCCAAGGAAGCTGGGGTGCTGGCCCAGTCTGGGAAGAGCAGACTGTTTCCCTTGCTGACCAGGCTCTACAGCATCTTCTGGGTCAGGGGCTTGCAGACAGCATTTGGAGCAGTTTGTAAGGCTGGACCACCTGGGGCTGCCACCTTGAAGCTTTCTGGGATGCAGATTTTGAGGGAACACCTAGAGCTGGCTAGTTGCTAGAGCAGTCAGCAATTAATTTGAAATCTGGTGGGGCCAATTGTTAAGGGACCAGTCCTGAGCAGTTCTGGCACTGACGTGGTCTGGAAACTGCTTGCACACACAGGAGATTTCTCTGAAGGCCAAATCTTAGTTCTTCATTTTATTTTTGTCTTTCTGCCATTCCTACTGTGTTATCTCTCTGTTCTGTTCTTTTACCCTGTCTTCTTCGTGGACTTGCTATACTCTTATCAGAATCAGAGTATAATGATTGTTTCCAAGATCAATGCAATGGTGTATTCCAGATGCAATGATTTTTGCCAGTTTGCAGGTTATGAAAGATTGATGTCTAAGACCAGTTGCCCTTTCCATTTTCTATATGTTTTGTAGTCTTATAGGGAAAATAGAGAAACAGAGGTGACTTGAAATCTTCACTAATGAGGGAATGCCTTGGTTACTCTGAACGGCGCACAGTGCCCCAGGAGCCAAGGATTCTAACCTGAAATACTCTCACCTGTGCCTTTCAAAGCACCAAGGACAGGTCAACCCCATTATTCCCTGCAAATCATGATGGCTGTAGGCCAAAGCAATATGTTTATTTTTCCTAGGCACAGTAATTTGGCATGTTATAATCATTTAGTGACTCAGTAGTACCACCGGGTAGTGCTGGAGCTGGATCCATCTGACACCATGGAAGACTCTTCACTGTGAGAAATACTAATGACCATAGAAGCACAAATAAAATGAATCTCTGACATATGTTAGGTATCTCCAAATAACCAAGTCATTTTACCTTCATTTGAGTTATGTGTACTGAAGTTTCAGGCATATATTACTGTTCAAGGGAAACAGTTAAACTTCACTGTAATGATCACAAACCATGAAGAACCACTACCAGAGATCCCTGGGTTGGAATTGGTGATAATTTTTTATGTATGGCTGCCTCTAGGTAGAAGACGAGTCTGTTTTCAGTAGTAAAAGGGATAATTATTGGGGAGAGGCAGTCTTAAAAATCACAGCCACAGGAGACCCCCCCAGGGAGTGTGATCTGGACCTGTCCCCAGTGCATGAGCTGGCTTTTTGGAACTTAGCGTCTATGGTGTTTGTGCAGCCTTGGTGCAGGGAGGAGCAGCTTGGACCTGCCTCAACTGAATATACCAGGATCTGCAGATTACAGATGGGAGACATTCCCTTGGAGGAAGTGGGAATGAGGGGTGGCTTGGGGGTGGGAGAAGGAAGGACAGCAGGATCTGTGGTTGATATGTAAATTTAAATATTATTTTTAAATAATAAAAAAGGATCAAAAATCACAGCTACAGAAGAAGGCAATGTGTGCTTATAAAGAAGCCAACGATTAGTTTGTGGTGTGATGTGTGATTTTTATATTGGGCTGTTAAATATTCTATCTCTAGTTTGATAGTCATAAATCCTATCTTCCTTCCTAGAAGGGCATAGATGTAACCATGACTGGCCAATAATAGCTAATTTCCCTGGAACTCAATTGGTTCATGGATTGGTGTATGGTCAGATGGAAGAAATCATAAGCTTTCCTTGGAATTGACAGACTGATGCTGAATGAGACATTCCATTTCTGTTTACATTGTTAAAATGAGAGTGTATGACATGGGTATGAATGCAGGCCATGCACTGTGGAGAGAGGTTCTCAAGGAATGAAGATGGAAGCAGAGACATGAGAGGAAGACTCACACTGATGAAGCCTCAATGTATAGTCAAGGATGACCTTTGACTTCTGATGCTCCTGTGTCCACTTTCCCATTGCTAGGGTTCCTCTACTTTATGTGGTGCTAGAGATTTAAAGCAGGGCTTCATGCATGCTAGGCAGCATACCACCAACTGAACTACATAACAGACCCTAATATATTTTTTTTCAAATTTTAATAGAGATATTTATTTATTTTTATTTGTTTATGTGCTCATATACACACACCTGCAGAGTGATACATAGGTGGAAATCAGAGGACAACCTTTCTCTCCTTCTGTCTTATGGGTACTGGAACTAGAACTCAGGGAATCAGGCTCTGCAGCCAGCATCTTCCTAGGTATACATACAAATAGAGAGAAAGGGGGTGAATTTAATGTAGTCTTCAAAGTCACTAGGTCATAGAGGTAGACCTTGAACTCCTGTCCTCCTGTCTCGACCTGCTGGGGTTACAGGTATATGATACTATACCTAGCCTCTATTTGGTTTAAAGTGAAGACATGAGATGCAGATCCAGCTCAGTGGTAGAGTGCTGGCTTAGCATGTACAAGGAAATAATTTTAGTTTTCAATACTACAGAAAGAAGGGAGGGTGCCAAATCAAGCTGCTTTTTCTATTATTGTCATGTCTACTGCTTTTTTCCAATATAATAAATCTATTTTCTGTGGTGTGATATTTTGATTTAATTGTGAAAGTAAAGCTTGCTTTGAGTCAGAGGGCCGAGCTAGCCACTAGCTGACCAAAACTGACCATAGAAGTTTGGAGCACTGTGGACAGATAGGAGACAGGAAGTAATAAGGTGAGGCTGAGAGAGGATCTCAGCGCTCTTGGAAGAAGAAACAGAAGAGGTAGGAAGGTTCTGTTGGCTGGTTCCCTGTTTCTCTGATCTTTCAGGTTCTTATACCAACATCTAACATCCGATTTCTTATTGATAAAGAATAATTAGATAAACCATTCAGTTTTCTTTGTCAAAAACAAAACAAACAAAAAAAACAAACAACCAGAAAAAAACAAACAAAAACTTCTGTATAAAACAAGCCATATGTACATGCAGAGAAGTTCAGGACCAGCAGGGGGCACACTTGAACAAATAGTCAATAGGACGAAATGAGATGAGGAGTGGAGGGGACTCCATAGCCTCTGTGGACTCCTTTCCTTCTTAAAGTCTGTTAGCTGAACAACACCTGCTGCAGTTGATATGGGAAGTCTCTATGTTCAAACATAGTAAAATCTCTTTGTTCAACAGTGCACAGATTTATATTTCCTCATTTATTTTATTAAGATGTATATATTTAATTTTGATTTTGTGAAAAACATTTTTTATTCAATATATTCTGGCCATGGATTTCCTGAACAGCTCCACCCTCATCGTTCCTACCTCCCCACCTCCCTACCACTCAACTCCATAACATTTTTATCTCTATGTAGAATGTAAACAAAGAGACAAGAAAGGATTTAAAAACAAATCCAAGAGTTACACACCTGCACCCTGCTGGAAAAGCAAATATTAATAGGTTTCATATGAAAGAAGATTACAAATTCTTCTAATTTATGAGTTTTAGAATTTCCAGACACTATTATCCTCATCAAAAACACCACCTAAAAATCCATTTTGGCCCAATTTGGACCAAATGTCTCAGGTTTGAATTCTATTTTTCAATTGAGAGAATAGGCCTTGAAGTTATTCAAACATGGTTTGCACAGGTCTTGGGGAAAGATGAGGATTTGGATCTCAGCTTCCTGATGCCTGACCCTGGTTTACTCTGCCTCCTTCTCCATCTGGACTAGGTCCTTATATAAGAAGTATCCTGCATCATGAATATGCAAATAGTAGGAGAGTATAGTGGTAAAGACAGAGAAATCCACACCAAACACCAACATATGATCAGCGTCCTCTCCACAGTCACTGAGCACACAGGTCCTCACCATGGGATGGAGCTGGACCATCCTTTTCCTCCTGTCAGTAATTACAGGTAAGGGGCTTTCCAGTTCCAAACCTGAAGAGGGAACAGGGACTGAGGTGACAATGACATCCACTCTGCCCTTTCTCTCCACAGGTGTCCACTGCCAGGTCCAGCTGCAGCAGTCTGGTCCTGAGCTGGGGAAACCTGGTTCTTCCGTGAAGTTGTCCTGCAAGGCTTCTGGCTACACCTTTGCCTACTACTATGTGCACTGGGTGAAGCAGAGGCCTGGACAGGGCCTGGAGTGGGTTGGAAGCATATTTCCTGGAACTGGTTATACTGACTACAATCAGAAGTTTAAGGACAAGGCCAAAATGACTGCAGATAAATCCTCCAGCACAGCCTACATGAATCTCAACAGCCTGACCCCTGAGGACTCTGCGGTCTATTACTGTGCAACACACAGTGTTGTAACCACATACTGAGTGTGTCAGAAACCCTGGGGGAGCAGAAAGCTACCCTGGCACTGAGATGACAGAGAAGATTAGACTGGAGACTTGCTCAAATATCATGATTCTGAAGCTCCCTTTGTCACTGCACAGTCTTTTTTTTTCTTTTTATAATTAAGAAAATATTTCATTCATTTTACATACCAATCAAAGATACTGATCTTCCCTACAATTGCCCCCAAACCTCCCCTTTCCAGTCCACCATCCACTCTCCCCAACAAGAAGGCAAGGCCTCCCATGGGGAGACACATTCAGTAGAAGCTGGTCCAAGCTCTTCCCTTGCCTCAAGGCCTCACAAAGTGTCCCATCATAGGTAGTTTGCTCTAAAAAGACTTCTCATGTACCAAAGATGGATGCTGATCATACCACCAGGGGCCCTTCCCCAAGCAGATCAAGCTACACAAGTGTATCACCATGCAGAGGGCCTAGTCCAGTCCCATGCAGACTCCACAACTGTTGATCCAAGTTTCATGAGTTCCCACTCGTTTGGTTTGTTGTCTCTGCAGGTTTCCCCATCATGATCTTGATGCACTTGCTTATAGAATCCCTCTTCTCTCTTTTTGACTAGACTTTTGGAGCTCTGCTTGGTGTTTGGCTGTGGATCTTTGCATCTGCTTCCATCAGTCACTGGAGTAAAGCTCTGTGATGACAGTCAGGGTGTTCACCGATCTGATCACTGGGGTAAGCCAGTTCAGTTCAGATACCCTTTCCACTATTTCTCATAGTCCAACCTGGGGTCATCCTGGAGAATTCCTGGCAAATTCCCTAGCACCGGGGTTCTCTCTATCCCCATGGTTTCTCCCTCCATAATGGTATCTCTTTCATTGCTTTCCCATTCCTTCCCAGTTCCAACTCCACCCTTTCTATTCCTTATGTTCTCATCCCCTACCCTCTACACTCCATTGCCCAACCCTCATCCCTAGTTTATTCTTTGAGATCTATTTCCCCTTCTCAGGGTGATCCATGCTTCCCACTCTGGGTCTTCCTTCATAGCTAGCTTCTCTGGGATTGTGGATTGTTGTTTAGTTTTCATTTGCTTGACATCTAGTATTCACTTATGAGTGAGTACATACCATGTTTGCCCTTCAGAGTCTGGGTTACCTCACTCAGAATGAAATTTTCTAGTTCCATCCTCTTGCCTGCAAATTTCATGATGTCATTGTTTTTCTCTGGTGAGTAGTACTCCATTGTTTATATGTATCACATTTTCTTTTTACATTCTTCAGTTGAGGTGCATCTACGTTGTTGCCAGGTTCTGGCTACTAC
Organism: Peromyscus maniculatus bairdii; assembly: GCF_049852395.1. Taxonomy (NCBI): domain Eukaryota; kingdom Metazoa; phylum Chordata; class Mammalia; order Rodentia; family Cricetidae; genus Peromyscus; species Peromyscus maniculatus. The sequence continues at coordinate 87,431,457 of NC_134865.1, read as the reverse complement.
AAATAATGCTGCTATGAACATAGTTGAGCATGTGTCCTTGTATTATGACTGAGCATTCCTTGGGTATATGCCCAAAAGTGGTATAGCTGGCTCTTGAGGAAGATTGATTCCCAGTTTTCTGAGAAACTGCCACACTGATTTCCAAAGTGGCTATACTAGTTTGTACTCCTACCAACAGTGGAGGGGTATACCCCTTGCTCCAGATCCTCTTCAACATAAGCTGTCTGCATTTCTTTTGATCTTAGCAATTCTGACAGGTATAAGTTGCTATCTCAGAGTTGTTTTGATTTGCATTTCCCTGATGATTAAGGATGTTGAACAATTCCTTAAATGTCCTTTTGACCATTTGAGAATCTTCTGTTGTTAATATATGTTTAGTTCTATAGACCATTTTTAAGTTGGACTGTTAGGTATTTTGATGTCTACTTTCTTGAGTTCTTTATATATTCTGGGGTTCAACCCTCTATCAGATATGGAGTTGGTGAAGATTTTTCCATTCTGTAGTGTGTTATTTTGTCTTATTTACAAAATGCCCTTTACTCCACAAAAGCTTCTCAGTTTCAAGAGGTCCCATTTATTAATTGTTGCTCTCAGTGTTTGTGCTACTGGTGTTATATTTAGGAAGTGTTCAAGACTACTTCCTACTTTCTCTTCTATCAGGTTCAGTGTAACTCGGATTTTGTTCAGGTCTTTGATCTACTTGGATTTAGGTTTTCTGCACGGTGACAGATATGGATCTATTTGTAGTCTTGTACATGTTGACATCCAGTTATGCCAGCACCATTTGTTGAAGATGGTTTCTTTTTTCCATTGTACAGTTTTGACTTCTTTGTCGAAAATCACATGTTCATACATGAGTGGATTAATGTCGGGGTCTTCATTTCAATTCCATTGGCCCACATGTCAGTTTTTATGCCAGTACCAAGTTGTTTTTATTATGGCTCTATAGTAGAGCTTGAAGTCAGGGATTGTAATGCCTCCAGAGGTTGCTTTATTTTACAGGATTCTTTTAGCTATCCTGGGTTTTTTGTTTTTCCATATGTGTTGAGTACTGTTGTTTCCAGGTCTGTGAAGAATTGTATTAGGATTTTGATAGGGATTGCATTGACTCGGTAGATTGTTTTTGGTAAGATTGCTATTTTTACTATGTTAATTCTACCTATCCATGAGTTTGGGAGATCTTTCCATTTTCTGATATCTTCTTCAATTTCTTTCTTCAGAAACTTAAAGTTCTTGTCATAAAGGTCTTTTACTTGCTTAGTCAGAGTTACCCCATGGTATTTTATTTTATTTGTGGCTATTGTAAAGGGTAATATTTCTCCAATTTCTTTCTCAGTCTGTTTATCCTTTGTATATCAGAGGGCTACTGTTTCTTTTAAGTTAATCATGTATCCTGCCACATTACTGAAGGTATTTATCAGCTGTAGGAGTTCCCTGGTAGAATTTTGGTGGTCACTTATGTATTGTATCATATCATCTGCAAATAGTGAAAGTTTGCCTTCTTCCTTTTCAATTTGTATCCCCTTGATCTTTTTTTGTTGTCTTATTGCTCTAGCTTGAACTTCAAGTACTATATTGAATGAATATTGGGAGAGCAGACAGCCTTGTCTTGTTCCTGATTTTAGTGGAATCGCTTTGAGTTTCTCTCCATTTAACTTAATGTTGGCTGTTGGCTTGCAGAAAATTGCCTTTATTAGGTTTAGTTGTGTTCCTTGTATTCCTGATCTCTCTAGGACCTTTATCATGAAGGTGTGTTGGATTTTGTGAAAGGTATTTTCAGCATCTAATGAAATGATCATGTAGTTTTCTTTCTTTCAGTTTGTTTATATGTTGTATTACTTTGACAGATTTTCATATGTTGAAGCATCCTTGCATCCCTGGGAAGAAGAATACTTGATGATGGTAGATGATTTTTTTGATGTGTTCTTGGATTTGGATTGCGAACATTTTATTGTGTATTTTTGCATCACGTTCATGAGGGAGATCGGTCATTAATTCTCTCTCTCTCTCTCTCTCTCTCTCTCTCTCTCTCTCTCTCTGTCTCTGTCTCTCTCTCTCTCTGTCTCTCTCTCTCTCTCTCTCTCTCTCTCTCTCTCTCTCTCTCTCTCTTTTGCATCTTTGTGTGGTTTAGGTATCAGTGTAAATGTAGCCTCATAAAAGGAGTTTGGTAAAGTTCCTTCTGTTTCTATTGTGTGGAACAATTTGAAGAGTATTGCTATTAACTCTTCTTTGGAATACTAGTAGAATTCTGCATTAAAACCATCTGTTCCTGGGCTCTTTTGGGTTGGGAGACTTTTAATGACTCTTTAATTTCCTTAGTGGTTATTTGTCTATTTAAATTGTTTATCTGGTCTTGATTTAACTTTGGCATGTGGTACCTATCCAGAAGATTGTCCATTTCTTTTTAGATTTTTCAATTTTGTGGTGTACAGGTTTTTGAAGTATGACCTGAGGATTCTCTGGATTTATTCATTGTCTGTTATTATACTCCTTTTTCATTTCTGATTTTCTTAATTTGGATGCTCTCTCTCTCTCTCTCTCTCTCTCTCTCTCTCTCTCTCTCTCTCTCTCTTTCTCTCTCTCTGCCTTTTGTTTAGTTTGGATAAGGGCTTGTCTATCTTGTTGAGTTTGTCAAAGAACCAAGTATTTGTTTCATTGATTCTTTGTACTGTTCTCTGTTTCTATTTCATTGATTTCAGCTCTCAATTTGATTATTTCCTGGCATTATTCCTTCTGGGTGACTTTGCTTCTTTTTGTTCTAGAGCTTTCAGGTGTGCTGTTAAGTCACTAGTGTGAGATTTCTCCAACTTCTTTATGTGGGCATTTAGTGCTATGAATTTTTGTAGCGCTGCTTTCATAGCATCCCATAAGTTTGGGTATGTAGTACATTTATTTTCATTGAATTCTAGGAAGCCTTTGATTTCTTTCTTTCTTAACCCACCTATGGTTCAATGGAGCATTATGCAGTTTCCATGAGATTGTAGGCTTTCTGTAATTTTTTTTGTTGTTGTTGTTGAAATCTAACTTTAAGCCATGGTGGTTCGATAGAATATGGGAGGTTATTCTAATTTTTTTGTATCTGTTGAGATTTGCTTTGTGACTGAGTATGTGGTCAATTTTAGAGTAGGTTCAATGGGGTTCTGAAAAGAAGGCATATTCTTTTTTGTTAGGGTGGAATGTTCTGTAGATATCTATTTAGTCCATTTGAGTCATAACATCTGTTATGTCCCTTACTTCTCTGTTAAGTTTCAGTCTGGCAGGTCTGTACAGTGGTGAGAATGGGTGTTGAAGTCTACCAATATTAATGTATGGGGTTTGATGTATGATTTAAGCTTTAGTAATGTTTCTTTTATATATGTGGGCACCCTTGTATTTGGGACATGAATATTCAGAATTGAAACTTCATCTTGGTGGATCTTTCCTGTAATGAGTATGAAATGTCCTTTTTGATCTCCTTCAGTTCATTTTAATCTGAAGTCTATTTTGTTTGATATTAGCATGGCTACACCGACTTGCTTCTTAAGTCCATTTGATTGGAAAGTCTTTTCCCAGTCTTTTACTCTGAGGTCATGTCTGTCTTTGAAGTTGAGGTGTGTTTCTGGTATGCAGCAGAAGTAGATGTCCTGATTTCATATCCATTCTGTTAGTCTTTGTCTTTTTATAGGTGAATTGAGTCCATTGATATTAAGGGATATTAATGACCAGTGATTGCTAATTCCTGTTATTCTTTTGGTGGTAATGTGTGTGTATTTCTCTTCTTTGGGATTTACTGCTTGTGTGTTATCTATTGCCTGTGTTTTCATGGGTGTATCTGTCTTAAGTTCATGTTTTTCTTCTAGTGCTATCTGTAGGGCTGGATTTTTAGATAAGTGGATAGGTATTGTTTAAATCTGGTTTTGCTTTGGAATGTCTTGTTTACTCCATCTATGGTGATTGAAAGTTTTGCTGGGTATAGTATTCTAGGCTGGCATTCACGGTCTCTTAGTATCTGCATTATATCTGTGTAGGACCTTCTGTCTTTCAGAGTCTCCATTGAGATGTCGAGGATTATTCTGATAGGTCTGCCTTTATAAATTACTTGGCCTTTTTCCTTTGCTGCTCTTAATATTCTTTCTTTATTCTGTATATTTATTAATGTAATTATCATGTGGTGAGGGGACATTTTGGGTGTGGTCTAGTCTATTTGGTATTCTATAAGCTTCTTGTGTTTTCATAGGTATTTTCTTCTTTAAGTTGGGAAAGTTTTCTTCTATAATTTTGTTAAGTATATTTTTTGTGCTTTTGAGTTGGTATTCTTATCCTTCTTCTATCCCTATTATTCTTAGGTTTGGCCCTTTTCATGGTGTCCCAGATTACCTAGACATTTTGTATTATAACTGTTTTGGGTTTGGTGTTTTCTTTGACTGACAAATCTATTTCCTCTATTCTATACTCTACACAAGACATTATTTCTTCCATCTCTTGTGTTCTGTTGGTTATGCTTGCATGTGTGTTTCCTGTTCATTTACTCATATTTTCTATTTCCAGCCTTCCCTCTGTTTGTATCTCCTTCATTGTTTCTATGCCACTTGTCATATCTTGAACTGCTTTCTTCACATGTTTAATTGCTTTTTCATGGTTTTCTTGGCTTTCTTTAAGGGAATTATTGATTTTTTCCCAATTTTCTTTTCTTTTCTTTCTTTCTTTTTCTTTCTTTCTTTCTTTCTTTCTTTCTTTCTTTCTTTCTTTCTTTCTTTCTTTCTTTCTTCCTTCCTTCCTTCCTTCCTTCCTTCCTTCCTTCCTTCCTTCCTTCCTTCCTTCCCTTCTTCTTCTTCTTCTTCTTCTTCTTCTTCTTCTTCTTCTTCTTTTTTTTTTTTTATTTTTCGAGACAGGGTTTCTCTGTGTAGCTTTGCGCCTTTCCTGGAACTAACTTGGTATCCCAGGCTGGCCTCGAACTCACAGAGACCCACCTGGTTCTGCCTCTCAAGTGCTGAGATTAAAGGCATGCGCCACCACCGCCAGGACATTTCCTCAATTTCTTCAAGGGAATTTTTCATCTCCTCTTTAAATGCCTCTAACATCTCCTGAAATTTATTTTAAAGTCACTTTCTTCTGCTTCTTCTACATTATGAGGTTTAGGTCTTTCTGTTGTAGAAGGGATAGTTTCTGGTGATGCCATATTGATCTTTATGCTGTTGTATGTATTTTTGCACTGGTATCTACCCATCTCTTCCTCCAACAGAGTCAAGAGGTGCCTGTGTCTGAGAAAGCTGCTATTGGTCCAGTCTGTGCTTGTTGTGTCTGGGTCTCAAGGGGCTCCTTTGGGTCCAAACTTAGCTCTCGGTCTAAGTGGAGCTGGCATATTCTGTATCTCAGGGAGCTGCTCTTGGTCCAATAAAGTTGGTGGGTTCTGTGGCTCAGGGAGCTGCTCTTAGCCTTATAAGGGCTCTTGGTCCAGTCAAAGCTGGCAGATTCTGTGTCTCAGGAAGCCACTGGTGTTGCAGGGGGATGGATATTGGGGCAGGACATGGGTCTTGCAAATCAGTATGTCCAATGGAGGGTTTTGATGGGAGAGCCTGCCCCCAGGAGTCTTCCCTGCTGGTCAGCAAATCTTGGTCCAATGAGATCAGGGAGATTCTGTGTCTCAGGAAGGCACTGGGATCACATGGGGATAGGTATTGGGTTTGGACATGGGTCCTGTAGATTACAGTGTCTGATGGGGGCTTTGGTGGAGGAGCCTGCCTACTGGAGTTTTCCCTGCTGGCAGGCAACTGGGGCAGAGATGAGTGGGGGTTCCTGGGTACTGGCTGTATCCCAGGGCCTGGGCCCTTGAAACAGGACTCTCTGGGTTACAGAAGAGTCACTCAACTTTTGGTCCAATCCACTTCACAGTCTTATGGAGTCTATGTAAACTTTTCAAAAGGACTGCTTGAAGTAAATTGAGGCTGATTCAGAATGCTCCTAGAGTGCACCATACCTTGACCAGATCTTTCTCACTGACCAAGTATTGACATGACCCTTCATTAATAAAACAAAAAAAGCTGTGGCAACACATTATCATTTATATATGGTAATATATTATAATATATTATATATTATAAAAATCAGATATGTATAATTACATGATATGTGAAATATCAGATATGTAAGACAATGGGAATGTTGCTGGAGTAGTTGTGAATAAACTATAATATTATTTTGACCAGTAAAATACAAATCAATCAACAATATCAGCACAAACAAAAATCCCCTTTCAAAATTTAGTTTGATTTACCTGACATATCAAATACTTTGTTGAAAGTTCTCTCCATAGTTTTGTAAGTGGTCACTTTTCCTTTCATAATAAATGTCATTTTATAGATTTATTAATAGGTAAGTCTAATCCTGAATTGCTTTTTGTAGTAGCAGTCACATTCCTTATTATTGTAGGGTTAGAGATGGAGCTGGATGTCATGGAGTAGAATTCTCAGGGTGTGGAAATTGCTGCTTTGGCAACAAGCTGGGCTCCTACTAAGATAACATTAGGGCCAAAGCAGTGTGATTCCAGCTGGGAATGTAAGAGCCTTCTTCATGTCATCAAGAGCACTGGGTGCTCATTCCTCTGTTTTCTAAAATTGTACTGTCTTCGTCACAAGCTCTAGATTGACACTGAATAGACATCAGTATATAGTGCACAAATTCCATCCATATACTTTATTATTTTCTTAGAGGCAGCGAGGGCAACCTAGGATCTACCTTGATTTTTAGTTCTGTTATAACTTTAACATGTCTGAATCCAATCATCTGTCTAAATATGCTTTTTTTGTATTGTTTGGTTTTGTTTTCGTTTAGGAGAACACACACTTGGGGTATACAAAGGCTGAATGGCAAGAAAAGAAATAATTCTGCCACTGATAGCATGACTACAATTTACTTTGGTTAAAACAACAATAACAAAATAGGATTCTCTCGTTTAAAGTTTTTTTTTCTCAGACCAAACCCAATAAGCTGTGGAAACAAAACCTTGTGATTGCAAATTAGTTTTGCATCTGACTTGGCTCTTCTCAAATACATGAACACCTTCAGTTTGAGAATTGTTTGAGATGTCTGTTTTCCATCCAGTGCATTTAATTTTCTATTTTCTCCTGGTATTTATTCTCACAGTTCTTCATTATCATTCCTTATCTTCTGGACCTTTTCCTGCACATGTTACTCAGGAAATGTTCCCTGCACCAGGTAATGGTGGACAGAACTTTCTTATCTTCCAAGTCCTAGTGCTCTTTCACTGTCCTCTGTGCAATGTAAAGTGTCAATATCATCATAAGCTCTCTTGTTCAAATGAAAACCACAGAGTCAGGATAGGAAGCAAAGATGGCCTCCCTTATCTGTGAATTTTGGAAAACCATTTATCAAAAGACTAAGAGTGATAATGAATGTTGGGTTGCTGTTAGATTTGAAATAGCTGGACCCATGCATATTTCAAAGGGCTGATTTCCAATGGGACAGGCTGGATTTCTCAAGGAGAGAAAAAGCTTCCATCCTTCATAGAATTCCATGGTTTGGCTGTCCTGATGCATCACAGTAACACAAGGTTCCTAGGACATCCTTCCTGACTTGTACAGAATTGCTGAGAGATTATAAAACTGACTACAAACATTTCAGAGCATTCCCTACATGGGAGTGAGATTAATCAGTTGGAGACCATGTCCTGTTAAAGTAATCACAGAGGGACACAGTCAGAAATTGTATATTATCCTTTTCAAATGACATCAAGTTCATATAATCAATAGTGTTGCTAAATACTTTTGCCATGAGACAGCAAAAAGAGAACACCAAAATGTAGCAGGAATCATAAAGGTACTTATTAATAAAATCAAACCTAAGGCCAGTTATTGGGGTGAATACTTGAAGGTCAGAGAGACAGAACAAACCACAGCTATCTCACCTCATCACTTCCTCAGCTGGTCCTGTTTCCTCAGACTGCAAGGCTCTGAGTCCTCATCCAGAATGAATCCCAGCTGAACTGCGTTGCTTCAAAGCCTTAAAGCTTAACCAGCCAAATGCTTCTAGTTTCTGGTCCTCATGCCTTATATACCTTTCTACTTTCTGCCATCACTCCCTAGGATTAAAGGCTTGCTTCCTGGGATTAAAGGCGTGAGTCACCATGCCTGGCTGTTTCCAATGTGGCCTTGAACTCAGAGATCCCATATGGATTTCTGCCTCTGGAATGCTAGGATTAAAGGCGTGTGCTATCACTGCCTAACTAGTGGCTTTTCTGTTCTCTGACCCCAGATAAGTTTATTAAGGTACACGATATTTTGGGGAACACAATACCACCACATTTCCTCTCTTTTTGTCTAAAATTAAAGAAAGCTTATAACTAAAACAAGAAAAAGTATCCAATAAGTATATACAATATATACAGCCAAAATTACATTAATGATGTCTAGTCCATTAACATTTGACATATTCAGATAAAACCTCATATATATATATATATGTATATATATATATATATTAACAATGTCCAATCCAGTAACATCTGATAAACTCAGACCAAAAATTTTTCATTGCTTGTCTTATTTAAAACAAGTAGTTCCTTTTTAAAAGTAGATTCCATAATCTCCCTTTTTATCTTATCATATCCATATTCTCTCTTTTTTCTTTTCATAATTCATTCAGTAGTCTACCTTTTGTCATTTTTATATCTTCCCCTTTTTCTTCAGTGTAGATTCAATGATCTACCTATTTATCCTATTATTTCTTTATATTTTTTCTTAGACTAGAAACAATGATCTATCTCATATCATATTCTCTTTTTCTTTTTGCTTTCTAGGGGTGAAGATATCTTTAGGGAATCTAGAAAAGAAAATTTTTGGGTTAATTGTCAAGTCCTGTATCATTTGTCCAGTCTCTGCATAAAAGGAAAGTTCAGGGCTTGTTTCAAGTCCTTGTTCAAGTAGTCTGTCAGGCTGGATCATCTCAGCTAGCCATTTCAAATTTCCTAAGCAGTTTGTAGTCCAAAGCAGATCTTTCTGTGGTGTTAATCAGCTTAATGGCTTTACCATAGTCCTTTTGAAGATTTCAAAGTTGCTGTTAGGTGTGGTAATGGTTTCATGCAGGCTTTTTTTCTTTCTTTCTTTCTTTCTTTCTTTCTTTCTTTCTTTCTTTCTTTCTTTCTTTCTTTCTTTCTTTCTTTCTTTTTTTGTGTGTCCTCTGTGGTTTGGAGCAATCACAGTCTGATAAATGGCTGTCTTTCAGAACCATGAACATTCTTCCCTAGAACAGAAAATCTTCACAACAATTTCTCCCCACCATTTATCTTGCCAAACTTTTCCAAACTGACCTTTGCCGATGCTTTCTTGTAACATGATGGTCCTGGCAATTCTTCTCTAAACCAGCAGCAGTAAACCCTTCGTCCCAGATAGAGCATCACTGCAGTCACCAACATGATGAGAAGGAGCTGGAAACATGGAGCAGTAGCCACTGCTTCCATGGTCCCACCACTGTTTGTGGTTCAGTCCGGGCTGAAGCTTCTCCCAAGCCTCCTAGGCCAGCCTCAAACTCAGGATCCTCCTGTCTCTGTTTCCTTCAGCAAATCCTTCCGGCGTGCCACCACAACCGGCACTTTTTCGTGAATTCGTACCACAAACGTTGGGCGCCAGATGTAAAAGGAATCTTCAAAGTTCTTATTAATAAAAATCAAACCTGAGGCCAGTTATTGGAGTGAATACTGGAAGGTCAGAGAGACAGAACAAGCCACAGCTATCTCACCTCATCACTTCCTCAGCTGGTCCTGTTTCCTCAGACTGGAAGCCTCTGAGTCCTCATCCAGAATGAATCCCAGCTGAACTGTGCTATGTAGCAGGAATCTTAAAATTTCTTACTAATAAAATCAAACCCGGAGCCAGGTATTGGGGTGAACTAGAAGATCAGAAAACAAGCCACAGCTAACCTCACCTGGTCAACTTCTCAGCTGGTCTTGTTTCCTCAGACTGGAAGCTTCTGTGTCCTCATCCCAATGGCTCTCAGCTGAACTGCTGCTAGAAAGCCTGAAGCTTAACCAGCCGAATGCTTAACCAGCCACATGCTTAACCAGCCAAATGCTTAACCAGCCACATGCTTAACCAGCCAAGTGCTTCTAGTTTCTGGTCCTCACGCCTTACATACCTTTCTGCTTTCTGCCATCACTCTCTAGGATTAAAGGCTTGATTCCTGAGATTAAAGGCGTGAGTCACCATGCCTGGCTGTTTCCAATGTGGCCTTGAACTCAGAGATCCCATATGGATTTCTGCCTCTGGAATGATAGGATTAAAGGCGTGTGCTATCACTGCCTAACAAGTGGCTTTTCTGTTCTCTGACCCCAGATAAGTTTATTAAGGTACACAATATTTTGGGGAACACAATACCACCACACCAAAATAAATTAGTTATACAGAGTCTGGGGAGTAAGTGCAGAGGGGCCAGAAAGGGTGTTTCCTGACTCCAGTCAAAGCTTTTACTCTCATTTAAATACACATGAGGACTAGGAGACCATCTCTTATGGCAGTTACAAGTCTCCTCTAGAAGGAATCAACATCTGACAGGGAGAAATTCAGGTAAGTCCTAGAATCTAGGTTAATTGCCTGGGAATGCTACAGAAATGGAAATGACATAATTCAAAGGCCTTCTTAAGTCACCATGAAGACAATTTATCTCATAGTAGAACAAATTCCTCAGTTGGGAAACTAGAGCCTAACAATCTTGTATCATGGAGAGGAAATTTGAAATCTTTTCATGCTGATTCTTATTCCAAGTCAGTATGGAGTGTCATGTCCTAGGGAGGATGCAGGACTGGAGAGAAAGAGGACATCAGAGCAAAGCCCTAGAGTGGATGCTCTACATTTCTCTGCATTTTTTGGAAGTCACAGACATGGTTCCTTTATTGCTCTGAAAATGCTGAAAGATAGTGATCTGACATATAGGAGCACTACACCAAAGACTGTCCACACCAGACTGATAATAAATATAAAATTATTCAAATTTTAGAAGTCCTTTTTCCAGAAAAATAATACTCTATAGAATTTACATTGTTTTTCAATACTGGGTATCACACATAAGTCATTTTGTATGAATCAATACTAAGCTACATCCTTGAATTAATTTCTTCAATTTAATATCAGGATTCAATATTCATAAACTTTTTTAGTCCTTCTAAAATTATCAAAATTTTATCCTAATGAACTCTGTGGAAGAAATAAGACAAGGGTGAGTGTGTGGTAAAAAGCACAATGATATAAAACATTTAATTATACCACAAATATGAACTAAATAATAGGTAATTATTTAATTTTTCCCCAATAACTCAGGTTTGTCTGTTTTGTTTGCTCTAGGCAATCAGATGTCTAAAAATTCCACCACAAAACTCCTTATACAACAGCAGGAGATGCAAACAAAGCCTCCCCCTGAACACCCAGCTCTGGCTGAGGACCCAGCCCTGGATACTGCAGTTTCTCCATTCAGTGTTTAGCACTGAACAAACACCACTTACCAAGGAATTGTGTGTGAGAACAGATTTCCTTGTGGATTTAAATAAAATATTTTTTGAGAATTTTCTTAACCCTAATACTGTACACATGAATATACCCACTCAAATTCCTCCCATGTCCAACTCTCACCCCCAAATTCACAAGTTGATCAACTTAATAAATATTTTTACCTCTCTCTCTCTCTCTCTCTCTCTTTCTCTCTCTCCCTCTGTGTGTTTGTGTGTGTGTGTGTGTGTGTGTGTGTGTGTGTGTGTAACATACTAAGCCTGGTTATGGTTATGTATTTGCACAAGTGTTTAGAGCAGTAAACTTGGAATTGAATAACCCATAAGGGAGCTTGTCTTTGAAGAAAAAAGATTCTCCCTCTCTTAGCAGTCATAGATTACCTGTAGTTCCTTATTTAGGGGTTGGGAACTACAGGTTTTCTCCTATATATGGAGGTCTAGTTTAGGCATCAATATTGTTGAGATTTCATGTGTGCCAAATCTCTGTCTTGCACAAAAGATACAATCTCACAGTGGCATCCAGGTCCACTAGACCTTACAATCTTTCTGTCTTCTCCTCAGGACTTTCCCTGAACCTTCAGTGTAGGATTTACATTGAAGATGTATGATGTGTATGTAGTTGGCCATCCCAGGGTCACTTGTTCTCTGCATGTTTACCTGATATGGATCTCTGTAATAGTCTCCATCTGCAATTAAAAACAAGAGCTTCATTCATGAGGGAGATAGAGCTTTCTTCTGAGGGTATAAAGATATTTTTTTAAAACACAGTTAGAAAACATATTTGTGTCTTAAAGGAAGGGCACCATTGTAGGTCAAAGTGTTTGTAGCTGGGTTGGTGTTTACCTTTCTGCTTTGATACCATGCAGGCAGAGTACGTTTTGCTGGACTAACAATAATATCTGTTTGTACTTTAGGACTATTCCATGACTGTGTGCCCATTCTACATTGTAGATGGGGAAGATCAGTCCTGATGGAGCTAAATGGTAAACACAGGTCTTCAGAATGAGTTTTATCATTATTAAAAAATAATCTCAGATGATATTTATATTTATATAATAGTTCTTTTATTGTTTGATGATAAATCTTCAAACTTTATGTATGATATACTATACCATTGAGTTATGGCCTCAACCACAGTTGGTTAATTACAGTAAATGAATGCATTCATGATTTTCTGAACCTTATACAACATTTCTTTCTTTTTTTTGAAACAGATTTCTCTGTGCTTTGGATCCTGTCCTGGAATTCCCTCTGTATACCACACTAGCCTGGAAGCGTGGACCTCACTGAGTTTCATCTGCTTCTGCCTCCTAAGTGCTTGGATTAAAAGTATGGGCCAACACCACCTAACTAATGTAACATTTCTTAAATGTTTATATTTTAGTTTTTCTGATCTTAATTTCCTAAGAATTAATTTAATAATTCATGAAAACACAGCAGAAACTTTTACAACTACACAGCATAATAAAGTAAGGCAAGGAAATACATCATTTGGTATCATGATTAAAAACATCATACTAAATAATTATTAGCGTACACACTGATAATTAATGTTTTTAAATTGTATTCAAGAAGAATCCAATTCTTATGCAGAAGAGACCTGAAAATTATGCACGCAGATACACCTTCCCGTGCACAAATCGATTTTGGTCTGTGTTGTGTGATGTCTTCCTACAGAGTGTCATAGGAATGGAAATCTAATCCAAGTGTAGATCCTGAAAGACAGTTCCTCAAACATGTGTATTCAAAGTAAAATCAGCAATGTAAGAGGTCTCATATCAAGGAACCTAGATTCAGTTAACAAGAGTGACAGTTCCATGATATCTTTAAAAAATTCTAATTGACCATTAAGAAAATTTGAGACAAACCAAAGATGAGGCGTTATGTCTGAACAATATCTCTGAGATTCTCATAGTATCACAAACAAGGTTGCATTGCATGTATAGTGGTGGGAGTCCCTCAGACCCTGCACTGGACAGCTGCCTCCCGATTGCTAAGAGAAGTCTCTACTACAGCTATGCATCGCCCAAAGATCAGACATAAAGGAACAAGGACTCACATATGAGATTTCCAGGGATGGAGAATTGGATGGACATCCAACCAGGCCAATCAAGACTGACAGGATTATAATATTCTGGACTTATAGTGTTGTTTGTGGGAGACACTGCTTCTAATTGCAACCTCACATCCTGAGTCAGTATTAATAGGGATATCCCTAATAGCCAATTGTTAAATTCTGAACCACCTGCCACACCTTACTTTGCCAAGGACATCAGAAGGAGACTTCAGGGTCGAATGAGACACAGAGAGAGACAATTAGGAACTCTTGAGACTTCTCACAATTTATAGACATCCCTTAGATCATAGGACACTGAAGACTGCCCCATGCTCTTTTCACAAACAGGTTTATGGCTATTTATATGTTAGACTTTGTGGTTTCTCCTTCCTGCTCAAGCAATTCTTTAGAGACCCTTTGCTAGGTCATAGTCTATGACAGCTATGACAGTTACTATTTGTTTACTTTTTCATAAGCATACCGTTATTTCCCTATGGAGCATTTAAGATGTACATTTGACACTTTCTATCCAGTAGAGTGAACATGATAATAAAATTTTCCATATTTTTCAGCCAATATTTGTAGGTCTAAGAGTTGGTGATAGTTATTAGCAAAGTTGGAAATCTCAGGATATTCTAAATCATCTGAAAACCATTCTCATTATTTTCTCCCATGGGGATGAGAAGCCAGTTCTTTCATGAATTAATGTTATTTTTCACATATAGATGAGAAAACAAGTTGTCTATGTTTCAGGCTTCCAATGTCTGAATGTCTCTAATAGGGTACATGTGACTATCATTTTTCATACAATGCATGTGCATGTTGGAGGTTTCCATCCTTGCAACGAATACTTTCTGACTCAATTTCCCATGTAATGATTCCTTTGAAGGTGTTTTGTGTACCTTTGGCTTGTGGAAATGTCTTAGTGACCATTTTGCACATGCCAGTGGATGTCATCTACATACTGTTCTAACTCTCTTCCCATTGCCAACAAAGATCCTCATCACAGTTTTCTGCTCTTTGCTGGTGTTTTCTTGTTAACATTGGCCAGATGCTTACTGTGATATGTCTGTTGATAGTGAAGGAAGGAAAGCTGGAATGTTTACCTGTGGTTTAGAGAAGCATTACAAGGAGAAGTGCTATTTGGTTTGGGTTCATTGTTAATGGTCAACAATTTTAGCACATGTTCAAGGAAAAAAGAATCTACTGGTCCAAGGCTAAGTCTTCTTTGGACACTATTATCATGATCACATATATGTGAAGAATTTTGGGAGAACAAATGGATTTTAGAGTGTTACATTAGTGAGATCATAACAAACACAACTCACGAAATAGTAGAGTAGGAAGGTGAAAACCAAGGGATGCACTGTCTGTTATTTAACACAAGCGTGAGCATCAGCCCACATTGCTGTCAGTGACTTGTGATGACCACAGTGAAATTGCAGATTGAGCACACTGTGTCCACCAGGTGTTTGAGGATTAACTTCTGAATACCTCCTATGTCTGTTGAAGGAAAGAGATAAATGTATGTTTAATATTTAATAAATGTGAAAAGAGCTTGTTCTGCTGGCATTTGGGCAAAAAAGTCTTTAATAAAGATATAAGTCCAGGCCGGGCGGTGGTGGCGCACGCCTTTAATCCCAGCACTTGGGAGGCAGAGCCAGGCGGATCTCTGTGAGTTCGAGGCCAGCCTGGGCTACCAAGTGAGCTCCAGGAAAGGCGCAAAGCTACGCAGAGAAACCCTGTCTCGAAAAACCAAAAAAAAAAAAAAAAAGATATAAGTCCAATTGATACAAACCTTTTAAGATGCTAACATTTAGTTACCAAGTCAAGTTGGCCTGATTATGGTCAGTGATAACTGAATTTTAACCAGGCCATGATAGAGGGGTCTCATCAACACTGACATGTGACAATTTTATTGCAAGCAATTGGACTTGCTCTACTCTTATCCAAATGAGAGTATAATGGCAGTTGCCAGAATGAATACAATGGTATATTCCAGGATACAATGACATTTGCAAGTTTAGAGGGTATAAAAGATGAACGTCTAAGACCAATTGCCCTTTCAATCTTCTATATGCTTTGAAGACTTCTAAGAAACGTAGAGAAACAGAGGTAACTTGAAAGCTTCACTGACAGAGGGAATGCCTCAATTTCTTAGGAGCTGAAAGGTGCACAGTGTTCCAGAAACCAAGGACTCTAACCTGGAAACATCTGACATGCCTTACAAAGCAGCTAGACCAGGTCAATTCCATAATTTCTTGGGTTTAGGCAAAAGTAATATGCCTATTTTTTCTTGGCGCAGTGATTTGTCATGCTACAATTTTTTCTAATGACTCTATAATACCAGTGTATAGTGCTGGAGCTGGATCCATCTGCCAACATGGAAGACATTTACAGAAGACCCTTACATTGTGAGAAATATTAATAACAGAAAAAGCACAATTTATAATCAATCTCGGACACATGTTCAGTATTTCCAGAAAAATAAAAGGCCTTTTCTTTGTAATCGAGTTATCTGAGCACTGAAGTTGCAGGCATACATTACTCTTCAAGAGAGTCAGATAAACTTCAGTATAATGATCACAGACCATGAAGAACCACATCCAGAGAGCCCTGGGTTGGAATTGTCTCTCATGGTTCCCACATGGCTGTCTCCAGGTGGAATATGAGTCTGTTTTCAATAGGAAATGGGATAATTATTGAGTAGAGTCATTCTTAAAATCAAAGCTATGGAAGAAGTCAACGTGTGGTTATAAAGAAGCCAAACGATTAGTTTGTGGTGTGATGTATGAATTTATATTTGGCTGGTATATATTCCATCTCTAGATTGATAGTCATAAATCCTATATTCCTTCCTAGAAGAGCATAGTTATGAATATGACTGGCCAATAATAGCTAACCTCCCTGGAACGTGATTGGTTCGGGGAATGCTATATAGTCAGAATGGAACAAATCACAAGCATTTCCTGGGATTGACAGACTGATGCTTGGAATGAAAAGTTTCATTTATGTTTAATTTGTTAAAAGGAGAATGTGTGATATAAGCAT
This sequence comes from Peromyscus maniculatus bairdii, assembly GCF_049852395.1. Classification (NCBI taxonomy): domain Eukaryota; kingdom Metazoa; phylum Chordata; class Mammalia; order Rodentia; family Cricetidae; genus Peromyscus; species Peromyscus maniculatus. Next base: position 87,414,859 of record NC_134865.1, on the reverse strand, counting down.
GAGCAGAGGCCATACACTGAGGAGGGAGTTTTCCCAAGGAATGAAGACAGAATCAAAGAAAAGACGTGAGAGGAAGACTCCTGCTGATGAAGCCTCACTGTAAAGTCAAGGATGACCTTTGACTTCTGATGCTTCTGCCTCCACTTCCCCAGTGCTAGGGTTCCTCCACTTTATGTGGTGCTAGAGATTTAAAGCAGGGCTTCATGCATGCTAGGCAGCATTCTACCAACTGAACTACATCCTGGAACCTAATATTTTTCTTTTAAATTTTAATAGAGATGTTTATTATTTGTATTTGTTTCTGTACTCACATACACATGTAATGATTTATAAGAAGTCAAAGCCAAACTTTCTGTCTTGTGGGTTCTGAGACTACAACTCAGGGAATCAGGCTCTGCAGCCAGCATCATCCTAGATATACATACATATAGAGAGAAAGTGGGTGAATTTAATGTAGTCTTCAAAGTCACTAGGTCATGTAGACTTTGAACTAGTGTCCTCCTGTCTCGACCTGCTGGGGTTACAGGTATATGATACTATACCTAGCCTCTAATTGGTTTAAAGTGAAGGCATAAGGTGCAGATACAGCTCAGTGGTGGGGTGCTTGCTTAGCATGTACAAGGAGATAGTTTTAGTTTTCAATACTATAGAAGGAAGGGAGGGTGTCAAATCAAGCTGCTTTTTCTATTATTGTCATGCCTACTACATTTTTTTGCACAGCTTTGTGATATTTTGATTAAATTGTGAAAATAAAGCCTGCTTTGAGTCAGAAGGTAGGGGTAGCCAGTAGCTGACCAAAATTAACCATAGACGTTTGGAGCACCATGGACAGATACGAAACAGGAAGTAATAAGGTGAGGCTGAGAGAGGATCTCAGCCCTTTTGGAACGAGGAACAGAAGTGGTAGGAGGTTACTGTTGGCTGCTCCCCTGCTTCTCTGATCTTTCAGGTTATTACACAGACATCTGAATTCTGATTTTTTATTGGTAAAGAATAACGAAATAAACACTTCAGTTTTCTTTGTTAAAAACAAAACAAAACAAAAACAAAAACAAAAACTGAATAAAATAAGCCATACCAACATGCAGACGAGGTCATGACCAGCAGGGGGCACACTTGAACCAATAATCAATAGGACGAAATGAGATGAGGCATTGAGGGGACTCCACAGCCTCTGTGGACTCCTTTCCTTCCTAAAGTCTGTTAGCTGAACACCTGCTGCAGTTGATAGGTGAAGTCTCCATGTTCAAACATAGTAAAAATTCTTTTTTCAACAGTGCACAGATTTATTTTTTTCTCATTTATTTTATTAAGATTTATTTATTTATTTTTGATTTTGTGAAAAACATTTTTATTCAGTATAGTCTAGCCATGGTTTTCCTGTACAACTCCACCCTAATCTTTGCTACCTCCCCACCTCCCAACCACTCAACTCCATAACCTTTTCATCTCTATATTGAATGTTAACAAATAAACAAGAAAGGATTTAAAACCAAATCCAGGAATTACACACCTGCAACCTGCTAGAAAAGCAAATATTAAAAGGTTGCATTTGAAAGAAGATTACAAATGCTCCTAATTTAGGAGTTTTAGAATTTCCAGACACTATTATCCTCATCACAATCACCACTTGAAAATCAATTTTGGCCCAAAGTAGACCAGATGTCTCAGGTTGGAATTCTATTTTTTTTAATTGAGAGATCAGGCCTTGAAGTTATACAAACAGGGTCTGCACAGGTCTTGGGGAAAGATACTTCCTCAGACAGGATGAGGATTTGGATCTCAGCATCCTGCTGCCTGACCCAGGTTTATTCTGCCAACTTCTCCATCTAGACTAGGTCCTTATATATGAAGTATCCTGTGTCATTAATATGCAAATCATGTGAGTCTATAGTGGTAAAGACAGAGATGTCCACACCAAACACCAACTTATGACCAGTGTCCTCTCCACAGTCACTGAGCATACAGGTCCTCACCATGGGATGGAGCTGGATCATCCTCTTCCTCCTGTCAGTAACTACAGGTAAGGGGCTTTCCAGTTCCAAACCTGAAGAAGGAACAGGGACTGAGGTGACAATGACATCCACTCTTCCTTTCTCTCCACAGGTGTCCACTCCCAGGTCCAGCTGCAGCAGTCTGGTCCTGAGCTGAAGAAACCTGGTTCCTCAGTGAAGTTGTCCTGCAAGGCTTCAGGCTACACCTTCACTAACTACTTGATGCACTGGGTGAAGCAGAGGCTTGGACAGGGCCTGGAGTTTATTGGAAATATTTATCCTGGAAATGGTGGTACTGACTACAATCAGAAGTTCAAGGGCAAGGCCAAACTGACTGCAGACACATCCTCCAGCACAGCCTACATGGAGCTTAGCAGCCTGACATCTGAGGACTCTGCTGTCTATTATTGTGGGAGAGACACAGTGTTACAACCCATATCCTGAATGTGTCAGAAACCCTGGAAGAGCTGGAAGCTGCCCTGGGACTGAGATGACAGAGAAGATTAGACTGGAGACTTGCCCAAATATCATCATTCTGAAGCTCCCTTTGTCACTTCATAGTCATTTTTTTCTTTTTTCTAATTAAGAAAATATTTCATTCATTTTACACACCAATCAAAGATCCTCATCTTCCCTACTCCTTCTCCCCAGCCTCTCCCTCCTAACCCACCCCACATTCTCACCCACAAGAAGGCAAGGCCCCCCATGGGAAGACACATTCAGTAGAGGCAGGTCCAAGCTCCTCCCCTGCCTCAAGGCTGCACAAGGTAGTTTGCTCCAAAAAGACTGCTCATGTACCAGGGATGAATGCTGATCATAACATCAGGGGCCCTCACAAGCAGATCAAGCTACATAACTATCTCCCCATGCAGAGGGCCTAGTCCAGTCCCATGAAGTCTCCACAATTGTTGATCCAAATTTCATGAGTTTTCACTAGTTTGGTTTTGTCTTCTCTATAGGTTTCCCCGTCATGATCCTGATGCACTTGTTCATAGAATCCCTCATCTCTCTCTTTGACTAGACTGGAGCTCTGCCTAGTGTTTGGCTGTGGATCTTTGCATCTGCTTCTATCAGTCACTGGAGAAAAACTCTGTGATGACAGTTAGGCTATTCACTGATCTGATCACTGGGGTAAGCCAGTTCAGTTCAGGTACCCTTTCCACTACTTCTTGTAGTCCAACCTGGGGTCATCCTTGAGAATTCCTGTCAAATTCCCTAGCACCGGGTTTCTCTCTATCCCCATGGTTTCTTCCTCCATAATGGTATCTCTTTCATTGCTTTCCCATTCCATCCCAGTTCCAACTCCACCCTTTCTATTCCTTATGTTCTCATCTCCTATCACCTACACTCCATTGCCCACCCCTCATCCCTAGTTTATTCATGAAGATCTCATCTATTTCCCCTTCTCAGGGTGATCCATGCTTCCCACTTGTATCTTCCTTGGTAGCTGGCTACTCTGGGATTGTGGATTATTGTTTAGTTTTCATTTGCTTAACATCTAGTATCCACTTATGAGTGGGTATATACCATGTTTATACTTCTGAGTCTGTGTTACCTCACTCAAGATGATATTTTCTAGTTCCATTCACTTCCCTGAAAAATTCATGATGTCATTGTTTTCCTCTGCTGAGTAGTACTCCATTGTTTATATGTACCACATTCTCTTTATACATTCCTCAGTTGAGGTGTATCTAGGTTGTTGCCAGGTTCTGGCTATTACAAATAATACTGCTATGAACATAGTTGAGCATGTGTCCTTGTGTTATGACTGAGCATTCCTTGGGTATATGCCAAAGAGTGGTGTAGCTGGCTCTTGTGGAACATAGATTCCCAGTTTTCTGAGAAACTGCCACACTGATTTCCAAAGTGGCTATACTAGTTTATACTCCTACCAAAGTGGAGGAGTGTTCCCCTTGCTCCCTATCCTCTCCAACATAAGCTGTCTGCATTGCTTTTGGTCTTAGCCATTCTGACAGGTGTAAGATGGTATCTCAGACAGGTTTTTGTTTGCATTTCCCTGATGCCTAAGGATGTTGAGCAATTCCTTAAATGTCCTTTTGGCCATTAGAGCTTCTTCTGTTGGATATTCTCTGTTTAGCTCTGTAGACCATATTTAAATTAGACTGTTAGGTATTATGATAGGTAGTTTCTTGAGTTCTTTATATTTTCTAGGGTTAAGCCCTCTGTCAGATATGGAGTTGATGAATCCTTTTCCCATCTGTAGGCTGTCGTTTTGTCTTTTTTTTTTCAAGACTGGGTTTCTCTGTGTAGCTTTGAGCCTTTCCTGAATCTCACTCTGTAGACCAGGCTGGCCTTGAACTCACAAAGATCTGCCTGCCTCTGCCTTTCGAGTGCTGGGATTAAAGGCGTGTGCCACCAACACCTGGCAGTTTTCTCTTATAGACCATGTCCTTTGCTCCACAAAAGCTTCTCAGTTCCAGGAGGTCCCATTTATTAATTGTTTCTCTCAGTGTCTGTGCTACTGGTGTTACATTTAGGAAGTAATCTCTGGTGCCAATGCATTCAAGACTATTTCTTACTTTCTGTTCTATCAGGTTAAGAGTAATTGGGTTTATGTTGAGGTCTTTGATTCACTTGGATTTAAGTTTTGTGCACGGTGACAGATAAGGACATATTTGCAGTCTTCTACATGTTGACATCCAGTTATGCCAGCACCATTTGTTGGAGATGCTTTCTTTTTTCCATTGTACAGTTTTGGCTTCTTTGTCGAAAATCATATGTTCTTACATGTGTGGATTAATGTCAGGGACTTCAATTCAATTTCATTGGCCCACATGTCAGTTTTTATGCCAGTACGAAGTTGTTTTTAATACTGTAGCTCTATAGTAGAGTCAGGGATCATGATGCCTACAGCAGTTGCTTTATTGTACAGGATTCTTTTAGCTATCCTGGGTTTTTTGTTTTTCCATGTGTTGAGTATTGTTCTTTCCAGGTCTGTGAAGAATTGTATTAGGATTTTGATAGGGATTGCATTGAATCTGTAGATTGTTTTTGGTAAGATTGCCATTTTTACTATGTTAATTCTACCTATCCGTGAGTTTGGGAGATCTTTCCATTTTCTGATATCTTCTTCAATTTCTTTCTTCAGAAACTTAAAGTTCTTGTCATAAAGGCCTTTCACTTGCTTAGTCAGAGTTACCCCATGGTATTTTATTTTATTTGTGGCTATTGTAAAGGGTAATATTTCTCCAATTTCTTTCTCAGTCTGTTTATCCTTTGTATATCAGAGGGCTACTGATTTTTTAGTTAATCATGTATCCTACCACATTACTGAAGGTGTTTATCAGCTGTAGGAGTTTCCTGGGAGAATTTTGGTGGTCACTTATGTATTATATCATATCATCTGCAAAGAGTGAAAGTTTGCCTTCTTCCTTTTCAATTTGTATCCCCTTGATCTCCTTTTGTTTTCTTATTGCTCTAGCTTGAACTTCAAGTACTATATTGAATAAATATGGGGAGAGCAGACAGCCTTGTCTTGTTCCTGATTTTAGTGGAATCACTTTGAGTTTCTCTCCATTTAATTTAATGTGGGTTGTTGGCTTGATGTAAATTGCCTTTATTATGTTTAGGTATGTTTCTTGTATTCCTGATCTCTCTAGGACCTTTATCATGAAGGGGTGTTGGATTTTGTCAAAGACCTTTTCAGCATCTGATGAAATAATCATTTTTTTTCATTCAGTTGGTTTATATGTTGTATTGCATTGACAGAATTTAGTATGTTGAACCATCCTTGCATCCCTGGGATGAAGACTACTTGATTATGGAGGATAATTTTTTGATGTATTCTTTTATTTGGGTTGCCAACATTTTTTTGAGCATTTTTGCATCAATGTTCATGAGAGAGATTGGTCAGTAATTCTCTTTTTTTGTTGCATCTTTGTGTTGTTTATGTATCAAAATAACTGTAGCCTCATAAAAGGAGTTTGGTAAAGTTCCTTCTGCTTCTAGTGTGTGGAACAATTTGAAGAGTATTGGAATTAACTCTTCTTTGAAATACTAGTAGAATTCTGCATTGAAATCATCTGTTCCTGGGCTTTTTTGGGTTGGGAGACTTTTAATGACTGTTTCTATTTCCTTAGGGGTTATTGGACTATTTAAATAGTTTATCTGGTCTTGACTTAACTTAGGTATGTGGTACATATCCAGAAAATTATCCATTTCTTTTCGATTTTCTAGTTTTTTTGGAGTAGATTTGTTTGAAATATGACCTGATGATTTTCTGGATTTCCTCAGTGTTAGTTGTCATGTCTCCCTTTTCATTTCTGATTTTCTTAATGTGGATGCTCTCTCTCTCTCTGCCTTTTGTTTAGTTTGGATAAGGGCTTGCCTATCTTGTTGATTTTCTCAAAGAACCAACTCTTTGTTTCATTAATTTTTTGTATTGTTGTCTTTGTTTCTATTTTATTGATTTCAGCTCTCAATTTGATTATTTCCTGGCATCTATTCCTTCTGGGTGACTTTGCTTCTTGTTGTTCTAGAGCTTTCAGGTGTGCTGTTAAGTCAGTAGTGAGAGATTTCTCCACCTTCTTTATGTGGGCACTTAGTGCTATGAATTTTTTTTAGCACTGCTTTCATAGCGTCCCATAAGTTTGGGTATCTAATACATTTATTTTCATTAAATTCTAGGAAGTCTTTAATTTCTTTCTTGCTTGCTTGCTTAACCCATTGGAGGTTCAGGGGAGCATTATTCAGTTTCCATGAGATTGTAGGCTTTCTGTAATTTTTTTTCTTTTTTTTAAATTTCATTTTATTTTACAACACCATTCAGTTCAACCTCATAGCCACAGATTCCCCTGTTCTCCCCTTCTCGTCCCCCTCCCCCTCCCCCAGCCCACCCCCTATTCCCACCTCCTCCAGATCAAGGTCTCCCCCGAGGACCAGGATCGACCTGGTAGACTCAGTCCAGGCAGGTCCATTCCCCCCCTCCCAGACCAAGCCAAGTGTCCCTGCATAAGTCCCAGGATTCAAACAGCCAACTCATGCAAGGAGCCTAGGACCCGGCACCAACGCACAGCTGCCTCCCAAACAGATCAAGCCAAATGACTGTCTCACCCATTCAGGGGGCCTGTTCCAGTTGGGGGCCCCTCGGCCTTTGGTTCATAGATCCTGTGCTTCCATTCATTTGGTTATTTGTCCCTGTGCTTTATACAACCTTGGCTTCAACAATTCTCGCTCATAAAAACCCTCTTCTTTCTCACTAATTAGACTCCCAGTGCTCCACCAGGGGCCCAGGCATGGATGTCTGCATCCAGATTCCTCAGTCCTTGGATGGGGTTTATGGCACAACTATCAGGTTTCTGGCCATCCCATCACCAGAGTAGGTCAGTTCCTGCTGTCTCTCGACTATTGCCAGCAGTCTTTTGTGGGGGTATCTTTGTAGATCTCCGTGGGCCTCCCTAGGTCTCTGCTTCCTCCCCTTCTCATGTGGTCTTCATTTACCATGGTCTCCTATTCCTTGTTCTCCCTCTCTTTTCTTGATCCAGCTGGGATCTCCCACTCTCTTTCCCTCGACCGACGCCCTTCATTGTTCCCACTCATGACCAGGCTGTTCATGTAGATCTCGTACATTTCTCCGTGTCTTTTTTGGGGGTCCCGTTTTCCAGGTAGCCTCACTGGTGATGTGAGTAGCAGTCCAGTCATCCTTGTTTCACATCTAGCATATTCTTATGAGTGAGTACATACCACATTTGTCTTTCTGAGTCTGGGTTACCTCACTCAGGATGATTTTTTCTAGATCCATCCATTTGCCTGCAAATGGTATGATGTCATTGTTTTACTCTGCTGAGTAGTATTCCATTGTGTATATGTGCCACAATTTATTTATCCATTCTTCAGTTGAAGGGCATCTAGGTTGTTTCCAGGTTTTGGCTATTACAAACAATGCTGATATGAACATAGCTGAGCAAGTGCTCTTGTGGTATGATTGAGCATTTCTTGGGTATATGCCCAAGAGTGGTATAGCTGGATCTTGGGGGAGATTGATTCCCAAATTTCTAAGAAAGCACCATATTGATTTCCAAAGTGGTTGTACAAGCTTGCATTCCCACCAGCAGTGGAGGAGAGTTCCCCTAGTTCCACATCCTCTCCAGCATAAAGTGTCTACAGTGTTTTTGATCTTAGCCACTCTGACAGGCGTAAGGTGGTATCTCAGAGTTGTTTTGATTTGCATTTCCCTGATGATTAGGGATGTTGAGCAATTCCTTAAATGTCTTTCAGCCATTTGGGTTTCCTCTGTTGAGAATTCTCTGTTTAATTCTAAAGCCCATGTCTCAATTGGACTGTTGGTCATTTTGATGTCTAATTTCTTGAGTTCCTTATATATTCTAGATATCAGTCCTCTATCACATGTGGGGTTGGTGAAGATCTTTTCCCATTCTCTAGGCTGTCGCTTTGCCTTGTTGACCGTATCCTTTGCTCTACAAAAGCTTCTCAGTTTCAAGAGGTCCCATTGATTGATTGTTTGTCTCAGTGTCTGCGCTACTGGTGTTATATTTAGGAAGTGATCTCCTATGCCAATGCGTTCAAGACTACTTCCTACTTTCGCTTCTAGCAGGTTCAGAGTAGCTGGATTTATTTTGAGGTCTTTAATCCACTTGGACTTAAGTTTTGTGCACGGTGACAGATATGGATCTATTTGCAGCCTTCTACATGTTGATATCCAGTTATGCCAGAACCATTTGTTGAAGATGCTTTCTTTTTTCCATTGTACACTTTTGGCTTTTTTGTCAAAAATTATATGTCCATAGGTGTGTGGATTAATGTCAGGGTCTTCAATTCAATTCCATTGGTCCACATGTCAGTTTTTATGCCAATACCAAGCTGTTTTTATTACTGTAGCTCTATAGTAGAGCTTGAAGTTAGGGATTGTGATGCCTCCAGAAGTTGTTTTATTGTACAGGTTTCTTTTTAGCTATCCTGGGTTTTTTGTTTTTCCATATGAAGTTGAGTATTATTCTTTCCAGGTCTGTGAAGAATTGTGTTGGTATTTTGATGGGGATTGCATTGAATCTGTAAATTGCTTTTGGTAAGATGGCCATTTTTACTATGTTAACCCTGCCTATCCATGAGTATGGGAGATCTTTCCATTTTCTGACATCTTCTTCAATTTCTTTTTTCAGGAACTTAAAGTTCTTGTCATATAGGTCCTTCACTTGCTTGGTTAGTGTTACCCCAAGGGATTTTATGTCATTTTTGGCTATTGTAAAGGGTGATATATCTCTAATTGCCTTCTCAGCTTCTTTGTCCATTGTGTATAGGAGGGCTACTGATTTTTTTGAGTTGATCTTGTATCCTGCTATGTTGCTGAAGGTGTTTATAAGCTTTATCAATTCCTGGGTGGAATCTTCGGGGTCACTCAAGTATATTATCATGTCATCTGCAAATAGGGAAAGCTTGACTTCTTCCTTTCCAATTTGAATCCCCTTAATCTCCTTATGTTGTCTTATTGCTCTGGCTAGAACTTCAAGTACTATATTGAATAAGTATGGGGAGAGTGGACAGCCTTGCCTCGCTCCTGATTTTAGTGGAATTGCTTTGAGTTTCTCTCCATTGAATTTGATGTTGGCTGTTGGTTTGGTATATATTGCCTTTATTATGTTTAGGTATGTTCCCTGTATTCCTGATCGGTCCAAGACTTTTATCATGAAGGGGTGTTAGATTTTGTCAAATGCCTTTTCTTCATCTAGTGAGATGATCATGTGGTTTTTTTTCTTTGAGTTTGTTTATATGGTGTATTACATTGATGGACTTTCGTATGTTGAACCACCCTTGCATCACTGGGATCAAGCCTACTTGATCATGGTGGATAATTGTTCTGATGTGTTCTTGGAGTCTGTTTGCCAGTATTTTATTGAGTATTTTTGCATCAATGTTCATGAGGGAGATCGGTCTGTAGTTCTCTTTCTTTGTTGCATCCTTGTTTGGTTTAGCAATCAGGGTAATTGTAGCCTCATAGAAGGAGTTTGGTAATGTTCCTTCTGTTTCTATTATGTGGAACAATTTAGAGAGTATTGGTATTAACTCTTCTTTGAAGATCTGGTAGAATTCTGCGCTGAAACCATCTGGTCCTGGGCTTTTTTTGGTTGGGAGACTTTTAATGACTGTTTCTATTTCCTTAGGGGTTATTGGACTATTTAAATAGTTTATCTGGTCTTGATTTAACTTAGGTATGTGGTACCTATCTAGAAAAATGTCCATTTCTTTTAGGTTTTCCAGTTTTGTGGAGTAGAAGTTTTTGAAATATGACCTTATAGTTCTCTGGATTTCCTCAATGTCTGTTGTTATGTCCCCTTTTCATTTCTGATTTTGTTGATTTGGATTCTCTCTCTCTGTCTTTTGGTTAGTTTGGATAAGGGCTTGTCTATCTTGTTGATTTTCTCAAAGAACCAACTCTTTGTTTCATTAATTCTTTGTATTATTCTCTTAGTTTCTAATTTATTAATTTCACCTCTCACTTTGATAATTTCCTGGCGTCTATTCTTCCTGGGAGACTTTGCTTCTTCTTGTTCTAGAGCTTTCAGATGTGCTGTTAAGTCACTAGTGTGGGATTTCTCCAACTTCTTTATGTGGGCATTTAGTGCTATGAATTTCCCTCTTAACACTGCGTTCATAGTGTCCCATAAGTTTGGGTATGTGGTGTCTTCATTTTCATTGATCTCTAGGAAGTCTTTAATTTCTTTCTTTATTTCTTCCTTAACCCATTGGTGATTCAGTTGGGCATTATTCAGTTTCCATGAGATTGTAGGTTTTCTGTAGTTTTTGTTGTTGTTGAAATCTAACTTTAAACCATGGTGGTCTGATAGAACACAGGAGGTTATTCCAATTATTTTGTATCTGTTGAGATTTGCTTTGTGGCCAAGTATGTGGTCGATTTTAGAGAAAGTTCCATGAGGTGCTGAGAAGAATGTATATTCTTTCTTGTTAGGATGGAATGTTCTGTAGATATCTATTAGGTCCAATTGGGTCATGACATCAGTTAAGTCCTTTATTTCTCTGTTAAGTTTCAATTTGGGAGATCTGTCCAGTGGTGAAAGTGGGGTGTTGAGATCTCCCACTATTAATGTGTGGGGTTTTATATGTGGTTTAAACTTTAGTAATGTTTCTTTTACATATGTGGGTGCCCTTATGTTTGGGGCATAAATGTTCAGAGTTGAAACTTCATCTTGGTGGATCTTAACTGTGATGAGTATGTAATGCCATTCTTGATCTCTTTTGATTGATTTTAGTTTGAAGTCTATTTTGTTGGATATCAGGATGGCTACACCCGCTTGTTTCTTAGAACCATTTGATTGGAAAGTCTTTTCCCAGCCTTTTATTCTTAGGTAGTGTCTGTCTTTGAATTTGAGATGTGTTTCTTGTATGCAGCAGAAAGATGGGTCCTGCTTACGTATCCATTCTGTAAGTCTATGTCTTTTTATAGGTGAATTAAGTCCATTGATATTAAGGGATATTAACGACCAGTGATTCTTCATCCCTGTTATTTTTGGTGGTAGTGTGTGTGTACTTTCTTCTTTGGGGTTTACTGTTGTGGCTTTATCTATTGCCTGTGTTTTTGAGTGTGTATCTGACTTCCCTAGGTTGGAATTTTCCTTCTAGTGCTTTCTGTAGGGCTGGGTTTGTGGATAGGTATTGTTTAAATCTGGCTTTGTCTTCGAATATCTTGTTCCTTCCGTCTATCATGATTGAAAGTTTTGCTGGGCATATTAGTCTGGGCTGACATCCATGGTTTCTTAGTGTCTGCATTACATCTGTCCAGGTCCTTCTGGCTTTCAAAGTCTCCATTGAGAAGTCAGGTGTTATTCTGATGGGTTTACCTTTATAGGTCACTTGGCCTTTTTCCTTGGCTGCTCTTAATATTCTTTCTTTATTCTGTACATTTAGTTGTTTAATTATTATGTGTCGAGGAGACTTTTTTTGGGGTCTAGTCTGTTTGGTGTTCTATAGGCTTCTTGCATATTCATAGGCATTTCCTTCTTTAAGTTGGGAAAGTTTTCTTCTATAATTTTGTTGAATATATTTTCTGTGCCTTTGAGTTGGTATTCTTCACCTTCTTCTATCCCTATAATTCGTAGGTTTGGCCTTTTCATGGTGTCCCAAATTTCTTGGACACTTTGGTTCATGACGTTGTTGGCTTTAGTGTTTCCTTTGACTGATGAAACTATTTCTTCTACTGTATCTTCAATGTCAGAAATCCTCTCTTCCATCTCTTGCATTCTGTTGGTTATACTTGCATCTGAAGTTCCTGATCTTTTACTCAGGTTTTCTATTTCCAGCATTCCCTCTGTTTGTGTCTTCTTCATTTTTTCAATTTCCCTTTTCAGTTCTTGGACTGTTTCCTTTGTTTGTTTCATTGCTTTTTCATGATTTTCTTTCAGTGCTTTATTGTTTTCTTCCAGTACTTTATTGTTTTCTTGCAGGACTTTATTGTTTTCTTCCAGGACTTTATTGTTTTTTTGCAGGGCTTTATTGTTTTCTTCTAATTTGTTTGCCCTTTCCTCTAGTTGTTTACAGCATTCTTCCAATTTTCTTGTCTTTTCCTCTATACAAGCCTCTACCTTCTTCATGATGTTATTCATAAGGCTACTTTCTTCTGCTTCTTCCAATTTTTGATGTTCAGGTCTAGATGTTGGAGGCGGGCTAGGTTCTGGTGATGCTGTATTGCTCTTCATTTTGTTGTATGTACTTCTGCCTTGACATCTGCCCATCTCCTTGTGGTTCCTTCTTGGTTTTATCATTGTACTTGTTTCAGAAAGAGCTGACAGATTCAGGAAGTCCCTCTATCTTGTCCAAAAGGGAGTTCTCTTGTCCAACTCTGGTCCAGAAGGGAAGTCGGGGGCAGGATGGGAGTTGGTGGCCGGTCTCTAAATCTCAGGAAGTGGCTGGGGTCTCAGGCAGATGGGCGTGGGGGCAGGGCGTGGAGATTGCAGGGGCTGCCGGGGGGCTTGGAAAAGGGGATCCCTCCTGGTGGGGCTAGAAGGGGACCCGCCCCGTGCCTAGAACCTGTGGCCAAGTTGGGCAGGTCTTCTCAGAGTGGCTGGTGCCCAGGGATGGGGTCCGGGTTGGACCCGGATACTCACCTATGGTCCAGAACGGAAGTCAGGAGCTGGCTTTCTGTAATTTTTGTTGTTGAAATCTAACTTTAAGCAATCATGGTTCAATAGAATATGAGGGGTTATTCTATTTTTTTTTGTATGTGTTGAGATTTGTTTTGTGACTGAGTATTGGTCAATTTTAGAAAAGGTTCAAAGGGGTGCTGAAAAGAAGTTATATTAGGTATATTTTTTGTTAGGGTGAAATGTTCTGTAGATATAGATATAGAAAAGGTTCAAAGGGGTGCTGAAAAGAAGTTATATTAGGTATATTCTTTTTTGTTAGGGTGAAATGTTCTGTAGATATATATTTTGGTCCATTTGAGTCATAACATCTACTATTTCCCTTATTTCTCTGTTAAGTTTCAGTCTGGCAGGTCTGTACAGTGGTGAGAGTGGGGTATTGAAGTCTCCCATTATTAATGTGGGGGCTGTTGTGTGATTTAAGCTTCAGTAATAATTCTTTTACACATGAGGGTGCTTTTGTATTTGGGGCATCCATGTTCAGAATTGAAACTTCATCTTGGTGGATCTTTCGTGATGAATATGTAATGTCCTTCTCAATCTCTATTGACTGATTTTAGTTTGAAGTCTATTTTGTTTGATATTAGGATAGCTATGCCAAATTGCGTCTTAAGTTCATTTGATTGGAAAGTCTTTTCCCAGTCTTTTACTCTGAGATAATATCTGTCTTTGAAGTTGAGGTGTGTTTCTGGTATGCAGCAGAAGGATAGGTCCTGATATCATATCCATTCTGTTAGTCTTTGTCTTTTTATAGCTGAATTGAGTCCATTGATATTAAGGGATACTAATGATTAGTGATTGTTGATTCCTGTTATTTTTTTTTTGGTGTTAGTGTGTGTGTATTTCTCTTCTTTGGGGTTTACTGTTGTGGTGTTATCTATTGCCTGTGATTTCATGGGTGTATCTGACTTCCTTAAGTTCGTATTTTCCTTCTAGTGCTTTCTGTAGGGCTGCAATTATAGATAGGTGGATAGGTATTGTTTAAATCTGTTTTTATCTTGGAATGTCTTGTTTAGTCCATCTATGGTGATTGAAAGTTTTGCTGGTTATATTATTCTAGGCTGGCATTCATGGTCTCTTACTATCTGCATCATATCTGTCCAGGACCTTCTGTCTTTCAGAGTCTCCGTTGAGAAGCCATTGTTATTCTGATAGGTCTGTCTTTATACGATATTTGGCCTTTTTCCTTTGCTGCTATTAATATTCTTTATTCTGTTTATTTATTAGTTTAATTATCATGTGGTGAGGGGACATTTTGGGTGTGGTCTAGTCAATTAGGTATTCTATAAGCTTCTTGTATTTTCATAGGTATTTTCTTCTTTAAGTTGGGAAAGTTTTCTTCTATAATATTGTTGAATATATTTTCTGTGCTTTTGAGTTGGTATTCTCCTTCTTCTATCCCTAATATTCTTAGGTTTGGACTTTTCATGGTGTCCCAGATTTCCTGGACATTTTATGTTATGACTGTTTTGGGTTTGGTGTTTTCCTTTTCTTTTTTTTTTCTTTTCTTTTTTTTCTTTTGGTTTTTTCAAGACAGGGTTTCTCTGTGTAGCTTTGCGCCTCTCCTGGAACTCACTCTGTAGCCCAGGCTGGCCTGGAACTCACAGAGATCCACCTGGCTCTGCCTCCCGAGTGCTGGGATTAAAGGCATGAGCTACCACCGCCCGGTGGGTTTGGTGTTTTCTTTGACTGACAAATCTATTTCCTCTATTCTATACTGGACAGCAGAGATTCTCTTCTATCTCTTGTGTTCTATTGGTTATACTTCCATGTGTGTTTCCTATTCGTTTACTCAGATTTTCTATTTCCAGCCTTCCCTCTGTTTGTGTCTCCTTTATTGTTTCTATGCCACTTTTCATGTTTTGAACTGCTTTCTTCACATGTTTAATTGCTTTTTCATGGCTTTCTTTAAGGGATTTATTGATTTCTTCCAATTTTTTGTTTGTCTTTTCCTCAATTTCTTTAAGGGAATTTTTCATTTCCTCTTTAAATGCCTCTAACATCTTCATGAAGTTATTTTTAAGGTAACTTTCTTCTGCTTCTTGTACATTATGATGTTCAGGTCTTTCTGTTGCAGAAGGGATAGTTTCTGGTGATGCCATATTGTTCTTTATGCTGTTGTATGTATTTTTGCACTGGTATCTACCCTTCTCTTCCTCCAATAGGTGCAAGAGGTGCCTGTGTCTGAGAAAGCTGCTATTGGTCCAGTCTGTGCTTGTGTGTGTGTCTCAAGGGGCCCCTCTGGGTCCAAACTTAGCTCTTGGTTTAATTGGAGCTGGCATTTTCTGTATCTCAGGGAGATGCTCTTGATCTAGTCCAAGCTGGCTGGTTCTGTGGCTCAGTAAGCCACTGGTGTTGAAGGAGGATGGATATTGGGGCAGGACATGGGTCTTGCAAATCAGTGTGTCCAATGGAGGGTTTTGGTGGGAGAACCTGCTCCCAGGAGTCTTCCCTGCTGGTCAGCAACTCTTGGTCCAATGAGAGCAGGGAGATTCTGTGTCTCAGGAAGCCACTGGGGTCACATGGGGATAGGTATTGGGGTTTTACATGGGTCCTGCAGATTACAGTGTCTGATTGGGGGTTTTGGTGGGGGAGCCTGCCCACTGGATGTTTCCCTGCTGGTAGGCAACTGGGTCAGAGATGGGTGGGGGTTCCTGGGGACTGGCTGTATCCCAGGGCCTAGGCCTGGGTCGGAGAAGAATCACTCATCTCTTGGTCCAATCCACTTCACAGTCTTATGGAGTCTATGTAAACTTTTCAAAAGGACTGCTGGAAGTAAAGTGAGGCTGATTCAGAATGCTCCTAGAGTGCACCATACCTTGACCAGATCTTTCTCAGTGACCACATATTGACATGACCCTTCATTAATAAAGTAAAAAAAAAAAACAAGCTGTGGCAACACTTTATCATATATATGGTAATATATTATAATATAGTATATATATATATATATATATATATATATATCAGACCTATATAATTACATGATATATGAAACATAAGGTGTAGCTAGGGTTTTCCTGCCTTGCCCACAGTCAGGACAAATCTTTCTCACCTGCCAGTCCCACAGCTGCTCAGACCCAACCAAGTAAACACAGAGAATTATATTGCTTACAACTGTATGGCTGTGGCAGGCTTCTTGCTAACTGCTCTTATAGCTTAAATTAATCCATTTCCATAAATCTATACCTTGCCATGTGGCTCGTGGCTTACCAGCATCTTCACATGCTGCTTGTCTTGGCGGCAGCTGGAAGTGACTCCTTCTGCGTTCCTGTTTTTTCTTTTCTCCTCTCTGTTAGTCCCACCTATACTTCCTGCCTAGCCATGGGCCAATCAGTGTTTTATTTATTGACCAATCAGAGCAACACATTTGCCATACAGAACATCCCACAGCAATCAGATATGCAAGACACTGGGAATGTTGAAGGAGTAGTTGAGAATAAACTATTAATATTATTATTTTGGCCAGTAAAATACAAATCAATCAACAATATCAGCACAAACAAAATCCCCTTTCAAAATTCAGTTTGATTTACCTGACATATCAAATACTTTGTTCTCTCCTCTAGATTTGTAAATGGTCACTTTTCCTTTCACAATAAATGCCATTTTATATATTTATTTATAGTTAAGTGTAATCCTGAATTACTTTTGGTAGTAGCAATCAAATTACTTATTATTGTAGAGTTAGAGATGGAGCTGAATGTCATGGAGTGGAGTCCTCAGGGTGTGGAAATTGCTACTTTGGCAACAAGCTTGGCTCCTGCTTAGATAACATTAGGGCCAAAGCAGTGTGATTTCAGCTGGGAATGTAAGAGCCTTCTTCATGTCATCAGGAGCACTGGGTGCTCATTCCTCTGTTTTCTAAAATGGGATTGAATGATGTGATTGTTTGGTTTCTGTTAGATTTGAACTAGAGGGACCCATACAAGGTTCAAGGGGCTGACTTCCAACAGGACAGGCTGCATTTTTCAAGGAGAGACCATGCTTCCATTCTTCACAGAATTCCATGGCATGGCTGTCCTGATGCATCACAGTGATACTAGGTTCCCAGGACAACCTTCCTGACCTGTACAGAATTGCTGAGAGATTTTAAAACTGACTACAAGCATTTCAGAGTCTTCCATACATTGGCGTGAGATTAATCTGTTGGAGACCATGTCCTGTCAAAGTAAACACAGAGGGACAGAATCAGAAATTGTATATTATCATTTTCAAATGACATCAACTCCATATTATCCATAGTGTTGTTACATACTTTTGCCAAGAGACAGCAAAAAGAGAACACCAAAATAAATTAGTTATATGGAGTCTGGGGAGTAAGTGCAGAGGAACCAGAAAGGGTGTTTCCTGACTCTACTCAAAGTTTTTACTCTCATTTAAACACACATGAGGACTAGAAGACCATCTCCTGTGGCAGTTACAAGTCTCCTCTAGAAGGAATCAACATCTGACAGGGAGAAATTCAGGTAAGTCCTAGAATCTAGATCAATCGCCTGGGAATGCTACAGAAATGGAAATGACATAATTCAAAGGCCTTCTTAAGTTATCATGAAGACAATTTACCTCATAGTAGAACAAATTCATCAGTTGGGAAACTAGAGTCTGACAATCTTGTATTATGGAGAGCAATTTCATGTCCTTTTATGCTGAGTTTTAGCCCCATCAGTATGGAGTGTCATGTCCAAGGGAGGATGCAGGACTAGAGACATGGAATGACACAAAGCAAAGAACCTAGGGTGAAGACTCTATATTTCCCTCCACTTTTTGGAACTCACTGACTTGATTCCTTTATTACTTTGATAATGTTGAAAAATAGTGACCTGATATACAGGAGTGCTACAACTCAACACAGCCCACACCAGGCTAATAATAAAATTAGAGTACGAATTTTAGAATTTTTTCACAGAAAAATAATACTCTAAGGAATTTACATATAATTGTTTTTAAATACTGGGTATCACATACAAGTCATTTTGCATGAATCTACACTAAGGTACATACTTGAAACAAATGTCTTCAATTTATTGTCATGATTCAACATACATAAACTTTGCTAGTCTTTGTAAATTTATCAAAATTTTATCATAATGACCTCTGTGAAGAAAATAAGGCAGAGGGGTGTCTTGCAAAATACACAATGAAATAAAACATTGAGCTTTGTAACCAATATGTAATATGTAATAGGTAATTATTTAATTTCTTCCCAATAACTCAGGTTTGACTGTTTTGTTTGCTCTAGGCAATCAGATGTCTAATACTTCCACCACAAAACTACTTATACAGCAGCAGCAAATGCAAACAAAGCCTCCCCCTGACCACCCAGCTCTGGCTGAGGAACGCAGCCCTGGATACCGTAGTTTCACCATTCAGTGTTTAACACTGAACACACATCACTTACTAAGGAGTTGTGTGTGAGAAGAGATTTCCTTGTGACATTTAAAATTAAATATTTTTTGAGAATTTTCTTAACCCTAGTATTGTACACATCAATATACCCACTCAAATTCTTCCCATGTCCAACTTTCACTCCTTCACAAATTCACAAGTTCTTCAACTTAATACAAATATTTGCTCTGTGTGTGTGTGTGTGTGTGTGTATGTGTGTGTATGTATGTGTGTGTGTGTATCATACAGAGCCCAGTTATGGTTATGTATATGCACATGTGTTTAGAGCAGTAAACTTGGAATTGAATATCCTATAAGGGAGTTTGTCCTTGAAGAAAAAAGATTCTCCTTCCCTCAGCAGTCATTGTTTATCTGTAATTCCTCCTCACTGAGGGGGAGGGAACTGACAGGTTTCTTCCTGTACTAAGGAGGTCTAGTTTAGGCATCAATATTGTAGAGATTTCAATGGTACAGCAGCCGTGTCTTGCACAGAAGAGACCATCTCACAGTGGCATTCTGGTCCACTAGACCTTTAAATCTTTCTGTCTTCTACTCAGATCTTTCCCTGGGCCTTCATATAGAATTTACATTGAAAATGTATCAAGTGTACTTGGCCATCCCAGGGTAATTTATTCTGTGCATGTTTACCTGATTTGGATCTCTGTAATAGTTTTTATCTGCAATTAAAAACAAGAGCCTCATTAATGAGAGAGTTAGAACTTTCACGGAGGGTATTATGATATGTTTTTAAAACACAGTTAGAAACATATTTGTTCCAGCTAGGAACTCCCGCTCTCTTTCCCTCGACCCTCGCCCTTCATTGCTCCCACTCATGTCCAGGCTGTTCATGAAGATCTCAGCCATTTCTCCGTGTCTTTCTTGGGGTCCTGTTTTCCAGGTAGCCTCAATGGTGATGTGAGTAGCAGTCCAGTCATCCTTGTTCCACATCTAGTATCCTCCTATGAGTGAGTACATACCATATATGTTTTTCTGAATCTGGGTTACCTCACTCAGGATGATTTTTTCTAGATCCATCCATTTGCCTGCAAACCTCATGATGTCATTGTTTTTCTCTGCTGAGTAGTATTTCCTTGTGTATATGTGCCACAATTTATTTATCCATTCTTCAGTTGAAGGGGATCAAGGTTGTTTCCAGGTTTTGCCTATTACAAACAATGCTGATATGAACATAGCTGAGCAAGTGCTCTTGTGGTATGATTGAGCATTTCTGGGGTATATGCATTCCCCCCAGCAGTGGAGGAGAGTTCCCCTCATTCCACATCCTCTCCAGCATAAAGTGTCTTCAGTGTTTTTGATCTTAGCCATTCTGACAGGCATAAGGTGGTATCTCAGACTTGTTTTGATTTGCATTTCCCTGATGATTAGGGATGCTGAGCAATTCCTTAAATGTCTTTCAGCCATTTGAGTTTCCTCTGTTGAGAATTCTCTGTTTAGTTCTAAAGCCCAATTCAAGAAAAGAGAGGGAGAACAAGGAATAGGAGACCATGGTAAATGAAGACCACATGAGAAAAGGAAGAAACAAGGAGCTAAAGAGGCCCACAGAAATCCACAAAGATACCCCCACAAAAGACTGCTGGCAATGGTCGAGAGACAGCCGGGACTGACCTACCCTGGTGATGGGATGGCCAAAAACCCTAATAGTTGTGCCAGAAACCCCACCCAAGGACTGAGTAATCTGAATGCAGACATCCACGGCTAGGCCCTGGGTCGAGCACTGGGAGTCTAATTAGCGAGAAAGAGGAGGGTTTATATGAGTGAGAATTGTTGTAGCCAAGGTTGGATAAAGCACAGGGACAAATAACCAAATGAATGGAAACACATGAACTATGAACCAAAGGCTGAGGGGCCTCCAGCTGGATCAGGTCCTCTGAATAGGTGAGACAGTAGATTGGCTTGATCTGTTTGGGAGGCATCTAGGCAGTGGTACCAGGTCCTGGGCATCTTGCATGAGTTAGCTGTTTGAAACCTGGAACTTATGCAGGGACTCTTGGCTCAATCTGGGAGGGGACTGGACCTGCCTGGACTAGGTCTATTAGGTCAATCCCAGTCCTCGGGGCAGACCTTGATCTGGAGGAGATGGGAATGGGTGGTGGGCTGGGGGGAAGGGGAGGGGGGCAGGAAGGGAGAAAACAAGGGAATCTGTGGCTGTTATGTAGAACTGAATAGTATTGTAAAATAAAAATAATAAAAATTAAAATAAAAAAATTAAAAAAAAAACATATTTGTGTCTTGAAGGAAGGACTCCATTGTACATTGTAGGTCCAAGTGTTTGTAGCTGGGTTGCTGTTTACCTTTCTGCTTGGATACCACGCAGTCAGAGAACATTGTGTTGGAGTAACAAAAAATCTGTTTGTACTTTAGGACTACTTCATGAGCATATGCCCATTCTTGACACTGCTCAGGTAACCGAGAAGCTGCTACTAGATAGCCCTGGGAATGTGGAGAAAACCCAAACCCCTCTTCTGCTAAAGAAGGCATAGGGTGGAAAGATTCTGAAAAGGCTCTGTAGTCTAGCAATACTGAGAAGCAAAAACAATGAGGAGAAGGAGGCCTACGTGCTAAGTAAAAACAATGTCTAAACAGAACTTCAGACAAACAAGACCATGGTGAAGACTGCCTAAGATGTGGGAAAGAGCAATGATAACATGATGGCATGAGGAGGAAGATCACAGGAAGAGTGGATTGTAGGAAAGGAAGGTGATGGATTACCTGGTGGTCCAGGGCAGGCAACTCTCTCAAGGTCCAGGTGGATCTTTGCTATGGAAAACAGTAGACATGGCTAGTAATGAGAGAAAGGCAAGTTCTTGAAGATCTGGAGAGCAGGCGGATATGCTCTCCAGCAGACGGATATGGCATGGAAAGAAATAGGCCTACTGGGTTTCTCAGGAAGGTCACAGAAGAGCTGGAAGTTCCTTTGTAATGGGGAAGAGCAGGTCTATATGGTAGATGGGGAAGATCAGCCCTGATGGAGCTAAATGATAAACACAGGTCTTCAAATGTGTTTTTATCATTATTAAAAAATAATCTCAAATGATAATTATATTTATATAATAGTTCTTTCATTGTTTGAGGATCAAGCTTCAAGCTCTATGCATAACTCACTGTACCACTTATCTATGGCCTAAAGCACACTTGGTTGATTCCAATTAATGAACAAATTCATTAATTACTGAATTGACAGGCTTTCTCTGTGTAGCTTTGGACGCTGTCCTGGAATTCTCTCTATATACCTGGCTGGCCTGGAACTCACAGAGAACTTCCTGCCTCTATTTCCTAAGCACTGGGATTAAAGGTGTGGTCAAAAACCACCTGACTAATATAACATTACCTAAATGTTTATATTTTAGTTTTTTATCTTAACTTCATTTGAATAAATTTAATAATTGTGAAAACACAGCAGAAACTTTTACAACTACAGAGCACAGTAAAGTATAGCTGAATACTTATATTTCTATGCAAAATCACAAATTCATACTAAATAACTGTCTTCTTTTCATCCCTTCTTTCTTCTCTTTTCTCAGTTGGCACACACTTTCATACAGACCAAGCAGAACTCAAACCCATGATTCTCCTGCTCCAACCTCTTGCCTAGCATTGCAATGATGGGAACGAACACAGGTCTTCAAGAATGCAAAAAATACTCTATCAACTAGGCTACATGCCTCAGAAAATAATTGATACTTTGATGTTATAAATGCCACTTAGATTCTTACTTCACTCAGACAACTGAAGCATTATTCATCTTCTCTAAGGTTCCTGCTCTAGTTCATGATATAGCAGGAAAACATGCAAATATTTTTCTCCTCTGCTCATGAAAACCAGCCCTGACCCTACAGCTCTGACAGAGGAACCCAACTCGGGGTTGACAAGTTCTCTCATTCAGTGTTTACCACTGAACACAGAACTTCCAGCATGGAGTTGAGACTGAGCTGGGTTTTCCTTCTTGCTCTTTTAAAAGGTAATTTACAGATAAGGAGAGATACTGGGTGTGTGAGTGGACATGAGTGTGAGGGTCAGTGGATATCTGTGAGAGCTTATTAACAGGATTTTCTGCTTTTTCAGGTATCCAGTGTGAGGTGCAGCTGGTGGAATCTGGGGGAGGCTTAGTGCGCCCTGGACAGTCCCTGAAACTCTCCTGTACAGCCTCTGGATTCACATTCAGTAACTATTGGATGAACTGGGTCCGCCAGGCTCCAGGAGAGGGGCTGGAGTGGGTTGCACAAATTAGAAACAAAGCTTATAATTATGCAACATACTATGCGGAGTCTGTGAAAGGCAGATTCACCATCTCAAGAGATGATTCCAAAAGCAGCCTCTACCTGCAAATGAGCAGCTTAAGAGCCGAAGACACCGCCATTTATTTCTGTACTAGTCACAGTGAGGGATCTTCAGTGAGGACCCAGACACAAACCTCCCTGCAGCAGTGCTCAGAACCAGCAGGTGGCGCAGAGCGCACACGGAGATGAGGAGCAGTTCAGATCAGGAGCAGAAACAGTTGATTGCTGTTTATTTGGTCACAGCTGTCGCTCCATCTACTCATTTCTCAGAATGTTCTCTACATTTATGCTTTGTGAAAACTGTTCTGCTTTTCTGAAGTTTTAAATATGTACATCACACAGTCTAACATGAACTATGTGTGGAAAATCACCTCTGATTGCAGAAATGACTCTGCTCAGGTCATCAGGATGAAATTCTTAGAAGGTACACAGCATTCGTGATTTTTCTCCCTCAGGACATTCAGGGCAAAGCCTCAGTGTTGTTCTGATTAGGACAGCATTTCACATTGGGGGAGCCATGAGGGAGTTGAGGCCACACACCCCAAAAGATTTCAGGTCTTTCTGATTCCCCTGATAAATATGCACATCAGGCACAGATCTGACCTGTGTGTATTCATAGTTGATTCGGTTACTAAATCTGTAACTTTCATCTTCATATCTTTCATTACATTTTGTTCGTGAATTCTGGCCATTTTTCTAAACAATGACACAAGCCACTGATAGTAAACTCAGGTGAGGCCTAGGGTGTAACTCTGTGGGAAGGGAGGGTGACTGGGAAAGTTGGTGAATGAAAAAAAAGAAATAAGAATTAAAGAAACGTGACTGCTCCCAGGTAAGGTGGAGGAGAAAGTTTATTATATACACGTGGAGAGCATAGCCAGAGGCAGGGCATGTGGAGAGTCCAGAATGAAGATTACACTGACCAGTGTCAGGAGAGAGGATGGAAAGGAGGGTGGAGAGAGGGGAACAGGGTGCAGCAGCCAGGGAACCCAAAGGAGAGAAGAGAAGGAGCAGGTAACTGAAATAGTTGGATTACATAGGGCAGGGCAGCTGGGAAAGGGAAGCCCAACTCCTTGACTGGAGACATTTAGGGTAGAGGAGGGTTTGCCTGCAAGGATGACCCTGTAACAGCTAGAGACTGAGGGAGGCAGGGAGAACCTGGCAGCTGGTGTCTGCTTTGATATGTTAAATAGAAACATCTGCCATTTTTCCCAGGTCTAAATCTAACACTCCCGCCTTTTTTTCTTATAAATAAACGACAGTGATGACATGTAATCTTATCTATGACTCACTATTTCATGCTCTCACAGGAATGTCACTGGTGAATGGGGCCCAAGGAAGCTGGGGTGCTGGCCCAGTCTGGGAAGAGCAGACTGTTTCACTTACTGACCAGTCTCTACAGCACCTTCTGGGTTAGGGGCTTGCAGACAGCATTTGTAGCAGTTTGTAAGGCTGGACCACCTGGGGCTGCCACTTTGAATCTTTCTGGGATGCAGATTTTGAGGGAACACCTAGAGCTTGCTAGTTGCTGGAGCAGTCAGCAATTAATTTGAAATCTGTTGGGGCCAATTGCCAAGGGACCAGCCCTCAGCAGGTCAGGTACTGAAGAGGTGTGGGGTCAGCACAACTGCACACACACAGGAGATTTCTCTGGGGCCAAATCTTAGTTCTTCATTTTATTTTTGTCTTTCTGTCATTCCTATTGTGTTATCTCTCTGTTCTGTTCTTTTACCCTGCTGTTTGTCTTCTTCTTGGACTTGCTATACTCTTTTCAGAATCAGAATATAATGATTATTTCAAGGATCAGTGAAATGGAATATTCCAGATGCAATGACTTTTGCCAGTTTGCAGGTTATGAAAGATTGATGTCTAAGACCAGTTGCCCTTTCCATCTTCTATATGCTTTGTAGTCTTCTAGGGAAAATAGAGAAACAGAGGTGACTTGAAAGCTTCACTAATGAGGGAATGCCTCAGTTTTTCTGAAAGGCACATAGTGCCCTAGGAGCCAAGGACTCTAACTGAAAACTTCTGACATGTGCCTTTCAAAGCAATAAGGCCAGGTCAACTCCATTATTTCCTGCAAAACATGATGGTTCTAGGCCAAAGCAATATGCTTATTTTTTTCTAGGCACAGCGATTTGGCATGCTATAATCATTTAGTGACTCAGTAGTACCAGCGGGTAGTGCTGGAGCTGGATCCATCTGACACCATGAAAGACTCTTCACTATGAGAAACACTAACGACCATAGAAGCACAAATAAAATGAATCTCTGACACATGTTCAGTATCTCCAGAAAACCAAAAGTCATTTTTCCTGCAGTTGAGTTATGTGAGCACTGAATTTTCAGGCACACATTACTGTTCAAGAGAGACAGGTAAACTTCACTATAATGATCACAGACCATGAAGAACCACTTCCAGAGATCCCTGGGTTGGAATTGGCGGTCATAGTTTCTGTAATGGCTGCCTCTAGGGAGAAGATGAGTCTGTTTTCAGCAGTAAATGGGATAGTTATTGGGCAGAGGCATTCTTAAAAATCACAGCCACAGGGGACGCCCAAGCAGTGTGTACGGGGCCTGTTCCTTGTGCATGAACCGGCTTTTTGGAACCTAGTGCCTATGGTAAGACTTTGCACAGCCTTGGTGCAGGGAGAAGGAGCTTGTACCTACCTCAACTGAATGTAGCAGGCTCTGCTAACTGTCCATGGGAGACCTTCCCTTGGAGGAGGTGGGAATGAGGGGTGGTTTGGGGGAGGGGTGCCTGGGGATCAGAGGAGGAAGGACAGGGGAATGAATCTGTGGTTGATATGGAAAATGAATACATAATCTCTTAATAAAAATAAGGAACAGAAATCATGGCTATAGAAGAAGGCAATGTATGGTTATAAAGAAGCCAAAGATTAGTTTGTGGTGTGATGTGTGATTTTTATATTGGGATGTTAAATATCCCATCTCTAGTTTGATAGTCATAAATCCTATCTTCCTTCCTAGAAGAGCACAGATGTAACCATGACTGGCCAATAATAGCTAATTTCCCTGGAACTCAATTGGTTCATGGAATGGTGTATGGTCAGAGTAGAAGAACTCATAAGCTTTCCTTGGAATTGACAGACTGATGCTGAATGGGATGTTCCATTTTTGTTTACATTGTTAAAATGAGAGTGTGTGACATGGGTTTGAGGGCAGGCCATGCACTGGGGACAGGGGTTCCCAAGGAATGAAGATGGAAGCAGAGATGTGAGAGGAAGACTCACTGATGAAACCTCATTGTATAGTCAAGGATGACTTTTGACTTCTGATGTTCCTGTGTCCACTTCCCCAGTGCTAGGGTTTCTACACTTTATGTGGAGTGAGAGATTTAAAGCAGGGCTTCATGCATTCTAGTCAGCATACCACCAACTGAACTACATCCCAGACCTTAATATATTTTTCCAAAATTTTAATAAAGATATTTATTTGTCTTTTTTATGTGCTCATATACACATGTAATGATTCATAGGTGAAAATCAGAGGACAACCTTTCTCTCCTATCTTGTGGATTCTGGGAATAGAACTCAGGGAATCAGGCTCGGCAGCTAGCATCTTCCTAGGTATACATACATATAGAGAGAAAGGGGGTGAATTTAATGTAGTCTTCAAAGTCACTAGGTCATAGAGGTAGACCTTGAACTCCTGTCCTCCTGTCTTGTCCTGCTGGGGTTACAGGTATATAATACTATACCTAGCCTCTATTTGGTTTAAAGTGAAGACATGGGATGCAGATCCAGCTCAGTGGTAGAGTGCTGGCTTAACATGTATAAGGAAATAATTTTAGTTTTCAATAATGCAGAAAGAAGGGAGGGTGCCAAATCAAGCTGCTTTTTCTATTATTGTCATGTCTACTGCTTTTTTGCCATATAATAAAGAAACATATTTTCTGTCGTGTGATAATTTGATTTAATTGTGAAAGTAAAGCTTGCTTTGAGTCAGAGGGCAGAGCTAGCCAGTAGCTGACTAAAACTGACCATAGAAGTTTGGAGCACCGTGGACCGATATGAGACAGGAAGTAATAAGTTGAGGCTAAGAGAGGATCTTAGCCCTTTTGGAACAAAGAAGAGAAGAGGTAGGAAGTTACTGTAGGCTGTTCCCCTGCTTCTTGGATCTTTCTTATAACAACATTTGACTTCTGATTTTTTTTGATAATTAGAAAAACCCTTCAGTTTTCTTTATTAAACAAACACAACCAACCATAAAAACTTCAGTATAAACCAAGCCATACAACATGTAGAGGAGTTCAGGACCAAGAGGGGGCACAGTGGAGCCAATAGTCAATAGGATGAAATGAGATGAGGAGTGGAGGGGACTCTGCAGCCTCTGTGGAGGCCCTTCCAAAGTCTGTTAGCTGAACAACACCTGCTGCAGTTGATATGGGACGTCTCCATGCTCAAACACAGTAAAAGTTCTTTGGTAAATAATGCACAGATTTTTATTTTCTCAAGATTTAGTTATTTATTTTTGATTTTGTAAAAAACATTTTTATACAATATATTCTGGCCATGGTTATCCTACCCAGCTCCTCCCTAATCCTCCCCACCTCCCCACCTCCCTACCACTCAACTCCATAACATTTTTTCTCTATACAAAATGTAAACAAATGACAAAAAGGGATTTAAAAACAAATCCAAGAGTTACACACCTGCAATCTACTGGAAAAGCAAATATTAATAGGTTGCATATGAAAAAAGATTACAAATGCTCCTAATTTAAGAGTTTTACAATTTCCAGACACTGTTATCCTCATAACAACTACCATCTATAAATAAATTTTGGTACAAATTGGAACAAAGGTCTCAGATACAAATTCTACTTTTAAATTTAGAAATTAGGCCTTGATGTTATACCAATGTGGACTCCACAGGTCTAGGGGAAGGATACTTCCTCAGACAGGATAAGGATTTTGATCTCAGGATCCTGTTGCCTGACCCAGGTTTACTCTGCCACCTTCTCCAGCTGGAATAGGTCCTTATATAAGAAGTACCTTGCCTCATGAATATGCAAATCGTGTGAGTCTACAGTGGTAAATACAGAGATATCCACACCAAAAACAAACATATGATCAGTGTCCTCTCCACAGTCACTGAGCACACAGGTCCTCACCGTGGGATGGAGCTGGATCATCCTCTTCCTCCTGTCAGTAACTACAGGTAAGGGGCTTTCCAGTTGAAACCTGAAGAGGAAACTGGGAATAAAGTGACAATGACATCCACTCTGTCTTTTCCTCCAAGGTGTCCATTCCCAGGTCCAGATGCAGCAGTCTGGGGCTGAGCTGGTGAGGCCCGGTGCCTCAGTAAAGTTGTCCTGCAAGGCTTCTGGCTTCACCTTTACCAGCTACCATATGAATTGGGTGAAGCAGAGGCCTGGACAGGACCTGGAGTAGATTGGAAACATATATCCTGGAAATGGTAATACATACTACATTCAGACGTTCCAGGGCAAGGCCAAACTGACTGTAGACAAATCCTCCAGCACAGCCTACATGGAGCTCAGCAGCCTGACATCTGAGGACTCTGCAGTCTATTACTGTGCAACACACAGTGTTACAGCCCACATCCTGAGTGTGTCAGAAACCCTGGAGGAGCAGGAAGCTGCCCTGGGACTGAGATGACAGAGAAGATTAGACTGGAGACTTGTTCAAATATCATCATTCTGAAGTCCTTTTGTCACTACACAGACTTTTTTTAATTAAGAAAAATTTTTCATTCATTTTACACACCAATCAAAGTTTCCCCTCTTCCTTCCTCCCAACTCCCCAAGCCTCCCCTTCCCAATCCACCATCCACTCTCCCCCACAAGAAGTCAAGGCTTCCATGGGAAGGCACATACCATAGAGGCAAGTCGAAGCTCCTCCCATTGCCTCAAGTCTGCACAAGGTGTCCCATCATAGGTAGTGGGCTTCACAAAGCCTGGTCAAGCACCAGAGATGGATCCTGATCCTACTGCCAGGGGCTCCCCAAGCAGATCAAGCTACACAACTGTCTAACCATGCAGAGGGCCTAGTCCAGTCCCATGCAGGCTCCACAACTGTTGATCCAACTTTCATGAGTTCCCACTAGTTTGGTTTGGTCATCTCTGCAGGTTTCCACATTATGTTCTTGATGAGCTTGCTCATAGAATCCCTCTTCTCTCTCTTTGGCTGGAGTCCTGGAGCTCTGCCTGGTGTATGGCAGTGGATCTCTGCATCTGCTTCCATCAGTCACTGAAGAAAAGATCCATGATGATAATTAGAGTATTCACAGTTCACTGAGGTACGCCAGTTCATTTCTGGAACCCTCTCCACTATTTCTAGTATTCCAAGCTGGGGTCATCCTTGGGAATTCCTGGCAAATTCCCTAGCAATGGGTTTCTCTCTATCCCCATTGTTTCTCCCTCCATCATGGTATCTCTTTCATTGTTTTCCCACTCCATCCCTGTTCCAGCTCAACCATCCCATCCCCTATCCCCTACACTCTATTGCCCACCCCTCATCCCTAGTTTATTCATGGAGCTCTCATCTATTTCCCCTTCCTAGGGTGATCCATGCTTCCCTCTTTGAGTCTTCCTTATTAGCCTGCTTCTCTGGAACTGTGAGTTGTTGTTTAGTTATCATTTGCTTTACATCTAGTATCCACTTCTGAGTGGGTACATACCATGTTTATCCTCCTGAGTCTGGGTTACCTCGCCCAGGATGATATTTTCTATTTCCATGCTCTTCCCTGCAAATTTCATGATGTCATTTTTTTCTCTACTGAGTAGTACTCCATTGTGTATACATACCACAATTTCTTAATCCATTCTTCTGTTGAATGGAATCTAGGTTTTTTTTTACAGGTTCTGGCTATTACAAATAGTACTGCTATGACTATAGTTGATTTGAGCATGTGTCCTTGTGGTATGACTGAGCATTCCTTCGGTATATGCCCAAGAGTGGTATAGCTGGATCTTGAGGAAGATTGATTCACATTCTGAGAAACTGCCACACTGATTTCCAAAGTGACTGTGCAAGTTTGCACTCCCATTAACAGTAGATGAGCATACCCATTACTCTACATCCTCTCCAACTTAAGCTCTCTTCGGTGTTTTTGATCTTAGCCATTCTGACAGGTGTGAGATGGTATATCAGAATCATTTTGATTTGCATCTCCCTGATGACATAGCATGGTGAGCAATTCCTTATAAGTCTTTCGACCATTTGAAATTCTTCCTTGGAGAATTCTCTGTTTGGCTCTATAGCTCATTTTTAAACTGGATTGTTCATGATTTGATGTATAGTTTCTTTAGTTCTTTATTTATTCTGGAGATGATCCCTCTGTGAGTTGTGGGGTTGGGAAACATCTTTTCCCATTCTGTAGGCTGTTTTGTTTTATTGACTGTGTCCTTTGCCTTACAGAAGTCTTTCAGTATCAGGAGGTCCCATTTATTAATTTTTGTTCCCAGTGTCTGTGCTACTGGTGTTATATTTAGAAAGTGGTCTCCTGTGTGAATTTATTCAAGACTACTTCCTACTTTCTCTTCTTTCAGGTTCAGTGTAACTGGTTTTATATTGAGGTCATTGATCCACTTGGACTTGAGTTTTGTGCATGGTGATATATATATATCTTTTACAAGTTGATGTCCAGTTATGCCAGCACCATTTGTTGAAGAAGATACTTTCTTTTTTCCTTTGTACAGTTTTGGCTTCTTTGTCAAAAATCAGGTGTTCATAGGTGTATGGGTTAATGTCAGGATCTTTAGTTCCTTTCCATTTGTCCACATATCCGTTTTTTGCTAATATCAAGCGTTTTTTTTTATTACTATAGCTCTGTAGTAGAGCTTGATATCAGTGATGGTGTTGCCTCCAGAGGTGGCTTTGTTGTACAGGATTCTTTTAGCTATCCTGGGTTTTCTGATTTTCCAAATGAGGTTGTGTGTTGTTATTTCCAGGTCTGTGAAGAATTGTGTTGGGATTTTGATGGAGATTGCACTGAATATGTAGATTGCTTTTGGTAAGATTGCCATTTTTACTATATTAGTCTTACCCATCCATCAACATGGGAGAACTTTTCCAAATCTTCAATTTCTTTCTTCAGAGACTTAAAGTTCTTGTCATACAGGGCTTTCACTTGCTTATTCAGAGTTACCCCAAGGTATTTTATATTATTTGTGGCTATTGTAAAGGATGATGTTTGTCTGATTTCTTTCTTAGTCCAATTATAATTTGTATATAGGAGGGCTACTGATTTTTTTGAGTTATTCTTGTATCCTGCCATATTACTGAATGTGATTATCAGGTATAGGAGTTCCCTGGTAGATTTGTGAGTTCACTTATGTATAGAATCTTATCATCTGCAAATAGTGAAAGTTTGACTTCTTCCTTTCCAATTTGTATCCCCTTGATTTCCTTTTGTTGTCTTATTACTCTAGCCAGAACTTCAAGTACTATATTGAATAAATATGGAGAGAGTAGACAGCCTTGTCTTGTTCCTGATTTTATTGGAATGGCTTTGAAATTTTCTCCATTTAATTTAATGTTGGCTGTTGACCTGCTGTAAATTGCCTTCATTAGGTTTAGTTGTGTTCCTTGTATTTCTGATCTCTCCTAGACCTTTATCATGAAGGTGTGTTGGATTTTGTGAAAGGTATTTTCAGCATCTAATGAAATGATCATGTAGTTTTCTTTCTTTCAGTTTGTTTACATGGTGGATTACATTGACAGACTGTCATATGTTGAACTATTCTTGCATCTCTGGGATGAAACCTTACTTGATCATGATGGATAATTTTTTGATGTGTTCTTGGATTCTGTTTGCCAATATTTTATTTAGTAGTTTTGCATCAATGTTTATGAGGGAGATTGATCTGTAATTCCCTTTCTTTGTTGCATCTTTGTGTTTTTTAGGTATCTGAATAACTGAGGCCTCATAAAAGGAGTTTGATAATGTTCCTTCTGTTTCTTATGTGGAACAATGTGAAGAGTGTTGGTATTAACTCTTTTTTGGTAGAAATCTGCATTGAAACCATCTGGTCCTGACCTTTTTTTTTTGGTTGGGAAAATTTTAATGACTGTTTCTATTTCCTTAGAGGTTATTTGTCTATTTAAATTGTCTTGATTTAACTTAGGTATGTGGTACTTATCCAGAAAATTATCCATTTCTTTTAGATTTTTCAATTTTGGAGAGTAATGGTGTGACCTGATGATTCTCTGGATTTCCTCATTGCCTGTTGTTATGACTCACTTCTGATTTTGTTGATTTGGATTCTCCCTCTCCCTCTCTCTCTTTTTCTCTCTCTCTCTGCCTTTTGGTTTATTTGGATAAGGGCTTGTCTATCTTGTTGATTTTCTCAAAGAACCAACGCTTTGTTTCATTGGTTCTATGTATTATTTTCTTTGTTTCCATTTTATTGATTTCAGCTTTCAATTTGATTACTCCCTGACATCTATTCATCTGAAGTGACTTTGCTTCTTTTTGTTCTAGAGCTTTTATTTGTATTTAAGTCACTTATGTGAGATATCTCCAACTTCTTTATGTGGGTATTTAGTGCTATGAATCTTCCTCTTAGCACTGTTTTCATAGAGTCTTATAAGTTTTGGTGTATAGTACTTTCATTTTTATTGAATTCTAGGAAGTCTTTAATTTCTTTATTTATTCATTTACCCTTTGGTTCTTCAGTTGAATATTGTGCAGTTTCCATGAGATTGTAGTCTTTCTGTAATTTTTGTTGTTGTTGAAATCTAACTTATGCCATGGTGGTCCAATAGAATACAGGAGGTTATTCTAATTATTTGTATCTGTTGAGGTTTGCTTTGTTACTGAGTGTAGATGTAACCAACCGTCTTATTAAATAAAAAGCACAGAACCAATGCAAAGAAGAAAGCCAAGAGATCAGAGCTAAGAGCCTTACCACCTGCTGCAGCTAGCCTATTCAGGCAAGAGACCTCTCCAAAAGAGAGCTACTTCCTGTGTGTTTATCTTTATATAGTCTTTCTGTTCTGCCTTCTCATTGGTTGTAAACCCAAACACATGACTGCCTCGTCACTGCTTGTTTGTACAGCCCTCTAGGTCTTCTATGGTATTGAGATTTAAGGCGTGTGTCTCCAATGCTGGCTGTATCCTTGAACACACAGAGATCTACCTAGCTCTTCTACCAAGTGCTGGGATTAAAGGTGTGTGCCATGAATGCCCAGCCCTGCTATGGCTTGCTATTAGCTCTGACCCCCAAGCAACTTTATTTATTAACATACAAATAAAATCACATTTCAGTACAAATAAAATACCACCATAACTGAGTATGTGGTCAATTTTAGAGAAGGTTACATGGGATTCTGAGAAAAGGATGTATTCTTTTCTGTTAGGGTGGAATGTTTTGTAGATATCTATTAAGTCCATTTGAGTCATAATATCTGTTAGGTCCCTTATTTCTCTGTTAAGTTTCAGTTTGGCAGATCTGTCCAGTGTTAAGAGTGGGTTGTTGAAGTCTCCCACTATTAACATATGGGGTTTGATATGTGATTTAAGTTTAGTAATATTTCTTTTACACATGTGGGTCCATTTGGGTTTGGAGCACGCATGTTCAGAATTGAAAGTTCATCTTGGTGGATCTTTCCTGTAATGAGTATTTAATACCCTTCTTGATCTCTTTTGATTGATTTTAGTTTGAAGTCTATTTTGTTGGATATTAGGAAAGTTGCACCAGCTTGCTTCTTAAGTCCACTTGATTGGATAGTCTTTCCCCATCCTTTTACTCTGAGGTAGTATCTGTCTTTGAAATTGTTACTTGTATGCAGCAGAAGGATAGGTCCTGATATCATATCCATTCTGTTAGCTTGTGTCTTTTTATGGGTAAATAGAATCCATTGATATTAAGGGATATTAATGACCAGTGATTGTTAATTCCTATTGATTTTTGGTGATAGTGTGTGTGTGTGTATGTCTCTTCTTTGGGATATACTGATGGTGTGTTATCTATTGCCTGTGTTTTCATGGGTATATCTGACTTTCTGTAGGGCTGGATTTGTGGATAGTTGGATAGATATTGTTTAAATCTGGTTTTGTCTTGGAATGTCTTGTTTACTCTGTCTATGGTGATTGAAAGTTTTGCTGGGTATATTAGTATAGGCTGGCATCCATGGTCTCTTAGTATCTGAATTACATCTGCCCAAGACCTTCGGCTTTCAGAGTTCCCAATGAGAAGTGGAGTGTTATTCTGATGGGTCTGCCTTTATAAGTCACTTGGCCTTTTTCCTTTGCTGCTCTTAATATTCTTTCTTTATTCTGTGTGTTTAGTGGTTTAGTTATCATGTGGCAAAGAGACTGTTTTTTTGGGGTCTAGTCTAGTTGGTGTTCTATAAGCTTCTTCTATCTTCTATAGTTATTTCCTTCTTTGAATTGGGAAAATTTTCTTCTACAATTTTGTTGAATATATTTTCTGTGCTTTTGAGTTGATATTTTTTTCCTTCTGTCTCTGCTATTCTTAGGTTTGGCCTTTTTATGGTGTCTCAAATTTCCTGTACATTTTGTGTTCTGACTGTTGGGCTTTGGTATTTTTTTGATGGGTGAATCTATTTCCTGTATTGTATCATCTACACCTGAAATTCTATATTCCATCTCTTGTATTCTGTTGGTTATGCTTGCATCTGTGTTTTCTGTTCCTTTTCTCCTATTTTCTATTTCCAGCCTTCCCTCTGTTTGTGTCTTCTTCATTGTTTCTATGTCACTTTTCAGGTATTGAACTATTTCCTTCATATATTTAATTGTTTTTTCATGGTTTTCTTGGCTTTCTTTAAGGGTTTTATTGATTTCTTCCAATTTTTTGTTTGTCTTTTCCTCGATTTCTTTAAGGGAATTTATCATTTCTCCTTTAATGGTCTCTAACATCTACTTGAAGCTATTTTTAAGGTCACTTTCTTTTGCTTCTTCTACATTGTGATGTTCAGGTCTTGCTGTTGTAGAAGGGCTACATTCTGGTGACACGTTTTTATGTTGTAAGTATTTTTGCACTGGCATCTACCCATCTCTTCCTCCAATAGGTGCAAGAAATGCCTGTGTCTGAGCGAGCTGCTATTAGTCCAGTCTGTGCTTGCTGTGTCTGTGTTTCAGGGGGCCCCTCTGGGTCAAAACTTAGCTCTTGATCTAATTGGAGCTGGCAGATTCTGTATCTTAGAGAGCTGCTCTTGGTCTAATCCAAGGTGGCTGGTTCTTGACTCAGGAAGATGCTCTTGGTCTTATCAGCATCTTATCAGATGTTCTTGATCCAGTCAGAGCCTGCAGATTCTGTGTCTTAGGAAGCCGTTCTTGGTACAATGAGAGCTGGCAGATTCTGTGTCTCAAGAAGCCACTGGTGTTGCAGGGGGAAGAACATTGAGGCAGGGCATGGGTCTTATAGTTTGGTGGGTCCAATGGGGAGTTTTGGTGGAGGAGCCTGTTCCCAGGTCTTTTCGCTGCTGGTCAGCATATCCTGGACCAAAGAGAGCAGACAGATTCTGTTTCTCAGGAAACCACTGTGGTCACAGAGGGATGGGTATTGTGGTAGGGCATGGGTGCTGTAGATATCAGGGTCTGATGCGGGTATCTTGGTGAGGAGGTTGCCTGCAGTTTTCCTCCAGGCAAGCAAATGGGGCAGAGATGGGTGGAGGTTCCTGGGGACTGCCTGTGTCCCACAGTCTAGGTCCTTGAGGCATTACTCTCTGGGTTGGAGAAGAGTCACTCACCTCTTGGTCCAATCCACGTCACAGTCTTATAGAATCTATGTAAACTTTTCAAAAGGACTGCTTGAAATAAAGTGAGGCTGATTCACAATGCCATAGAGTACACCATATTTTGACCAGATCTTTCTTAGTGACCACCACTATTGACACAATTCTTCATAACTAAAACAAACAAACAAAAAAAGCTGTGGTAACACATTATCATACATTATATATACATTATATATATATATCAGATATGTATAATTATATGATATTTCAGACATATTAGAGACTGGAAATGTTGCTGGAGTAGTTGTGAATAAACTATAATATTATTTTGGCCAATAAAATACAAATCAATCAACAATATCAGCACAAACAAAATGCCCTTTCAAAATTCAATTTGATTTACCTGACACATCAAATACTTTGTTGTAATTTGTCCCCATAGATTTGTAAGTGGTCACTTTGTCTTTCATAATAAATGTCATTTTATATATTTATTTATAGTTAAGTCTAATCCTGAATTGCTTTTGGTATTAGCAATCAAATTCCTTATTATTTTATTGTTGGAGATGTAGCTGGATGTCATGGTGTAGAGTCCTCAAGGTGTAGAAATTGCTACTTTGGCAACAAGCTGGACTGCTACTTAGTTAACATTGGGGCCAGAGCAGTGTGATTCCAGCTGGGAATGTAAGAGCCTTCTTCATGTCATCAAGAGCACTTGGTGATCATTCCTCTGTTTCTAAAAATTGTAGCATCTTTGTGTATGTGTCTTTGTCCTCTGTGCAATGTAAGGTGTCAACACCATCATGAGTTTTCTTGTTCAAATATAAACCACAGAGTGAGTATTGAAAGGAAAGAAGGGTTCCCTTAACTATGTTTTTTTGGGCAATCATTTACCAAAAAAGTATTGTGAAATGAATTTGGGTTGCTGTTAGATTTGAACTACCTGGACTCATGCATGTTTCAAACGGCTGACTTCCTATGGGCTAGGTTGGATTTTTTCAAGGAGAAACAAAGCTTCCATCCTTTATAGAATTTCATGTTATGGCTGTCCTGGTGCATCACAGTTACACAAAGTTCCTAGGGCAAACTTCCTGACCTGTACAGAATTGCTATGTGATTATAAACTACCTACAAACATTTTAGAGCAATACTACATGGAAGTGAGATTAATCAACTGGAGATCATGTCCTATCAAAGTAAACACAGAGGGAACACAGAGGGACACAGTCAGATATTGTATATTATCATTTTCAAATGATGTCGAGTTTATGTAATCAATAATGTTGCTAAATACTTTTGCCATGAAACAGCAAAAAGAGAACACCAAAATAAATTAGTTATACAGAGTTTGAGGAGTAAGTGCAGAGGAACCAGAAATGGTGTTTCCTGGCTCTACTCAAAGCTTTTTACTCTCATTTAAACACATATGAGGACTAGAAGACCATCTCCTACAGCAGTTATAAGGAATTCCTCTAGTAGGAATCAAGATCTGACAGGGACAAATTCAGGTAATTCCTAAAATCTATGTCAATTGCCCGGGAATGCTACAGAAGCAGAAATGACATCATTCAATGGGCTTCTTAAGTCACCATGAAGACACTTTATCTCACAGAAGGACAAATTCATCAGTTGGAAAACTAGAGTCTGACAATCTTTTACAATGGAGAGGCAATTTCAAGTCTTTTCATGCTGAGTTTTACCCCCATCAGTATGGAGTGTCATGTCCTAGGGAGAATGCAGGACTGGAGACATGGAACGACATCAGAGCACAGACCTAGGGTGGAGGCTCTATATTTCTCTCCACATTTTGGAACTCACAGACTTGGTTCCTTTATTACTTTGAAAATGTTGAAAAATAGTAACCTGACATACAGGAGTGTTACACTCAACACAGCCCACACCAGACTGATGATAAATATAAAATTGTTCAAATTTTAGAATTTTTATAGGAAAATAATACTCTAAAGAATAATACTCTAAGAATACTATAATACTCTAAAGAATACTCTATCATGGTTTGTCAATACTGGGTATCACAAACAAGTCATTTTATATGAATCTACACTAAGCTACGCACTTGAAACAAATATCTTCAATTTAACATCAGGATTCAACATTCAAAAATTGTTAGTCCTAGTATTATGAAAATTTTATCATAATGACCTCTGTGGAGTAAATTAGGCACAGAGTTGTGTGTGGTAAAAAGCACAATGAAATAAGACATTGAATTATATAACAAATATGTAATAAATAATAGGTAATTATTTAATCTTTTCCCAATAACTCAGGTTTTTCTCTTTTGTTTGCTCTAGGCAATCTGCTGTGTAGTGCTTTCATGACAAAACTCATTATACAGCAGCAGGAAATGCAAACAAAGTCTGTCCCTGCCCAGCGCTGGTATACTCCAGTTTGCCCATTCAGTGTTTAGCACTGAACACACACCACTTACCAAGGTGTTGTGTATGAGAATAGATTTCCTTGTGGGTTTTAAATAAATAATTTTTGAGAATTTTCTTAACCCAAGTACTGTACACATTCAAGATACCCACTCAAATTCTTCCTATGTCCAATACTCACTACCTCCCAAATTCATGAATTCATCAACTTAATAAATATTTTTACCTCTGTGAGTGTGTGTGTGTGTGTTTGTGTATATGTGTGATATATTCTGAGCCAGGTTATTGTTATGTATATGCACATGTGTTTAGAGCAGTGAACTTGGAATTCAATAGCCTATAAGGGAGCTTGTCCTTGAAGAAAAAAGATTCTCCCTCCCTCAGCAAGCATTGATTACCTGTAGTTCCTCATTGAGGAGTGGGGACCTGACAGGTTTCCTCCTATACTGAGGAGGTCTAATTTAGGCATCAATATTGTTGAAATTTCAGGGGTGCAACCTCCCAGTCTTGCACAGAAGATACCATCTCACAGTGGCATCCTGTCCTCTAGACTTTACAATCTTTCTGTCTTCTTCTCAGGTCTTTCCCTGAGCCTTCATTGTAGAATTTACATTGAAGAGGTATCAAGTGTAGTTGGCCACCCCAGGGTCACTTGTTCTCTGCATGTTTACCTGATATTGATCTCTGTAATTAAAAACAATAGCCTCAATAATGAGAGAGTAAGAGCTTTCATCTGAGGGTATAAAGATATGTTTTTAAAACACAGTCAGAAAACATATTTGTGTCTTGAAGGAAGGACACCATTGTAAGTCACAGGGTTTGTAGCTGGGTTGGTGTTTACCTTTCTGCTTGGATATTGTGCAGGCAGAGTACATTGTGTTGGAGTAACAAAAAATATCTGTTTGTACTTTAGGATTACTCCATGAGCATGTGCCCATTCTTGACACTGCTCGGGTGCCTGAGAAGCTGATACTAGATAGCCCTGGGGATGAGGAGAAATCCCAAACTACTCTTCTGCTAAAGAAGGCATAGGGACAAAAAATTCTGAAAAGGCTGGGCAGTCTGGCATCAATGGAAAGCAAGAACATTGAGATGTAGGAGACCTATGTGCTAAGAAAGAGCAATGTCTAAATAGCACTTCGGACAAAAAAAGACCATGGTGAACACTGCCTAAGACATGGGAAAGAGCAATGATAACAAGATGGCATGAGGAGAGAGTAGCCTGTGGGAGAGGATGGAGATGGATTCCCTGGCGGTCCAGGGCAGGCAAATCTCTCAAGGTCCAGGTGGACCTTTGCTATGGAAAACAGTAGACATGACTGGTAGTGAGAGAAAGGCAAGTTCTTGAAGATCTGGAGAGCAGAAGGATATGGCATGGAAGGAAATAGGGTTACTGGGTGTTTGGGGGGGGTCACAGAAATATTGGCAGTACCTTTGTGATGGGGAAGAACAGGTCTATATCGTACATAGATGGGGAAGATCAGCCCTGATGGAGCTAAATGGTAAACTCAGGTCTTCGAAGTGTATTTTTATCATTATTAAAAAATAATCTCAGATTGTACTTATATTTATATAATAGTTATTTTATTTTTTGTGGATCAATCTTTGAGCTTTATGTGTGATATACTATACCATTGAGCTATGGCCTCAACCAATGTTGGTTGTTAATTCCAGTTAATGAATGCATTTTTTTTTAATTTACTGAATCTTATACAACAGTTCTTTCTTTTTTTAAGACGGGGTTTCTCTGTGTAGCTTTGGACGCTGCCTGGATCTCAGTCTGTAGACCAGGCTGGCCTTGAACTCACAGAGATCTGCCTGCCTCTGCCTCCCAAGTGCTGGGATTAAAGGTGTGGGCCAACACTGCCTGACTAATATAATATTTTCTAAATGTTTATATATTAGTTTTTCTAATCTTTATTTCCTAATAATTTAATAATTTATGAAAACACAGTGGTAATTTTTATAACTACACAGTATAATAAAGTAAGACTGAAAACTTATATTTCTATGTAAAACCATAAATTCATACTAAATAACTGTCTTTTTAATGTGCCTTCTTTCTTTCATTTTCTCTGTTGACACACAGTTTCATATAGACCAAGTATAACTCAAACCTATGATTCTCCTGCTCCAACCTCTTGCCTAGCATGAAATGATGGGAATGAACACGGGGCTTCAGGCATGCCAAAAATACTCTACCAACTAAACTACATGACTGAGAAAATAACTGATACTTTGATGTTATAAATGCCACTTAGATTCTTACTTCACCTCAGACAACTGAAGCATTATTCATCTTCTCTAAGGCTCCTGCCCCTAAGTACATGATATAGCAGGAAGACATGCAAATAATTTTCTCCTCTGCTCATGAAAACCAGCCTTGACCCTACAGCTCTGACAGAGGAACCCAACTCGGGGTTGACAAGTCCTCTCATTCAGTGTTAATCACTGAACACAGAACTTCCAGCATGGAGTTGAGACTGAGCTGGGTTTTCCTTCTTGCTCTTTTAAAAGGTAATTTACAGATAAGGAGAGATACTGGGTGTGTGAGTGGACATGAGTGTGAGGGTCAGTGGATATCTGTGAGCGCTTACTGACAGGATGCTCTGTCTTTTCAGGTGTCCAGAGTGAGGTGCAGCTGGTGGAATCGGGGGGAGGCTTAGTGCAGCCTGAAAAGTCCCTGAAACTCTCCTGTGCAGCCTCTGGATTCACATTCAGTAATGCTTGGATGAACTGGGTCCGCCAGGCTCCAGGAAAGGGGCTGGAGTGTGTTGCAGAAATTAGAAACAAAGCTAATAATTATGCAACACATTATGCGGAGTCTGTGAAAGGCAGATTCACCATCTCAAGAGATGATTCCAAAAGCAGCCTCTACCTGCAAATGAACAGCTTAAGAGCCGAAGACACCGCCATTTATTTCTGTACTAGTCACAGTGAGGGATCTTCAGTGAGAACCCACACACAAACCTCCCTGCAGCAGTGCTCAGAACCAGCAGGGGGCGCAAAGCGCACACGGAGAGGAGGAGCAGTTCAGATCAGGAGCAGGAACAGTTGATTGCTGTTTATGTGGTCACTGCTGTCCTTTTATCTACTCACTTCTCAGAATGTTCTCTACATTTATGGTTTGTGAAAACAGTTCTGCGTTTCTGAAGTTTTAAATATGTACATCACACAGTCTAACACGAACTATGTGTGGAAAATCACCTTTGATTGCAGAAATGACTCTGCTCAGGTCACCAGGATGAACTTCTTTGAAGGTCCGCAGGCTTTGTGAATTTTCTCCATCAGGACTTTCAGGGCAAAGCCTCAGTGTTGTTCTGATTAGAACAGCGTTTCATACTGGGGGAGCCATGAGGGAGGTGAGGCCACACACACCAAAAGTTCTCAAGTCTTTCTGATTTCCCTGATAACCATACACATCAGGCACAGATCTGACCTGTTTGTATTCATAGTTGATTTTGTTACTAAATCTGTAACTTTCATCATCATATCTTTCATTGCATTTTGTTCATAACTTCTGGCCTTTGTTCTAAACATAGAAGGAAGCTACTGATTGCAAACTCAGCTGGTGCCTAAGGTGTAACTCTGTGGGAGGAGGGGTGACTGGGGAAGGTTTTTGGTGAGTGAAAAATAAAAAAAAAAATAATAAACAAAGAAACGTGACTGCTTCCAGGTATGGTGGAGGAGAAAGTTTATTATATACACGTGGAGAGCATAGCCAGAGGCAGGGCATGTGGTGAGTCCAGAATGAAGATTACACTGACCAGTGTCAGGAGAGAGGATGGAAAGGAGGGTGGAGAGAGGGGAACAGGGTGCAGCAGCCAGGGAACCCAAAGGAGAGAAGAGAAGGAGCAGGTAACTAAAATAGTTGGATTACATAGGGAAGGGCAGCTGGGGAAAAGAAGCCCATCTCCTTGACTGGAGACATTTAGGGTAGAGGAGGGTTTGCCTGCAAGGATGACCCTGTAACAGCTAGG
Organism: Peromyscus maniculatus bairdii; assembly: GCF_049852395.1. NCBI lineage: Eukaryota > Metazoa > Chordata > Mammalia > Rodentia > Cricetidae > Peromyscus > Peromyscus maniculatus. The sequence goes on along the minus strand of NC_134865.1, from coordinate 87,372,980 downwards.
GACTGAGGGAGGCAGGGAGAACCTGGCAGCTGGTGTCTGCTTTGATATGTTAAATAGAAACATCTGCCATTTTTCCCAGGTTGATATCTAACACCCCAGCCTTTTTTTTTTCTTATAAATAAAGGATAGTAATGACATGTAATCTTATCTATGACTAACTATTCCATGCTGTCACAGGAACGTCACTGGTGAGTGGGGCCCAAGGAAGCTGGGGTGCTGGCCCAGTCTGGGAAGAGCAGACTGTTTCACTTGCTGACCAGGTTCTACAGCACCTTCTGGGTCAGGGGCTTGCAGACAAAATTTGCAGCAGTTTGTAAGGCTGGACCACCTGGTGCTGGCTACCTTGAATCTTTCTGGGATGCAGATTTTGAGGGAACACCTAGAGCTGTGTAGTGGCTGGAGCAGTCAGCAATTAATTTGAAATTTGGTGGAGCCAGTTGCTAAGGGACCAGCCCTCAGTAGGTCAGGTCCTGAAGAGGTGTGGGGTCAGCACAACTGCACACACACAGGAAATTTTCCTGAGGGCCAAATCTTTGTTCTTCATTTTATTTTTGTCTTTCTGCCATTCCTACACTGTTCTCTCTCTGTTTTGTTCTTTACCCTGCTCTTTTCCTCTTCTTACTAATTGATCTCCTTCAACAAGATCCCTGAAGTTCTCCTTCTACATCTTCCTTCCTTGATGTTTCCCTCCTATTACTATATTTTTTTCTCATCTGGGACATCTGCCACCTGCATTGCACTGATGTTCCACAGGTCTCAGCTGCCAATGTCTGATTGTTGCCACTTGCACTGGCTCTGGTGTCCCCTGTTGTTGGTGGTTCCTGTATCTTCTGAAGCTGCTCAGACTGCCAAGCTCCCAGTGGCTGCTAAGTTCTCGATGCTTCCCTGTGCACCCCAGGTCCTATCCATGCTTGGGGGGAAAATACTCTATTATAAATTTCTAATATACCTAAGTCTTATTTTACCCTAATATAGCTAAGACTACAAAATATTTTTATGCTTAAAACTTAATCTATCCTTATATATCTAAGCCTACACAATATCCTTATGCCTAAAACTTATTCTACCCCATTATACCTAAGCCTACATCTCTATGACTTACTTATTCTATCATTTTTAAACCTAATTTTAGTAGAAATTTGAGAGAGAAGAGAAAAAAGAGAAACGTAGAAAGAGATACATGCTGTAACCTCACTTGGACATCTTTCAGCCACTTTACTTTCACTCCTGTGAATAACATATTGTCACCTTTATTTTTACGTTCCTCACCAGCAGGCCTCCTAGTTCCCATGATGCCCACTTTTTCCTTTTGCCACGTTCCTGGTCCCTCTTTGGATGCCATTTGTGGAGTGTTTTAATCCAGGATACTCTTGAGGAGTGAGAAATAAAAATTTAGATAGAAATATAGAGAGGAGAGAGAAAGACAGAAACACAGAATAACCTTGGGAGAGCCTGGATCCTTATCTACCAGTCCAGAACTTTATTCAACATGGCTTTTTATAGCAATTCCAAGGAGTGAGGCAAAAGAGCCCCCCTTGCTAGATACAATCAAGTGCAGAAGACCATTCCAATCACGTGGTACCCAAGCCCGTGGTGCAGTCATTCTCTTATGGAGTCCTGCTTGGTAAAGCAGTCTCAGGTATCACTAGGAAACCTCCATGGGCTCCCACAAAGGGCAAAAATGGGCAGAAGAAATTCATCATCACCTTTCATCTCTAACCTTTGCTTTCAAGAAAGGTGCATCAGCTAGTAATAACCAGGCTACCTTTGTGATTGTCACTTGAACTCAATGAGTCCCTTGCTCAACTATTGAAAGTGTGAGTTTCTAAACTTTAAATTGTCCAATAAGATTTTCTACATCAATGCCATTAATAAAACGCATCTTGACCCAAGTACTAACCATCCACTGCTGTGGGATGTTCTATATGTTCAATTTGTGGTGTGCAAGCCGGTAGGATATGCTGAAGAGGCCGAGGAGGACCAGGAAAAGTCTACCAGCAAATGGCCCTCAAGACGTGGGCAAGAGTTTCCACCTAAAACCTGAGAAAAAAAGATTTTAAAATGGAACTAAAAACAGCTTTCTAATTGTCTCTCTCAAGTTAGCGGCAGCCTGCAGGTTTGAGGTACTATTGTGTGTTCATGGTGTTCGAGTTTGACGGGCAGTATGGCGGGAAGGAGGCGTCTCCAAGCTGCACATTAAAGTGCTGCTGTGTGGTGGATTTAGTCTTTGCTAGTATAAATAAATAAATTAATTAATTAATAAATACATAAACACATAAATACATAAATAATACATAAATACATAATTAAATTAAAAATGTTGTCTTGGCTACACGCTGCTTATGAGAGTTGTTGAATCCCAGAGCTGGTGATAAATGTACCACCACCATGTTGGAAAGCTGAGGTGGGTGGAGCTAGCAGCCACTTGGGCAATTTTCTTCTTAGAATGCTGCAGTTTAAAGCAGTAGGTTCACAATAAGACAGTTTCAGATAGAATAGTTTACAATGTGTGTAAAATATACACAGGCTTCAAAGAGACAAAAAAAGGAATATATACAGTTACACAATGAAATACATAGTTTTTAAAACTAAGTATTTAAAGAGACAGTAAAGTTATTATAAAAAAACATTTAAAAATGGATATTACACAGAGAATCTGGATTGTGTTGTCTTTGGGATTTTTAACTGCAGAAAAACATTTGATTGTAAAAGCTGTTGAGTTAAACCAATATGTATAATTTAAAGGTACCTTGACTTCAAAATTTAGATCTAAGGATATGTTACTTTGGAAAGGAGGCTCTGCTTTTGTTTTCTCAGAAAGCCAGAGGCTATGGATTTGTTCCAGATTAAGATACATCAGGTTTTACCAGCACAGACCTCCTGAAAGGTCTCCAATGACACCATGGCCCATATGATCTAACATCCAGAATGGTTTCAAGGCAAATGGTTCAGACAATACAGCCTCATGGGCTATTCCATAATCCTAATATTTTCTTTGTGTCCCCATAAGATGCAGCACCCCCTTCCAGAAGGAAGTAGTAAGAGAAGCTACGCCCAAATTCCCAAATATACCAAGCTGGCTTTGGCGATGGAATTGGCTTACTCCTTCTCTAAAACCAAACATATTCCTAAAATAAAAGGTTAAGATATTTGTGGTGGTATTGTGTTCCCCAAAATTTTGTACACCCTAATGAACTTATCTGGAGTCAGAGAGAGAACAGCCACTAGATACAAAGACTAGGAAATGGTGGCACTCACACCTTTAATCCTAGCACTCTAGAGGTAGATTAATGTGGATATAAAACTGAACAATCAAAATATTCTGTGGATGAAGTACTCACCATGTTCAGTTCCATCATTTTGTGACACATTTTTTTTGCTCACAGGACAGCATTTTCCTCATCTCAAGGCCACATAACAGCATTTTCATAAATTCTCTGTGTCCATTCTTTCTTTGTCCATTCCTTTTTCCACAAACACTCTGAAGATTTCCTTCCTAATTATTTTTATTTTATCTTTGATCATTTTATACATCTATAACTTATTCTGATGATATTCATAAGCAATACCTCTCTTTAACTGATTAGTTCCCACACCCCACAAAGCATTCTCAACTTCAGAATGAGGGGCATTTCTTATTTCTGCCCCTTAGAACAAACCTGCAGTGGTTGCACTTGGTGGTATAGACATTTCATTGACCCGTGTTACTGTCTCTTATACATAGCCTGCTAGTTGATTGGGAGAATTTATGGTGATGCTGCATTTTATTTGTTGAAGAGTGCAGACCAGTCTGACTATTCTCATCTACACACAAACTAACAAAATGTCCAATCTGTGCATAGTCATCAACACTTGTTATCTCCTGTTTATGAAACGTTATCCTCACATGTATAATGGACATTCCTGTGTGTATTTAATTTGCATTTCAATAATGATTCAAAAAATGGAGGTTGTTTGCATATCTATGAATATACACAATTACAAAAATTTCTTATCTACTGTGTTTAAAATTTTAATTTTTCTTTTCTTGTGACTGAGTTACCCGCATATTTGTTTATAGTCTCATAATGATATTTATGCAGGGTAAATATTTTCAGATTTCCAATACTAATTGTTCAGCTCTGAAAACATGTACATGCAACAGTGAAATAATTGAGTAGGTTGTATGCATATATTTATGCATAAGTGTGTGTGTGTGTGTGTGTGTGTGTGTGTGTGTGTGTGTGTGTAATAGTTAATACAGAGGAGGCCAGCAGTTTGAGAGTGAGAGGTTAGGTGACATGTTGTTTGTTCATTTTTCCTTTCTAGATTTCTTTTAATACAGCTAATATTGATTTATAGAAATATAGCTCTGGTCTATCTTACCATCATTATCAGTGTTTATTGGTTCTAATTTCATGGAATCTTTGTTTTCAGGTTATAAATTCATGTCATCTGAAGGGGTAAATTTGTTTCAGTTTTCTAATTTGGATGACTTTTACTTCCTTTGTGACTGATGCTCTGACTAGTATCAAGGACCATCTGCAGTAAATTGGTTTGAAGGAGGACAATTACGTTGTGCCAGATTGAAGAAATATAGTTATGCCTTTTCATTATGTTGTTGTTTTGTAGCTTGTTGTCATTTTATTTTAAGTTATTAATGTGTTTGAGTGTGTATGGTATGTGTATGTGTGTGTCTGTGTCCACGTGAGGGTGGGCAAAAATGTGCCACAGAGTACATGTTGTGGTCAGAGGACTTTCTATCTTCTTTGAGGTAGGGTCACATGTTGTAGCTGACCCATGGGCTTCTGGGTATTTGCTTTTCACCTGCTATTTTCTATAGAAGCACCCAGGCTACAGATACACACCACCTAGATTTACACTCTATCTTTACACAGGACCTAAATTCAGGACCTTACACTTACATAGGAAGCAATTTTATCCCCTGAGGAAATTTTCCTGCCTCAGTTTAAGTTGTTATATTTTCTTCTATTCTAATTTATGAGTATTATTAAATTCTTTCAATTGTGTATATTGTAATCATTGTAAAATGGCATCAACTTTTATTTTGTGTATGTTACTGTATCACATTTATTGACATTCATGTTTAATCATCTCTACAACTTTGGGATTACTCTGTTGACTGTTGTGAATTATGTTTGAAGGGACAATATATGGAATTTCTTAGGATGTTTTAGAGGATTTTGCATTCAAATTCATAAATTATGATGCTATAGTTTTCTTCTCATATAGTCATATATCTTCCTTACAAATCAGTGAATTTCTTATGCTTTCATACACGTATAACTTACTTTGGTCACATATTTTCTTTCATAACCTTTGAAATCTCCCTTTCCTTGCCATTTTCCTTGTTGGTATTCCTGATAGACTCCACTTAAATGCCATATTCTAGTTCTTGCTTAGTCTGATGCATGTGATGATACTGCAGTATTGTCTTTTAGAAGCTGTGTTATTTTCCTTAATATGTAGATAACCAATTAAATACTTTTGTAGAACTGTAAAGATTTTAATCTGCTTTTGGTATAAAAATTTGATCATGCATATTGATCACATTTTCTTTCACCATCCATCAGTTACTGATAGCATGCTAGGCTTTACAACTAATACATAGTGAGCAGAGCTGTGATGAGTTTGTACATATGGGGTTTCTATTATGAGCCATGTTTGATGCCTATGGATGTATTTGTCATAGTTTAGCTGAAAAATATTATAATATATGTTTCACTTTCATTAGCATACATTAATCAAGCATAGTTTGAGGCTTAATTGTGACATTTCCAGTATTGTGTATTTACTATACTTTGAAATCATGAGTGCTTCTATATCATCCTTTTTTATCTGTTATCTCTTATCTGTTTTTCTTCTCCTAATACATCCAAATATTCTCATGTGTACATCTATGTCTTCTTTTTCAAAAAGTATGCTATGCAAGAAAAAATTCATGATACCTATTGTGACACTGTCTTACATCAAAAAACTTGATGATCTATAATTCTTTCAATTTTTCCATGAATACCATGATTTCCTCATGTTTATTGCTTAAAAACTTCATCTATATATGAAATAGTATATTGTGTGTATATTATTAACCATTAGTGTTGGATTTTTATTCCTCTAAAATTTTTCTGATAGAAGCAATAGGAGACCTTGAATTTTCTCAGACTCAGAGTATCTGGGGCTTCAGCTCATCACAAGGAAGGAGGAAGCAGCTTACATCCAGGTTGTGAAATGCACTGCAAGGCAATTGTCATGCACACTGAATTTAATACTTTTATATTTTCTTAACATTTCAAATTTACTGTAAACTGCAGTAATTATACATGATTATGGACTGTTTACGACTGGGCAAGAGGAAGGAAAGCAGAGAGGAGGCATAACAAATGATCCAAAGGAAGCATTCTGGTGAATGCAGTGTCAATGCCTTCTTAGATGCTAAGGGTTGAAAAAGATGCCAAGTCTTTTGAGTACTGTGGAGCACACACTGAAAAGACAGCCTGTGCAGCAGGTGCAGAGGGAAGGTGAAGTCTGGTTTCCTGTGTGTGGAAATCTCTTCTTGTAATATTCATTGTACAATTATCTCTAGAGTTATATTTTTATTATATGTAGAGGATCACCACAGCAGAAATCCTAGGCTTACCTCAATGTTGCTATAAGGAGAAGGATTGTCTTTGACTTCAGAATATTGTGCACCCCCTCTGATTTTTGAGATCATAGGAATACACTATCACAGGGGATATTTCTGCTGTGACAAAATGATTCCAGAGTTTTATACATGCCTACTGAGCTATATCCCAAGCAGTTTGTATTATAACTATGCCTATCTTATAAAATAAACAAACTAAAGTTTAGTTTCCATTATAATTTTTAACATTTTTATTTCTAAAGTTTATATTATAATTTCATCATTTCTCCTAAAAACCCTCCTTCATAGACCCCTTCTCTGCTTAAAATTCATTGCCTCTTTTACTTTAACTTAATTTATGTTGCAAACAAAAGTTTCCTTAATGAGTGGAGATAGCATCAACTAGCTCTATGGAAAAGGATAAATATTTAGAATGAAGTAATAATGAAGTAATAGATTATGCTATTCAGTAAAGTTGCAGTTTAGACTCTCCTCAGAGAACTATGATTTATGTAACCCTGAGTAGTTGACTACATTTCCAGTACCAGGCATGATTCCCTTTTTTGTTGAGTAGGCTTTAAATCCAAATTGTCATTGCATAACATCTACTAATGTAAGTATACCTAGCTTTGTTTTCAATAACTTCATCAGATATCTACTTCACAGGCTCTCATGATCTTATTGTTGGATTTAGACTTTTACAAAAGATTACTTTGAATCATTTTATGTTTGCAGACATGTAAGAGAAACACCTTTTCACACAAGTGTCCCCTGTGTTCCCATCTCGGTGAATGCACATGGTGCATAGTGCGTAAATAAAGTGTGTATCTCTGTCTCTTTTATACTCCAGGCTTTTTGAAAGTTACCAGGTCCATGCCAAATTCTGTCTCCCAGCCAATACCCAGCCCCGCTCTCTGTATACAAGGTCAGCTTACTACCCTAGTGTTCCATTGCATTAGGTGAGAGTTGTGTACCTAGCCACACATCAGTGTTTGTGGCCGCATTCTAATCGAAGGCTTTCTAAGAGATCTCTGCCTGGCTGTCTGCTACCTATACACACTGCAGTGAATATGCTTTTCAGCACTCACAGAGGTTAGAACATTTACTTTGTAAGAACCACTATATGAAAATTTATTCTTTGGGCTTGCAGATTTTTATATTCTGTGGAGTAATCTGAGTTGTTTGATAATGGTTTTCTTTGATGCTGTTATCTTTAATTAAAATCAGTATGGATACTAAAATCTCTTTTAGTGTGTGTTTTCATTATGTAAAATACCTTCATTATACTTTATTTTACCCAATTATTTTGACAAACTTCTTCAGTTGGAACCTAGAAGAAAAGTTGTGTGTGTGTGTTGCAGAGGGTATAGTCAGAGAAGTGGCCCAAGTCCTTTTGAGAAGTTCAGATATCCTGAATGAATCCCAGACACTAGATAGTTGAATCAAGACAGTAAGCAGTACTCCTCCCTGTCCTCTGCATCTGCTCCTGCCTCCAAGTTCCTTCCCTGCCTGTGTTCCTGTTCTGACTTCACTTAATGATGAACTGTGATGTGGATGTATAAGCCAAATAAATCCTTCCCTTTCCAACTTGCTCTTTGGTCATGGTGTTTCAGTACAGCAACAGTAACCCTAATAATTCCTCTTCTACTTGAACTTGTTAGAGTTATCGAAGTTATTTCACTGAACTTGTTAGCCAGATTCCAAAAACACAGAGAATAACCCATTTTTTTCTGACAAATTTGTGTTTTAAGATTTCTAATTGATGATGAAAACACTGATGATGCCTATTCTGACAATGTAACTGTTATGTCACTTTATGTGATACAGTCTACAAACTCCCTGTTCTCATTCTGTAGCTTCCTGTGAGAAATGAATTGCCCAAGAGCAGAACTGAAACCTGGAGTCACCTGGAAGAGCATTATACTGGACATCAGCTGAAAGTACTAAGAAGTTGAGAAATGAGGGAAGAACTTATATTGTGGACAAATGCAGATATCTGTTACAAAGTCTCAGAGGAGCCTTGGTGTGTGCAGAGGTCTGAAAATAAATATCCTCAGGGTTTTTATCTTTAGCCCATGTATTTGGTCTGTCAAATGATTGCTACCATGATATTGTCACATGTCTACCATGGGTGAGCTGTGAGCCAGGACAGCATATGAAAAATGAATGAGGTCCTCAAGGGAGGTGGCATGAAATGTTGATGGTCCAGACGGTTCTCTCAGTTTGTGCTTTTTCTACATTTTACAGCAAGGATGGGCCAAGAGGCAGAGGTGGATCCTGTGGAACAAAAACATGGTAGTGTACCAAGTTTTAGAAAAGATGGAAACACATCTCATGAGTGAGAGAAGGGAAGAAAATCAGAAGCAATGTGGGCTTGCTAATCAGAAAGCAAGAACTCAGGAACCCAAGTTTGAAAAGAAGGTTGGTACTGACTTGAGACCTTACAAATACAGGAGCAGAGGAACATAGGTGTAGAGGTTGGACTAAGAAGAGGAGGGGGTCATGCCAAGATGTGTTTCCTATGATCCCTGTAATCCTCATGCTTTCTTATTACAGACTCACAGAAGAGGAAGCCAAAGTTTGTGATGATTGTGTTGAATTAATCAAAGGGAGTCAATATCCACCCTCCTCATAAGGACAAGGCTGGTTCCCCACATGCAAATGAATCACCTAGCTCTAAGTTAAATCCCCTCCTGGTCTGTGGAAGCTCACATCTCTCTAAGGAGGCAGACCTCCTCCGAGGAAAAGGAGGTGTATCCTAGAAGATGAGAATATCGGCTATTCTGTGCCTGGTGACATCCCTACCTGGTGAGTGTTACCATTTCATACATGTGTCCATGAGGGGTTGTGACAACCTGTGATTGACAGAATTGACCCTATTGTTTGAAGGATTCCTGTCCCAGATGCAGCTTCAGGAGTCAGGACCTGGCCTGGTGAAGCCCTCACAGTCACTATTCCTCACCTGCTCTGTCACTGGTTTCTCGATCACCAGTGGTTACTACTGGATCTGGATGAGGCAGTCTCCAGGGAAGAACCTAGACTGGATGGGGTACATAACTCACAGTGGGGAAACTGTCTACAACCCATCCCTGAAGAGCTCCGTTTCCATTACTAGAGAAACATCCAAAAACCAGTTCTTCCTGCAGCTGAACTCCGTGACCACCGAGGACACCGCCACTTACTATTGTGCAGGAGACACAGTGAGGAGACTTCAGCAGGAGCCCTGACACAAACCTCCCTGCAGAGGAGCTCAGGACCAGCAGGGGGAGCTCAGTCCTAACTGAGCACAGGAACGCTAGAGCAGAGAAATAAAACTACCTGGTTTTCTCTGACTTTGCTTCTCACTACCTAAGGGCAGAGAGGTTTCGCTGTCATCTCTCTCTCTCTCTCTCTCTCTCTCTCTCTCTCTCTCTCTCTTTCTCTCTCTCTCTCTCTCTCTCTCTCTCTGATTCTGAAACACTGTGTTTTGTAAAGTCACAATTGTGTATTTCTCACTCATAGCACCCCTCAAGATGGTCTATATGGTAATATTTCTTGTCCTTTTGGTTGTGTACTTAGTCACAAGCTGAGTGATCAATCTGGTCTTGGGAATATTTATTTTTTTTAATTGAAAACAAACAGCTTTTTGGAACTCAGCTGGCCTCAGCATGGCCATAGTTTTCACAATAAAAACGTGACCCCACATTTGATTGTCCACACCTCCACCTTCAGAAACATCTGTATTTCAGAGCATACCCTGGACTGTTCACACACAGCAATTGCTATGATACCTAGAGAACGAGACAGAGAATGGCATGGTAATCACACATCACTGCAGCTGCATTGCCTTCCCTGTAATGCACAGGAGGGGATTTTCTAAAGTCAAGTGTGTATGGCTGAGATGCAAGGATTCTGCTATAAGATGGTTACTGCCCCCCAAAGACTGAATATTTTGTGTAAGAAAATATGTCACTTGGTATTAGGATTAAAAACATCATATTAAATAAATATGTATGTAGCTGCAGTTTTCTCCAGTTCCTATGGGGTCCACAGCCACTAAGACCCAGGTAAACACACAGAGACTTATAATACTTATAAACTGTATGGCCGTGGCAGGCTTCTTGCTATCAAGTTCTTCTATCTTAAATTAACCCATTTCTATTAATCTACAAGTTGCCACGTGACTTGTGGCTTACCGGTACTTTACATCTTACTTCTCATGGTGGCAGCAGCTGGCAGCGTCTCCTGACTCAGCCTTCCACTTCCCAGAATTCTCCTCTCTGCTTATCTCACCTATACTATACTTCCTGCCTGTCTGCTGGCCAATCAGCGTTTTATTTATCAATCAATCAGAGCAACACATTCACAGCATACAGAAAGACATCCCTAGCATATGCATGTTCACGCTGTTAATTAGTATTTTTAAATGTGTCAGAGAAGAATTCATTTCTGACCTAGAAGATAACTGAAAATTATACATGCAGATAAATCTGAACCTGAACTATTAGAATTTGGTCTGTGTTTTGTGATCAAATCCTCCTATAGAGTGTATTGGGAACGGAGATCTAACCCAAGTGCAGATCTTGAAAGAGAGTGCCTCACCCACATAGTCAAAGTAAAATCAGCAGAGTAAGTGCTCTCCCAACATGGGCCCTTGATTCAGTGTAACAAGAGTGACATTCATTTCTGTGATTTTTTGAAATTCTCTGACCATTATGAAAATTGAGACAAACCCAAAATGAGACATAATATCTGAAAATCCTCGCAGCATCACAAAGAAGGTGGCAGAGCATGCACAGTATTGGGAAACCCTCAGAACCTGCACTGAACAGTGGTCTCTTCACTGTTTCCACCATGGACCCTTGTAGTCCAAAGATCAGGGGTAAGGAAACAAGGACTCATAAAATATGAGATGTCCAAGGATGAAGAATTGGATGGAGCAGGGCACTGGTGGCTCATGCCTTTTATCCCAGCACTCAGGAAGCAGAGCCAGGTGGATCTCTGTGAGTTCAAAGCTAGCCTGGTCTGCAGAGCAAGATCTAAGACAGTCACCAAAAATTATACTGAGTAACCCTGTCTTGAAAAAACAAAAAACAAACAAACAAAAAGAATTGGATGGACATCCTTCCAGGCCAAGATCCACAGAATGCCATCAGTTATAAGGATTGTCTACTGACAGCCACACCTCAGACTCAACAGTGCAATGTAGACATGAGGCATAGGCTGATGGATGAACAAAAGAGAGGAGGTCATCTTAATATTCACAGAATAATGTCTGGATGGCAGGATCCACGTCATTTCTCATTTGTCTGGGAGTAGGTAAACAAGGTTGTGATAAAGAAAATATCCCTGAGATCTGTACCTCTAGTTCCTCAAGAAACTCAAGGTAAATAACACTGTCTTAGAGGGACAATTGACCTGAAATCTGCTACCCACTTATTTCCTGTATAGGTGCCCTCATTTAGAGCAGCCCCAAATTCTAGGCTGAAAGTGCAGCCCTTGCTGATGAATTCCAATCTCATTCTCACGCAACGGTCCATCAAAGTATGGACTTTGGGACTGTTGTTCTGTCTGGTGTCTGTTCTCTGAAGTGAGTGTCACAGGGTTTAAGGAAAGGGAGCTGAGCATGTGTCTCATAGTGTGTGTGACTAATGACAATGTTCAGTGTTCTTGGGTGTCCTCTCCCAGGTGTAGCTGCAGGAGTCTTGTCTGTTCTGGTGAAACACTCACAGGTCCTGTCCCTCAAATGTTCTGTCTCTAGATTCCCTGTAACCAACTATCCCATTAACTGGATACAACAGCATCCCCCTGCCCCCCAAAAAAAGATTAGAATATGCTGGTGTTATAGTATTGATTGTTGGAGACACAGCTTCTATTTGGAATCTCAAATCCAGAGTCAATGTTAATATGGATATCTCCAGTAGCCACTTCTTTAAAATCTGAACTATCAACCATGTCTTACTGTGCCAGAGAAATGGGAAGGAGACTTCAGTGTGAACTCAGACACACCTCCCTGCAGAGGAGCTCAGAGCCAACAGAGATACTTAAGAACTGCTGAGGCTTCTCAGAACTAGTAGATGCCCCTTGAACCGTAAGAAGTGCAGTACTGCACCACATGGTTCATCACAAGCAGGCTTATGGCTGTTTAATATCAGAATATGCAGTTTCCTCCTTCTGTTCAAGCAATCCTCTAGAGACCTTTGCTATTCACATTCTATGACAGTTACTACTAATTACTTTCTAATAAGTATATCATTGTTTCTCTATGGACTATCTAAGCTATCCATTTGTCACCTATCAGATGGAATAAACAAGAATAAAACTTCCCATGTTTTTCAATGAAAGTCCATAATTTTAAGAGTTGGTGATGGTTATTAATTCAGTTGGAAATCTCAGGGAATTCTAAGTTATGTGAAAACCATTCTTGTTATTTTTCTCACATGTGGAGGAGAAGCCAGATCCTCCATGGATTTGTGTGATTTTTCACAGATGGTGGGAAAACAAGTTGTCTATAGGTCTGGCTTCCAATGTGTGAAGGTCGCTAATAGGGTACAAGTGATTATCACTTAACACACAATGCATGCTTGAGATTTGCATCCTTGTAGAGATTTCTTTCTATCCCAATGGCCCATGTAATGATTCCCTTGAAGATGTTTTGTGTGCCCTTGGCTTGTGGAAAAGTCCGAGTGACCATTGTGCACATGCCAGCTGATGTCATCTACTGTCTCTGTTCTATTGCCATTCCCTTTGGCAATAGAGATTCTTCGTCACTGTTTTTGCTTTTCGTTAGTGATTTGTTGTTAAGATTGTCTACATATTTACTGCTATGGAACTCTCTCTTTCTGCTAAAGGTAGGACATTTTATCTGTGAATTAGGGAAATATCATGGGGAGAAGTGATGTTTGGTGTTGGTTCAGTGTTAATGATGATCAATTTCAGGTATCTGTAAGAGGAAAAACATATATGTACTGGTTCATGGTTGAGCCTTCTCTGGATATTATTATAGTGACCTTGGCTAAGTGTGAAGAACTTTAGGAGAACAAACAGACTATAGAATATTGTAGTATTGAGATCAGGACAAATAAACATGGCTCAAGGAACAGTACAGTGTGAAGTTGAAAACTAAAGGATCCACTATCTCTTTGTAAACTACAGGGTAAGGGTTAACCCACATAGTTAATAGGTAAAATATGATGATCTCGATCTCTTTCTCTCTCTCTCTCTCTCTCTCTCTCTCTCTCTCTCTTCTCTCTCGTGTGTGTGTGTGCATGTGCATCATTAACAAAGTTATTTTCCCTGTGCATTGAACAGCAAATAAAGCATCCCATGGAAAAGGAAGAAGGGATGCTTTACAGATATCTTTAAGAGAGTTGTATGAGGGTGATGCCTTGTTAAATCACTCCAAATAGCCCAAATAATAAAAAGTACTACAAATATTATTGTTTATCAAGCATTATCTGTATGCTGTCTTCAATTATTCTTGGTATTCATTTTTATAAGATTTATTCAAACCTATATTTTGTTCTCAGCAAATGATTGTCATAACACGTATAAAAATACACAAGCAATAATCTTGAGTCGGGAATATGGAAGAACACAAGATTTAGGTTAGAACTTTGCATTTTCTTATGTTGAAAATGCTGATTATGTGGGAAATCCAAGGCAAGTAAAGTTGGTTATTATAATGTTCTCTTAAAGGAAAGTTAAAGAAACTGGCTAAATACATAGTACTATAGCAGACTGAAGGCTTAACTGACCAAAAATTACATTATTAACTCTGTCTGGAAAGTCCAATAACGGTTTTAGCCTCTTAGAATATGAGAAAATTTTAGCCATCATATATTTTCATTTAAGTATAATTCCTGTAAGTTGTTTAAAAGTACCGTTAAAGTATTTTTCATAGAATACACATAACAGCCCAATGCATGTACATGTTAATTTAAGATGAGTTCTGAGATTATACATTTTTCTCTGGTCTCATGTTTTCTGCATTCCTAATCTCATTGCTCTGACCTATATTCTAATGCCTTTTAGGATATGTCCCTACACTGATACAGCATCATCTCTCACACTCCCTTGGTGTTAACATGTATTCTATAGAGAGGTTGGTTTTGGATAAATGCTGTGGTACATGGTAATCTCAATGGATTGATGTCAGTGAGAAGTTATTTTCACTCAGAACATTTATCTTGCATGTTCCTCTCTATGACCAATACAAATGTTATAGGATTAATATAGATGCAATCTTATGGGAAATGTGTTGTGGCAAACATGAATCCCCTAGACCAATTCTATGTTAAAAATTATGCAAACCTATGTTGAATTTAAAATACTGTGTGGAATATCAGTGACTTTATAAACACCCTGTCTTCTCCATCTGGAAAGCAGGGATTGACCAGAAGGCAAGACAATCTTCCACTTCAGGCCTCTTCATTGAATGGGACTCTCCAATGTACTGGGAAGGCATCTGTCAAGGGGCTCTAAGACCTTGGATGAAGGACTTGTCTGATACCTGCTGGATTAATGCAGATCACATGATACTCAGTAAGTGTCTCCTTCACTTTGTAAAAGGTGAACAGACATTTCTTGTCCTCTAAGGCCCATCACTACTATGCTGTCCTCTGTGCAGTGTATAGAATGTTGTTACCACCATTGACTCTCTTTTTCAAATATAAGCCACAGAGTCAGGACAGAAAGGAAAGAGGACTTTCCTTACCTATGAATTTGGAGGAACATCAACAGCAAGTCTAAGACATGTTTGGTTGTTAGGTTTGAATTGGCTGGACCCATGCAAGTTTTATAGGGCCCACTTAATGTAGAACAGGTGCATTTCTCAAGGAGAACCAAAGTTTCCATCCTCCACAAAATTCTTTCTTACCTCTGCCCTAATGTATCACAATAGCACAAGATTGCTGGTACAATCTTCCTTCCCTGTAAGGAATTTCTGAGAGTCTTTAGTATTGTCTATAAACATTTCATAGCAACCCCATTATGGGAGTGAGAAACATTAAATTGAGACCAGGATCCATCAAGTAAACACAGAGGGACACAGTTTGTTACTCTATATTATGGTTTACAAATGACATCAATTTCATATAATCAATAGCACTGGCAGATTTTTGTGGCCATGAGACAGCAAAAGGGAAAATCAAAACTTAATTGTGCAGAGACTGAAGAGCAGGTGCGGAGAGAGGCCAGCATGGGTGTTTCCTGACTGTCAGAGTCTTTTCCTCTCAACTAACGACATACAAGCCTCAGGAGACCATCTCCTGTGTCAGTTAGAACCCCTTGCCTTGAAAAACACAATATCTGACACAGATAAGTGCATCCATGTCACTCTTCTGGGAAGTTCCCCAAACAGAAATGACACAACTCAAAGTTCCTCTTGGTCACCATGAAGATGTTTTTTCTCATGGTAAATGAATTCTGCAATTGACAGTTAGGACCTGACAATGGAGACACAGTTTTAAGGCTCTTCACGCTGAGTTTTGCCCAAAGTCAGTAGAAGTTTCATATATGTGTGGAACATTTGGAAGCTATCTGTGAAGTCCATGTCATTTACAGGACATTAAACTTCAATGTTTCTCTGTGTATTTTTTCCCAGATGAACTGTGTATCAGTGAGAGTAGGGTATTGAAAATTCATCCACCATCACTACTTTGGGTCTTATCTGTTCTATTTTTTTTAACTAGTGGTATATCTTTTATGAAATTTGCTGCAAATTTTGAGATATACATGCATATATACATATATGCAACATTCTTTTATTGGATTCTTTGTTTAATGTGTGTGAAGCAATCTCTTTTACCTCTTTTAAGTTTTGGATTGACATCAAGTCTATCATATATTGTTATAGTTATGCATGTTTGTTTCTTAGTTTCTTCTGCTTGGAATAGTTTTTTTTCCAACCTGTAACCTAAGGTATTGTGTCCTAAGAAGGTGAGGTCTGTTTCTCAAGTTAGCACCAAGAATACTCCCATTTTCTAACCCATTCTGCTTGTCTGAAACTTTTTATTTTGATATTAAGACCATCAATACTTAGCATTATTGTTGGAAGTAGTATAATCACTGCTGACATGTGTTGTTTCTGGTGTTTTCTTAGAACTCTGTATTAAATATTCTGAAATTATTTACTCATTCTATATGACAGTGAGTGTGTTCATTCTCTTCAGGCTAAATATCCCATTATTCATTATTCTCAGTGGAGCTAGACTACTATTGGAGAAATTATTTTGGCCACTCCACGTAGTTAAAAGGATATTTATTAAATGGCGTAACTCACAAATTAAGTAATGGGTAGGTCGCAGGGTCTGGGGAAGGTGTAATGCAGTCTAGCGGTGTTCTCCGGAGCTCTGCACAGTCAATCTGCACCGGTCAGCGTTCCGGCACCGAGAGAGCGCCCAGAGCGAGCGCTGGCCCATCCAGCTCTCGGGTCCCCAGGTGCCTCCCCTCGCCCCGCCTCGTAGGTGTGACAGTTGCCAGAGTCTCAATGGGGGTTGGAACTTCCAGAACCAAGCTGGAATGGCTACCCACTACATCTCCCCTTTTTGTCTAAATAAGAAGGTTGTAAACTAATACAAGACTATATACAAAGGAATGGTTATCAAATATTGTCCAGAAATAATGAGAGATAATGACCTAGATAAGATGTAACTACAACCAATGCAAACAATATCAAGCAAGAAACACATACTAAAATCCAGAGAAGTATAGAGCATAGGTAAACAGCATGTTATAAAGATCATTCAAAGGTGTCCTATCCTAAAGAACCTGAACCTAATACTTAATATGTTCTATCTAAGATATTATATATACTAAGTTGTAACTATAACTGCTAGTCTTCAATCTCATCAAAGACCTGAGAAGGAACATAATGGTCCCTGAGAAATGGTAGATGGATGCAAGCAACTTTCGGGAATCTTGCAAGAGTAGACCAAGACAGCTGGCAGCCTGGACAGTCACCTAATGTTTCTCAGCATTGTTGGTGCATTCAAATTGGCTACAGGCCTAGAGTATCTGACAGACCATTTTCAGAAGCAGGATTTCTGAAAGACCATCTTACCCTGTCTTGGCAGAGTACAGTGGTCGCTTTCCTTGTGTCCCGCTTGTCCAGAAAGGAGAGCATTGCATTTGTACTGTCAGCCATCAAGGCAAGGGCAGTTCTTTGCCCCGTAGGCCATTTTGTGCCAAAAGACAAACTTCCAAATGGAAATGTCTTAGAAGCCCAACATTCTCTCGGGATCAATTGGTGCAGCCAGGAGCAATTGTGTCTCACGTCAACAGAATTCTAAGTTATTTAAATGCCATATTCTCCATGTCTATGAAGTGTTTGAAGATTACCTGCCCATCTGACCTATGTATCTGTAAATCTGGATAACCTAACTAACGTAACTATAGAGATGACAGGCATAGGCGACTATAAATCTATAAATATTATCTATCGAAATAACCTAAGGACTAAGGCTTCACATAAATAAGGTAAACAGTCTATAAGCAAATGTATGGTGAAGAACGATGACTTCAAAATTGTGACAATACACAAGATATTTATAACAGAGGTAGGAATATATAGTGCGATATGCAATATGACAATAATATTAAATATATATCAATATACCGAATATCCTAAACAGAAGTAGAGCATATATAAAGTATGACAGATATAAATTTACATTTGTATCAATATAAAAATGTTTCAAATAAGAGTAGAAATATATGTACATTATAACAAATATAGTTCTGTATTTGTATCAATATACAAATTATCTTAAACAGGAGTATAAAAATAGTTTACATTTGTATCAACATATAAGAATCTATAACAGTACAAATTACAGTGCAAATTATCTAAGGTTGCTATTTTACTAAGTTTGTTTCCTAGTGTATACAATGATTTACCATCATATCTTATACCTATCTGTTCCATTTCTTCTCCCCCACCCCCCCCCCCTTTTTTTTTTTTTACAATCCTGTGTTAATATTTTCTTCCACTCCCAACCCTATAACCGTCATCCATAACCCTGAGAATTATGAAACCTAAGGGAGAAGGGGCGTCGTTTTCTTAGAATTGCTTCCTGCTGTTTAGGGGGTGATGTTATCTCTGTTGGGTACTGTGAGAAAGCTTAGATAGTTAAATCTCAGTTAGACTAAGTGTAGGTTCTGCAGCAAGTTTTAGAGTAATAGGTAAGATTGTCTGAAATTCTGGCAAGAAGTGTAGTATGATGATGATTACCATGGCATCATTCTGGATTGGGTAGAGTTGTTGTTGGGGCCCCATCTTCCTTCTGGTGACTTCTGAGATTGCTATTGGAAAAACTTATTTGTTATCAAAAATGGGAGGTTTGGATTTAAAGAGGACATAGCATGTAAGAAAGGATTCTGAGAAATCAAGAGTAAGCATGGAGAGAATTAGAATTTAGAAGACAATGGTCCCTTTTTATTGGTTTCCTTCTGTCTTATACCAGAGGGCTCTTCTGATATGGGACTGAAATATCTCTTAAACTTTTTTTTTAGCAATATGCTTGGGTTTAGAGAAGGAGTGAGCCAATTCCATCTCCAAAGCCAGCTTGGCTATAATTGAATTGGAACCACAACTTTTCTAGATTGATAGAGAGAAAGATGTTAGACAGTGAGATTTTACCATGTGTAGATTGGTACCAATAGATTCTTCCTTTCTGCTGTAAACATCCGGATATCCAAGGCCTTATGAGTTTTGAAAGATGGGTATTTCCATTATCCTGGAAAGACAAAAACAGAACCCTACCCCACCCTTTGATTGTTAAATTTTTCTTACAACTTGTAGAGATGTCACATTGGTGGATGATCTTTTACTTCTCTTCATCAAGGGGTTTTTCCTGTTCGAATCGAATTTTTATTAATTTTGTTGGTATCCATAGCTTTTCTTCTCCTGCAGAAACAAAGGCAAAACCCCTTCCCCAACGTAGAACATATCCAGGTTTCCATTCTGAGGTCAGCACATCCTTAAAATAAACTGGTTGGTTTAGCTCAGGAGTTTTGTCTGTTGTCCAATGTCTCTCCGCAGCTGTTGTTCCTTTCTCATTAGCATTGAGAAAATTCAAGGTTAGTAAAGCACTATGTAGTCTATTTCTAGGAGTCATTGTTACCTGTTGCTGTTTATTTAGCATATCCTTTAAAGTTCGATTGGATCTCTCTATGACTGCTTGGCCTGTGGGATTGTGTGGTATACCTGTAACATGCTTTATATTATAATAAGCAAAGAACTGTCTCATTTTATTGGAGACATATGCTGGGGCATTGTCTGTCTTAATTTGTACAGGTATTCCCATGATGGCCATAACTTCTAATAGGTGTGTAATCACAGAATCAGCCTTTTCAGAACTCATAGGAGTTGCCCATTGAAATCCTGAATAGGTGTCAATGGTATGATGTACATACTTTAATCTTCCAAATTCTGCAAAATGAAACACATCCATCTGCCAAATTTCATTTCTTTGTATACCTTTTGGATTACTCCCTGCAGGTAATGGAGTTTGGTTATAGATGGAACAAGTAGGACATTTTTTCACAATATCCCTAGCCTGTTGCCAAGTGATGGAGAAATCCTTCTTCAAACCTTTGCTCTTTATATGGTGTTTCTTATGATATTCTGAAGCTTCTAGCACATTACCTATTAGTAACTGATCAATCTCATCATTACCTTGTGCTAAAGGTCCTGGCAGACCTGTATGGGATCTGATATGTGTTATATATATAGGATGTTCCCTTTTTCTGATGATTTCCTGCAATTGTATGAATAATGAAGTTAATTCTGTATTATCAGGAATAAATTCAGCAGTTTCAATATGTAAAACAACTCTCTCTGCATATTGAGAGTCAGTGACTATATTGAGGGGTTCTGTGAAGTCAATCAGTACCATAAGAATGGCATACAGTTCTGCCTTTTGTACAGAGCTATATGGACTTTGCACCACTTTACTTAAGTCTCCTGATTTATATCCTGCTTTCCCTGATTTATTTGCATCAGTATAGAATGTGAGGACTCCAGAAATTGGCTTTTGTCGTACAATGTGAGGAAGGACCCATTCAGTCTTCTTTATGAATTCTATTCTCTTGCTTTTGGGATAGTGGTTGTTAATCTCTCCCAAAAAGTTACTGCAGGCTCTCTGCCAGTATTCATTATCTTTCCATAGTGATGAAATTTCCTCATTAGTTAATGGTACTACAATTTCTGCTGGGTCCATTCCTGTCAACTGGCGAAGTCTTAATTTACCCTTTTGAATCAAATCAGAGATCTTTTCTATATAAGTCTTTAATTTCTTATTTGGTTTACGTGGTAGGAATATCCATTCCAATATAATATCTTCCCTCTGCATCAAAATACCTGTTGGGGAATGTCTGGAGGGGAATATGACAAGAATGCATTTAAGTTCTGGATCCACACGATCCACATGTGCTTTTCGAATTGTCTTTTCTACTAGAGCCAATTCCTTCTCAGCTTCGGCTGATAATTCTCTTGGACTATTTAATTCTTTGTCCCCTTCTAGAGTATTAGCCAAATTTTGTAGTCCATCTTTGGGTATTCCCATGATACCCAGTAAGTTGGAAATGCTTCCTAATAACTTTTGAAAATCATTAAGAGTCTTCAATCTATCTCTTTTTAGTTGTACCTTTTGGGGTCTAATTTTTTGTAGCTCTATCTTATATCCTAAGTAATTAATAGAATCTCCTCTTTGTATTTTTTTAGGAGCAATTTGCAGTCCCCAGCGAGGCAAAACTGTTTTTACTTCTTCAAACATGCTTTCCAATGTATCTAACTTTGGATCAGCTAATAGGATATCATCCATATAGTGATAAATTATGGATTGTGGAAACTTTACACGAATTATCTCTAATGGTTTCTGCACAAAGTATTGACACAAAGTAGGGCTGTTTAACATTCCCTGTGGGAGGACCTTCCATTGATATCTCTTGACTGGCTGAGAATTATTATAATTAGGTACTGTGAAGGCAAATTTTTCTCTATCATTTTCCTGTAAGGGTATGGTAAAGAAACAGTCTTTTAAGTCAATAACTATTATAGGCCATTCTTTTGGTAGCATAGAGGGCAAGGGCATCCCAGTCTGTAGGGAGCCCATTGGCTGAATTACTTTATTAATAGCTCTCAGATCTTTCAGCATTCTCCAATTACCAGATTTTTTTTTAATAACAAATACAGGAGAATTTCAAGGACTGGTAGATTCTTCAATGTGTTGAGCATTTAACTGCTCTTGAACCAGCTGTTCTAAAGCTTGTAGCTTCTCTTTTGTCAAAGGCCATTGTCCAACCCAGACAGGTTTATTAGTTAGCCATTTTAAAGGTAAGGCAGTTGGTACTTCTGAGAGTTCAACAACAGTCGTGCTCTGTTTGTGAACAGCCTGAATGGTTGGTGACTGATTTTTATAGCATGTTATGATATTATTCCTAGAAACATGCATTGGTCTGTATTCCTTTTCTGAAAGTGTAGGAATTTTAATCTGGGTATTCCACTGTTGTAACAGATCTCGGCCCCAAAGATTTACTGCTACATTTGCTACATAAGGCTTCAGCCTTCCTCTCTGTCCTTCTGGCCCTATGCATTCAACCCATCTCGAACTCTGTTTTATCTGAGATAGGGTGCCAATCCCTAACAGTTGGACATCTACCTCTTGAAGAGGCCAATTCGGATGCCATGATTGTGGTGTAATTATAGTCACATCTGCACCTGTGTCTACCAGGCCCTCCAGAACCAGGCCATTAATTCGAATTCTAAGCTTTGGTCTTTGTTCATTTATGGAAGTCTGCCAAAATATTTGTTTTATAGTGTTCTTTGTAAACTGTGATCCAGCTATCAAAGCTGTTTTATCATCCATTGCAGTATCGGTTTTTACATTAGGCATTGGTTTATTCAGTTGTCCTGGAGAGGAATTTCTTCCACAGTGGCAGGGAATGTTCGTACTACGTTTGGTTTGGGGGCCTGCAAGAGGCCCCCTGAGGCGTTTCCCGCCAGTAAAGGGTTGCCTTGTATATCTATTTTTGATCTGCACTCACTGGTCCAATGTCGGCCTTTGCCACATCTTCTACATAATCCAGGAGGTGGTTGGGGTCTCCTGTTTAGGCTATTCCTAGAAGGAGTATTGCTTCTAGGAGTACCCCATGTACAGTTTTTACTTATATGACCTGGTGTACCACACTTAAAACATTTGGTAACACGGGGCCTTCTTTCACCTCTGGGATTTGTCTCTCCTATCCAAGCCTCATTACTGTAGTTAAGAGACTGAACACCATTAGTATATTGAATTCATTCTTCCAAAGGAGCTGATCTGATCTTTAATGGTGTAAGTATTCTTCTGCATTCTGCATTAGCATTGTCAAACGCCAAGGACTCAGTTAATACTTTTCTTAATTCTTTGTCTGACACAGCTCTTGTTATAGCTCTGTTCAGTCTTTGTAAAAAATCAGTGAAGGGTTCATGCGGTCCCTGAAATATCTTTGTGTATACCTCAGTTGGTTTTCCAGGTTCTGGAATTTTTTCCCAAGCATTTAGAGCTGCTGTACGGCATAGGGATATTGTATGCTCATCATAAGTGGCTTGTACATTCCTGTCAGCGAAACATCCCTCACCAAGTATTTGATCTTGGGAGATCACAAAACCTCTGATTTTACCTTGTTGTTCTAAATTTTTTGCCTCTTCTCTCAACCAGCTTTTCCACTGTAACTGCTGACTATATTCTAGAACAGCTGAAATTAACTGATGCCAGTCATCTGGAATGATTCTATTTGAGGTAGACCACGAATTTAACATCTGTTTTACATATGTGGATTGTATCCCATACGTAACTACTGCTTCCTTTATATTTTTAAAGTCCCTTGTTGAAATTGGTTGTAATGTATATGTCATATATGGCTCGGGGTGTGTGTCATCTGCTGGCTTCTCATGGACAATAACAGGATAAGCCATTATATGAGAGCCATTTGGAGATGTTACAACCTCTATGGTCTTGACCTTCTGCTTATTAGTTCCCTTGTCATGTTTACTGAGAGTTTCTTCTAGGACTTGCAAACGAGCACCTAGGGTCTGTTCTAGGGAGTGAACCTCCTCTCTTGCAAGGGACTCCATATTTCTCATGGAATCATAGAAGTTTTTATGTTCCTCAGAAACACATGATTCCATGGACCTTATCCTATCAATTAACGATAATCTTTCTTCCTTATATACCGTCTGAGTAGCCACAACTTCACTCTGGAGAGTTAGTGTTCTATCCATTAAATATTCATATTTATTATCAATAAAATCAATTTTGGGTACAAGCCCATTTTGTAAATCCTGATTAGCAGATTCTAGAGAAAGAATCTTTTTCTCTAAGCCTTCATTGCTATCTTTGAAAGCAGATTCCAGAGAGAGAATCTTTTTCTCTAAGCCTTCATTGCTATCTTTGAAAGCAGATTCCAGAGAGAGAATCTTTTTCTGTAAGCCTTCATTGCTATCTTTTAAAGCCTGTATCAGTCCCAATAATGACTCATCTTTGTTCTTAAACCAGTGTTTGAACACTGTGTGAATTATTATGATGAATGCCAAAATGGTATAGCCCAGATATGCCTTAGGAATGTCGTATATTTCCAGGAAGATGTCATTCATCATACAGGCAAAAAGGTTTTTAAACTCTTGTGAGGTAATGTTGTCGGCCATATTACACGAATTACTCAAAATTTGTTAGTCAATTTTAAGGTGTAAAATTATCAAGTACCTTTACTTGAAACAATATGCTTACCTTTCGTGTAGTAGCACTTTTCAGCCAGCAGGTGGCGTTGGTACAGCTCCGAAACAGGGCCTGCTGGCGATCTTGGCTGGAGTCGGAGGGAGATGGCGGAAATCGGAGCTAGCACTCTCCTGCCTCTTTCGCTGGTCTGGGGCTAGGCTAGGGAATTGAGATCGGACTAGCTGCTCCCTTTTTCGGGAATGGAACCGTGTAGGTGTTCCCTGGTTATATGGAACTTTGCAGGCGGGTTTAGGTACCCGCCAGCTAGGGAGGAGACGGCGGGAGCCGCCCAGGCCTTTGGAGTTTGCCCCACGTGAGCGCCAGATATTGGAGAAATTATTTTGGCCACTCCACGTAGTTAAAAGGATATTTATTAAATGGCGTAACTCACAAATTAAGTAATGGGTAGGTCGCAGGGTCTGGGGAAGGTGTAATGCAGTCTAGCAGTGTTCTCCGGAGCTCTGCACAGTCAATCTGCACCGGTCAGCATTCCGGCACCGAGAGAGTGCCCAGAGCGAGCGCTGGCCCATCCAGCTCTCGGGTCCCCAGGCGCCTCCCCTCGCCCCGCCTCGTAGGCGTGACAGTTGCCAGAGTCTCAATGGGGGTTGGAACTTCCAGAACCAAGCTGGAATGGCTACCCACTACAGACTACTGATCATAAGTTGCCTTGACAACTTTTATTGTGGAAAGATTTTTTTCCTTCAATTATTACTTATAGTTTTCTTATATATAGTTGTCTGGGGTGACAGCTGTTTCTTTATTTTTTTTTTCCGAGGCAGGGTTTTTCTGTATAGCTTTGTGCCTTTCCTGGTTCTCACTCTGTAGACCAGGTTGGCCTTGAACGCACAGACCACCTGCCTCTGCCTCCCAAGTGCTGGGGTTAAAGGTATGTGCCACCACCACCCGGATTGACAGTTGTTTCTTTAAGAACTTATAGTACATCTTTCCAGACTTGTATAACTTCAAATATTTTTGTTTGTATTTCAGGTATTACCCTGATGAGCTTGACCTTATAACTGGCTTGATATCAATTGTAGCTTTCAATACTCTTTCCTTATTCTGTGATTTTATTGTTAAACTATAATATATCATGGGAAATATCTTTCATGTCCCTAATTGTTGTTCTTTAGTGCCTTCTAGATATCTAAATAGCCATTTCTTTCTGTAGGTTTAAGTTTTTTTCTGTTTTTATTGAAAATATTCCTGATGCCATTGCTGGGGTATTCTTTTCCATGTCCTCAGCCCATAATCAAAAGTTTGGTTAGGTCTCTTTTTGGGATCCCAAAACATTCCCATGTTCTCATCATATACATTTAAAATTTTCTTCTTGTCCTTTCCTGAGTAACTCCTTACCTCTACAATATGTTCCAGCCTTGATTCTCATTTTGTTTTTGACATGATTCTTGATTCATTTTGTTGGTGAGTCCTTCCAGTGAGGGCTTTCTGTTTCTTGAATTATTAACATGTTCATTTCTATCATCATTTCAGTTTGTTTTTTTCAGCAATTCTTTGCCTTTTTAACTATTTTCATACCTGTATTTCTCCTCATTTCACTCATATCTTTTGATATTCTTTTTGATGAAAATACTGCTGCCTTGAAATTTATTCATATCCTCCTTGAGTTCTGTAAGTATAGATATAATCATTCTTTTGAATTCTTTGTCTAGAAAATCATTATCATTGGATTTCAACACTATGGGAGTATTAATATAAGCATGGAGGGGAAAGAATGCCTTGTCTTGGCTTTTTATGTTACATCTGAATTTGCTCTAGGACTTGTAGCCTGAAACATTACTGTATTAATTAGGTACAAGAGTTTTCTATTATATGCAGTAGGGTCTTTCAAGTAAAGAATCATGTCATCTGCAAGTAGAGATAATTTGAATAATTCCCATTATATTCTGATCCATTTTATGTCTTTTTCTTGTCTAAATATGATAGATAAAACTAAAAGCACTGTATGAAATATGGGAGAAGATAGTGTATATGTATCTTTGTCTATTTCCTGATGTTAGAGGAAATTTTCTTAGTTTGTCACCATTTAATATAATTTTGGCTATCGGTTATTCTATGTAGCCTTTCTTATTTTGTGGCACATGGCTTCATCCCTAAAGAGCTCAGAAATTTTTTCATGAAGGCACGTTGAACTTTTCCAAGTGACCTATCAGCAACATTTAAAATAATTATGTCATTTCAATCTTGTATTTATTTATGTGGTATATGATACTGGCTGACATATGTTGAACCAACCTTCCTTTTGAGAAAGTAGCCCTCTTGGTTGTAATGTAAATTCTGTGGTGTATGACCGAATTTGTTTTACAAATATTTTGTTAAGAACTTTTGCATTTTTGTTCATCAAATGAATAGGTCTTTATTTTTGTAGCATTTTTACATTTTTCAGTTATCAAGATAATATTGACTTCATAGAATAATTTGGAAGTGTTCAGTCAGTTTCTATCTTACAGAAGAAGTTAAGAAGAAGTGGTATGTAGTCTTCCTTGGAGGTCTGATAATTCAACAGTGACTTTCTCTGCTAGTAGGATTTTTTCTAATGTGAGGCTTTTAGATTTTTTCTTTTATTTATTTTATTTTACAATACTATTCAGTTCTACATAACAGCCACAGATTCCCCTGTTCTCCCCCCTCCTGCCCACCTCTCCTTCCCCCCAGCCCACACCCCATTCCCACCACCTCCAGATCAAGGCCACCCCCGAGGACTGAGATCGACCTGATAGACTCAGTCCAGGCAGGTCCAGTCCCCTCCTCCCAGATTGAGCCAAGCGTCCCTGTATAAGTTCCAGGTTTCAAACAGCTATCTCATTCAGCGAGCCCAGGACCTGGTACCACTGCCTAGATGCCTCCCAAACAGATCAAGCTAATCAACTGTCTCACCCATTCAGGGGGCCTGATACAGTTGGGGGCCCCTCAGCCTTTGGTTCATAGTTCATGTGTTTCCATTCATCTGGTTATTTGTCCCTGTGCTTTATCCAACCTTGGTTTCAACAATTCTCGCTCACATAAACCCTCCTCTTTCTTGATAATTAGACTCCCAGCACTCCACCTGCGCTTACACCTTTCCCTGCTATAAGAGGCATGCCCATGCCTCTGTCAGGATCTCCTGACACTAAAAGCCTCATGACTACACACCCAGCAGAGATTTCCCAAAGCAGAGAAACCAGACTTGGAGAGATACCCAGGAAGGCAAGGGCAGAGAGACCAATCAAGGGGTGTTCTGAGACTTGGATAGTACCTGTTCATGAAAACAGAAGTCCTGTACACCAGTTACACCAATGAAAATAATGTCTTATCCCTCTCATGACTTAATCTTCAACTGAACATTGTACAGTATGGTGATATTTTATTTGTACTAAAATGTGATTTTATTTGTATGTTAATAAATAAAGTTGCCTGGGGTTCAGAGCTAATAGCAAGACATAGCAGAAGCTGGGAAGAGGTAGTGCACGCCTTTAATCCCAGACCTTGGGAGGCAGAGCTAGGCAAATCTCTGTGTGTTCAAGGATACAGCCAGCATGGAGAAACACACCTTTAAATCTCAATACCAACCATAGAAGACCAGGAGGTCTGTACAGACAGGCAGTGACGAGGAGGTCATGTGGTTGGGTTTACAACCAATGAGAAGGCAGAACAGGAAGTCAATAAAAGGACAGACAGACAGGAAGTAGGTCTCTTTCTGAGGGGAAGGACGACAGTGGCAGCCAAGGGTAAGAAAGGCGGTTTTAAGTCTCAGCTCTCAACTACTGCTCTGACCTCTTGGGCTTTTAACTCTGCAATTGGCTCTGTGTTTCTTATTTAATAAGACTGTTCATCTACAGTACAGACCTGCATATAGGTGATTGAACAAAAAGGAAGAAAGACTCAACAAACAATTTCAAAGGTAGTAGTCTCAGATCAAAAGGAAATCTTTATATCTGACTCTACTGTGATTCAAAGCATCATTAGAAATTGCTATGAAAACATATACTCTGAAATTCTGGGTAACCCAGAAGAAACAGAACTTCTGAGTTAAGATTATCTGCCAACTTTCTCTTCTAGCAGGTTTAGAGTAGCTGGCTTTATGTTGAGGTCTTTGATCCACTTGGACTTAAGTTTTGTGCACGGTGACAGATATGGATCTATTTGCAGCCTTCTACACATTGATATCCAGTTATGCCAGCACCATTTGTTGAAGATGCTTTCTTTTTTCCATTGTACACTTTTGGCTTCTTTGTCAAAAATTATATGTCCATAGGTGTGTAGGTTAATGTCAGGGACTTCAATTCGATTCCATTGGTCCACATGTTGGTTTTTATGCCAATACCAAGCTGTTTTTATTACTGTAGCTCTATAGTAGAGCTTGAAGTCAGGGATTGTGATGCCTCCAGAAGTTGTTTTATTGTACAGGTTTCTTTTAGCTATCCTGGGTTTTTGTTTTTCCATATGAAGTTGAGTATTATTCTTTCCAGGTCTGTGAAGAATTGTGTTGGTATTCTGATGGGGATTGCATTGAATCTGTCCATTCTGTAAGCCTATGTCTTTTTATAGGTGAATTAAGTCCATTGATATTAAGGGATATTAACGACCAGTGATTATTCATCCCTGTTATTTTTGGTGGTAGTGTGTGTGTGTGTGTGTGTGTGTACTTCTCTTCTTTGGGGTTTACTGCTGTGGCTTTATCTATTGCCTGAGTTTTTGAGTGTGTATCTGACTTCCTTCGGTTGGAATTTTCCTTCTAGTGCTTTCTGTAGGGCTGGGTTTGTGGATAGGTATTGTTTAAATCTGGCTTTGTCTCGGAATGTCTTGTTCATTCCGTCTATGATGATTGAAAGTTTTGCTGGGTATATTAGTCTGGACTGACATCCATGGTCTCTTAGTGTCTGCATTACATCTGTCCAGGTCCTTCTGGCTTTCAAAGTCTCCATTGAGAAATCGAGTGTTATTCTGATGGGTTTACCTTTATAGGTCACTTGGCCTTTTTCCTTTGTTGCTCTTAATTTTCTTTCTTTTTTCTGTACATTTAGTTGTTTAGTTATTATGTGTTGAGGGGACCTTTTTGGGGGGTCTAGTCTGTTTGGTGTTCTATAGGCTTCTTGTATCTTCATAGGCATTTCCTTCTTTAAGTTGGGAAAGTTTTCTTCTATAATTTTGTTGAATATATTTTCTGTGCCTTTGAGTTGGTATTCTTCACCTTCTTCTATCCCTATAATTCGTAGGTTTGGTCTTTTCATGGTGTCCCAAATTTCTTGGACATTTTGGTTCATGACTTTGTTGGCTTTAGTGTTTCCTTCCACTGATGAAACTATGTCTTCTACTTTATCTTCAATGCCAGAGATCCTCTCTTCCATCTCTTGCATTCTGTTGGTTATACTTGCATCTGAAGTTCCTGATCTTTTACTCAGATTTTCTATTTCTAGCATTGCCTCTGTTTGTGTCTTCTTTATTTTTTCAATTTCCCTTTTCAGGTCTTGGACTGTTTCCTTCATTTGTTTCATTGCTTTTTCATGATTTTCTCTCAGTACTTTATTGTTTTCTTCCAGTAATTTATTGTTTTCTTCCAGGATTTTATTGTTTTCTTCTAGGACTTTATTGTTTTCTTCTAATTTGTTTTCCCTTTCCTCTAGTTGTTTACAGCATTCTTCCCATTTTTTTTGTCTTTTCCTCTACACAAGCCTCTACCTTCGTCATGATGTTACTCATAAGGCTATTTTCTTGTGCTTCTTCTAATTTTTGATGTTCAGGTCTAGATGTTGGAGACCGGCTAGGTTCTGGTGATGCTGTATTGCTCTTCATTTTGTTGGATGTACTTCTGCCTTGACATCTGCCCATCTCCTTGTGGTTCGTTCTTGGTCTTATCAGTGTACTTGGTTCAGAAAGAGCTGACAGATTCAGGAAGTCTCTCTCTCTTGTCCAGATGGGAGTTCTCTTGTCCAAATAGGAACTCTGGGGCAGGATGGAAGCTCTTATCTGGACCGGAAGTCTGGGGCAGAATGGGAGCTTTTGTCCAGAAAGGAAGTCCAGGGAAGGTTGTGCACTCTTGTCCAGAAGGGAAGTCCAGGTTAGGATGTGAGCTCTTGTCCAGGAGGGAAGTCCAGTGCAAGATAGGAGCCCTGTCTGGTCCAGAAGGGAAGTCAGGGGCAGGATGGGAGCTGGGGGCTGGTCTCTAAGTCTCAGGAAGTGGCTGGGGTCTTGGGCAGATGGGTGTGGGGGCAGGATGTGGAGATTGCAGGGGCTGCCCGGGGGGGGGTTGTAAAAGGGGATCCCTCCCGGTTGGGCTAGAAGGGGACCTGCCCAGTGCCCAGAAACTGGGGCCAAGTTGGGCAGGTCTTCCCTGAGTGGCTGGTGCCCAGGGATGGGGTCCGGGTTGGGCCTGGATCCTCACCTCTGGTCCAGAAGGGAATTCGGGTGACTTGCTATATTCTTATCAGTATCAGAGTATAATGGTAGTTTCCAGGATCAATACAATGGTGTAGTCCAGGATACTATGACATTTGTGTGTTTACAGGGTAAGGAAGATTGATGTCTAAGACCAATTGCCCTTTCCATCTTCTATATGTTTTGTAGTCTTCTAGGGAAAATAGAGAAACAGAGGTGACTTGAAAGCTTCACTAATGAGGGAATGCCTTGGTTACTCTGAAAGGCGCACAGTGCCCCAGGAGCCAAGGACTCTAACCTGAAATACTCTCACCTGTGCCTTTCAAAGCACCAAGGACAGGTCAACCCCATTATTCCCTGCAAATCATGATGGCTCTAGGCAAAGGCAATATGCTTATTTTTCCTAGGCACAGTAATTTGGCATGCTGTAATCCTTTAGTGACTCAGTAGTACCATCGGATAGTGCTGGAGTTGAATCCATCTGACAAGAGGAAAACTCTTCACTGTAAGAGATATTAATGACCATAGAAGCACAAATAAAATAAATCTTTGACACATGTTCAATATCTCCAGAAAACCAAAAGTCATTTTGGCTACAGTTGAGTTATGTGAGCACTGAAGTTTCAGGCATACATTACTGTTCAAGAGAGACAGGTAAACTTCACTATAATGATCACAGACCATGAAGAATCACTACCAGAGATCCCTGGGTTGGAATTGGCATTCATGGTTTGTGTAATGGCTGCCTCCAGGTAGAAGACTAGTATGTTTTCAGTAGTAAATAGGATAATTATTGCTGAATGAGGAGTTCCATTTCTGTTCAGTTTGTTAAAATGAGAGTGTGTGATATGCACATGAGTACAGACCATGCACTGGGGAGAGAAGTTTCCATGGCATAAATATGGAAGCAGAGACATGAGAGGAAGAATTCTGCTCATGAAGCCTCACTGTATACCCAAGGATGACCTTTAACTTCTGATCCTCCTGCCTCCAAATCCCCATTGCTAGGATTCCTCTGCTTTGTGTGGTGTTAGAGATTTAAATCAGAGCTTCATGAATGCTAGGCAGCATTCTACCAACTGAACTATGTCCCAGACCCTAATAATTTTTTTTTCAAATTTTAATAGAGATATTTATTTATTTGTATTTGTTTATATGTTCATACACACACAAATTTAATGACACCTAGTTTGAAATCAGAGGACAATCTTTCTCCCCTTCTATTTTGTGGGTTCTGGGACTAGAACTCAGGGAGTCAGTCTTGGCAGCCAGCATCTTCCTTGGTATACATACATATAGAAAGAAAGTGAGTGAATTTAATGTAGCCTTCAAAGTCATTAGGTCATTTATGTAGACCTTGAACTCTTGTCCTCCTGTCTCTACCTGCTGATTTTACATGTATATGATACTATTCCTAGCCTCTATTTGATTGAAAGACATGAGGTGCGGATACAGCTCAGTGGTAGAGTGCTTGCTTAGCATGTACAAGGAAATAGTTTTAGTTTTCAATACTACAGAAAGAATGCAGGGTGTCAAATCAAGATGCTTTTTCTATTATTGTTATGCCTACTGCCTTTTTCCAATATAATAAATCTATTTTCTGTGGTGTGATATTTTGAAATTTTAATTTTTATTTGTGCAAATAAAGCTTGCTTTGAGTCAGAGGGCTGAGCTAGCCAGTAGCTGACCAATTTAACCATAGAAGTTTGGAGCACCGTGGACAGGTAGGAGACAGAAAGTAATAAGGTGAGGTTGAGAGAGGATGTGGGCCCTTTTGGGAGAAGGAACAGAAGAGGTAGGAAGTTACTGTTGGCTGCTCCCCTGTTTCTCTGATCTTTCAGGTTATTACACCAACATCTGACTCCTGATTTTTTATTGGTAAAGAATAATTAGATAAACCCTTCAGTTTCCTTTGTTAAAAACAAAATGAACAAAGAAACAAACAAAAACCTTCAGTATAAACCAAGATATACCAACATGCAGGGGAGCAGCAGGGGGCACAGTGGAGCCAGTAATCAACAGGTAGAAATGAGATGAGGAGTGGAGGAGAGCAACTCTGCAGCCTTGTGGACTCCCTTCCTAAAGTCTGTTAACTGAACAATACCTGCTGCAGTTATGTGAAGTCTCCTTGTTCAAACACAGTAAAAATTCTTTGTTAAATATTGTACAGATTGTTACTGTCTCATTTATTTTATTAGGATTTATTTATTTATATTTGATTTTGTGAAAAACATTTTTTTCATACAATATATTCTGATCACGGTTTCCCTGCCCAGCCCCAATCCTTCCTACCTCTACATCTCCCTCCCTTTCTTTCTCTCTATCAAATGTAAACTAATACACAAGAAAAGGAAAGTGTTAAAAACAAACCCAAGAGACACATACCTGCAGCTTACAGGAAAAGCAAGTATTAATAGATTGCATATGAAAGCAGATTACAAATTCTCCTAATTTATGAATTTTTAAAACTTCCAGACACTAATATTCTAATCACAACCACAACCTGAAAATCAATTTTGGCACAAAGAAGACCAAATGTTTCTGGTTTAAATTTTATTTTTGAATTAAGATATTAGGTCTTTATGTTATATCCACGGGGTCTGCACAGGTCTCAGGAATGGCTACTTCCTCAGACAGGATGATGATTTGAATCTCAGCATCCTGCTCCCTGACACAGGTTAACTCTTCTCTAGCTGGACTAGGTGCTTATATAAGAAGTACCCTGTGCCATTAATATGCAAATCATGTGAGTCTATAGTGGTAAATACAGAGATGTCCACACCCTAGAACAACATATGATCAATGTCCTCTCTACAGTTACTGAGCACACAGGTTCTCACCACGGGATGGAGCTGGATTATCCTCTCCCTCCTGTCAGTAACTACAAGTAAGAGGCTTTCCAGTTCCAACCCTGATGAGGGAACAGTGACTGAAGTGACAATGACATCCACTCTGCCTTTCTCTCCATGGATGTCCACTCCTAGGTCCAGCTGCAGCAGTCTGGTCCTGGGCTTGGGAAACCTGGTTCCTCAGTGAAGTTGTCATGCAAGGCTTCTGGCTACACCTTCACTAGCTATGCTTTGAACTGGGTGAAGCAGAGGCCTAGACAGGTCCTGGAGTAGATTGGATACTTTTATCCTTGGAATGGTGGTACTGGCTATGTTCAGAAGTTCCAGGACAAGGCCAAACTGTCTGTAGACACATCCTCCAGCACAGCCTACATGGAGCTCAGGAGCCTGACATCTGAGAACTCTGTGGTCTATTACTGTGCAAGACACACAGTGCTGCAACCACATCCTGAGTGTGTCATAAACCCTGGAGGAGCAGGAGCTGCCCTGGGACTGAGATGGCAGAAAAGATTAGACTGGAGATTTATTCAAAAATAATCATTCTGAGTATCCCTTCATCACTTTACGTGTTCACATACTGTTTTCAGTTCAAAATGAAAGCTGGAAATAAAGGGATGCTGATTCAGAATGCCCCTAGAGTACACCATAACTTGACTAAATCTTTTTTAGTGACCACCACTATTGACATGATTCTTCATTAATAAAACAAAAAAGAACAAGCTGTGGATATATATATATATATATATATATATATATATATATATATATATATATATGATAGGTACATATATATGATCTATCAGATATGTAAGAGATTGGAAATGTTGCTGGAATAGTTGGGAATTAAAATATAATATTATTTTAGCCAGTAAAATACAAATCAATCAACAATATCAGCACAAACCCAAACAAGATCCCCTTTCAAAATTCAGTTTGATTTACCTGACACATCAAATACTTTGTTGTAAGTTGTCCTCATAAATTTGCAGGTAGTCACTTTACCTTTCATAATAAATGTAGTTTTATATATTTATTTATAGTTAATTCTAATCTTGAACTTCTTTTGGTAGTAGCAATCAAATTCCTTATTATTTTACACTTAGATAAGAAGCTGAATGTCAAGATGCAGAGTCCTCAGGGTATGGAAATTTCTACTTTGGCAACAAGCTGGGCTCCTACTTAGATAACATTGGGGCCAGAGCAGTGTGATTCCAGCTGGGAATGTAAGAGCCTTCTTCATGTCATCAAGAGCACTGGGTGCTCATTCCTCTGTTTCCTAAAATGGGATTGTCTTTGTCACAAGCTCTAGATTGACACTGACATTGAATTGACATCAATGCATGAATTTTATCCAAATACTTTATTTTTTTCTCACAGGCAGCAAGGAAAACCTAGGACCCCTCTTGATTTTTAATTATGCTTTAACTTTGACATGTCTGAATCTAATCATTTCTGTCTAGATATGCTTTTTTGTTTTTGTTTTGTTTGTTTTTATTTTGAACTTGGGCTGAAAGGTAGGTACAAAAACACTTCTGCCATTGATAGTATACTACAACCTACTTTAATTAAAACAACAATAACAACAGCAACAAAGTGGAATCTTTGGTTTAAATATTTTTTTACTCAGATCAATGCCAACAAGCTGTGGAAACAAAACCCTGTGACTCGAATTCCCAATTAGTTTCTTGTCTGACCTGGCTCCTGTCACATGCATGAGCACCTTCAGTTTGAGAGTTGTTTGAGATGTCTGTTTTTCATCCAGTACATTTCATTTTCTCCTGGATTTTATCCTCAGAGTTCTTCATTATCCTTAATTATCCTCTGGGCGTTTCCCTGCAGATCACATGTTACTCAGGAAATGTTCCCTGCACCAGGTAAAGGTGGACAAAAACTTCTTATCTTCCAAGTCCTAGTGCTCTTCCACTGTCCTCTGTGCAATGTAAAGTGTCAACACCATCATGAGCTTTCTTGTTCAAATTTAAACCACAGAGTGAGGATAGAAAGGAAAAAGGTGTCCCTTATCTGTGAATTTTGGGGAACCATCAACAGAAAGAATAAGAGTGATATGAATGTTGGATGGCTGTTAGATTTGAACTACCTGGGCCCATGAAAGTTTCAAAGAGCTGATTTTCTATGGGCTAGGTTGGATTTCTCAAGGAGAGACAAAGCTTCCATCCTTTATAGAATTCTATGGTATGGCTGTGCTGATGTATCACAGTAACACAAGGTTCCTAGGACAAGCTTCCTGACCTGCACAGGATTATCATCTGCTTAGAAACATTTCAGACAATCTACATTCAGATTAATCAATTGGAGACCATATTCTTTCAAAGTAAATACAGAGGGACACAGTCAGGTATTGTATATTATCATTTTCAAATAACATCAAGTTCATATAAATCAATAACGTTGCTCAATACTTTTGCCATGAGACAGCAAAGAGAAAACCAAAAAAAAAAAATTAGTTATACAGAGTCTTGGGAGTAAGTGCAGAGGAGCCAGCAAGGGTGTTTCCTGACTCTACTCAAAGCTTTTTACTCTATTTAAACACATATGAGGACTAGGAGACCATCTCCTGTGGCAGTTAGAAGTCTCCTCTAGAAGGAATCAAGATCTGATATGGAGAAATTCAGGTAAGTCCTAGAATCTAGGTCACTCACCTGAGAATGCTTCAGAAACAGAAATGACATAATTCAAAGGCCTTCTTAAGTCACCATGAAGACACTTTATCTCATAGAAGAGTGAATTCATTAGTTGGAAAACTAGGGCTTGACTATCTTGTATCATGGAGAGGAAATATCAGGTCTTTTCGTGATGATTCTTATCCCAAGTCAGTATGGAGTGTCATGTCCTAGGGAGGATGCAGGACTGGAGAGACAGAGGACATCAGAGCAAAGCCGTAGAGTGGAGGCTCTACATTTCTCTCCACTTTTTGGAACTCACAGATTTGGTTCCTTTATTACTCTGAAAATGCTGAAAAATGCTGATCTGACATACAGGAGTGCTACACCCAACCAGGTCCACAACAGACTGATATATAATAAATATAAAATTGTTCATATTTTAGAAGTTTTTTTTTACAGAAAAATAATACTCTATAGAATTTACATATCATTGTTTTTCAATACAGAGTATCACACATAAGTCATTTTGTATGAATCTATACTAAGCTACATCCTTGAAATACAATTCTTCAATTTAATATCAGGATTCAACATTCATAATTTTTTTTAGTCCTTCTAAAATTATCGAAATTTTGTCATAATGACATCTGTGGAGCAAATAAGAAAAAGGGGAATCTGTGGTAAAAAGCAAAATGATATAAAACATTTACTTATATCACAAATATGAACTAAATAGTAGGTAACTATTTAATTTTTTTTCCTAATAACTCATGTTTCTCTCTTTTGTTTGCACTAAGCAATCATATGTCTAATAATTCCACCACAAAACTCATTATACAACAGCAGGAGATGCAAACAAAGCCTCCCCCGACCAGCCCTGGGATTCCCCAGTTTCCCCATTCAGTGTTCAGCACTGAACACACACCACTTACCAAGGAGTTGTGTGTGAGAATAGATTTCCTTACGGCCTTTCAAATAAAATAATTTTTGAGAAATTTCTTAACCCTAGTACTGTACACATCAATACACCCACTCAAATTCCTCCCATGTCCAACTCTCACTCACTCCCAAATCCATAAGTTCTTCAACTTGATAAATATATTTACCTGTGTGTGTGTGTGTGTGTGTGTGTGTGTGTGTGTGTGTGTGTGATATACTGAGCCAGATTATGGTTAAGTATATGCACATGTGTTTAGAGCACTAAACTTGGAATTGAATATCCTATAAGGGAGTTTGTCCTTGAAGAAATAATGATTCTCCCTCCCTCAGCAGTCATTAATTACAAGCAGTTCCTTATTGAGGAGTGAGGAACTGACAGGTTTCCTCCTATACTAGGGAGGTCTAGTTTAGGCATCAATATTGAGAAGATTTCATTGGTGAAGCATCTCTGTCTTGCACAGAAGATACCATCTCACAGTGTCATCCTGTCCTCTAGACCTTACAATCTTTCTGTCTTCTCCTCAGGTCTTTCCCTGAACCTTCTATATAGGATTTACATTGAAGATGTATCAAGTGTAGTTGGCCATCCCAGGGTCACTTGTTCTCTACATGTTTACCTGATATGGATCTCTGTAATAGTCTCCATCTGTAATTAAAAATACAAGCTTCATTAATAAGAGAGATAGAGCTTTCACCTGAGGGTATAAAGATATGTTTTTAAAACACAATCAGAAAACATATTTGTGTCTTGAAGGAAGGACACCATTGTAAGTCACAGTGTTTGTAGCTGGGTTGGTGTTTACCTTTCTGTTTGGATATTGTGCAAGCAGAGAACATTGTGTTGGAGTAACAAAAAATATCTGTTTGTACTTTAGGACTACTCCATGAGCATGTGCCCATTTTTGACACTGCTCTGGTGCCTGAGAAGCTGATACTAGATAGCCCTGGGGATGAGGAGAAAACCCAAACCACTCTTCTGCTAAAGAAGGCATAGGGTGGAAAGATTCTGAAAAGGCTGGGCAGTCTGGCATCAATGGAAAGAAAGAACTTTGAGGAGTAGGAGGCCTATGTGGTAAGTAAGAACAATGTCTAAACAGCACTTCAGACAAACAAGACCATGGTGAACACTGCCTAAGACATGGGAAAGAGCAATGATAACATGATGGCATGAGGAGGGAGTAGCCTGTGGGAAAGGAATGAGGTAGGTTCCCTGGTGGTCCAGGGCAGGCAACTCTCTCTAGGTCCAGGAGGATATTTTCTGTGGAAAACAGTACACATGGCTGGTAGTGAGAGAAAGGCAAGTCCTTGAATATCTGGAGAACAGAAGGATATGGCATGGAGGAAATAGGGTTACTGGGTGTCTCAGGAAGGTCAAGGAAGAGCTGACAGTACCTTTGCGATGGGGAAGAGCAGGTCTACATGGTGGATGGGGAAGATCAGCCCGAATGGAGCTAAATTGTAAATAGAGATCTTCAAACTGTGCTTTTATCATTATTAAAAAATAATCTCAGATGATATTTAAATTTATATAGTAGTTATTTTTTTTGAGGATCAATCTTCAAGCTTTGTGCATAATATATTGTACCACTGAGCTTTGGCCTCAAGCACGTTTGGTTGATTCCAATTAATGAATGCATTCATTAATTACTGAATTGTATACAACATTTCTTTTTTTTTTGAGACAGGGTTTCTCTAAGTAGCTTTGGTCTCTGTCCTGGAACTTTCTCTGTATAATCATCTAGCCTGGAACTCACAGAGAAATTCCTGCCTCTGCCTCCCAAGCACTGGGATTAAAGATGTAGGCCAACATCACCTGGACTAATACAAAATTTCCTAAATGTTTATATTTCCGTTTTTTATCTTAATTTCCTTTGAATTAATTTAATAATTTATGAAAACACACCAGAAACTTTTACAACTACAGAGCACAATAAAGTATAGTTGAACACTTATATTTTTATGTAAAACCATAAATTCATACTAAATAACTGTCTTCTTTACATCCCTTCTTTCTTCTCCTTTCTCTGTTAGCACACAGTTTCATATAGATGAAGTATAACTCAGCCCTATAATTCTCCTGCTCCAACCTCTTGCCTAGCATGCAATGATGGGAAAAAACACAGGTCTTCAAGAATGCAAAAAATACTCTACCAACTAAGCTACATGGCTGGGAAAATAACTGATACTTTGATGTTATAAATGTCACTCAGGTCCTTACTTCACCTCAGACAACTGAAGCATTATTTATCTTCTCTAAGGCTCCTGCCCCTAAGTTCATGATATAGCAGGAAGACATGCAAATAATTTTCTCCTCTGCTCATGAAAACCAGCCCTGACCCTACAGCTCTGACAGAGGAACCCAACTCTGGGCTGACAAATCCTCTCATTCAGTGTTTACCACTGAGCATAGAACTTCCAGCATGGAGTTGAGACTGAGCTGGTTTTTCCTTCTTGCTCTTTTAAAAGGTAATTTATAGAGAAGAGATACTGGTTGTGTAACTATACATGAGTGTGAGGGTCAGTAGACATTCATGAGAGCTTACTGACAGGATGCTCTGTCTTTTCAGGTGTCCAGTGTGAGGTGCACCTGGTGGAGTCTGGGGGAGGCTTAGTGCAGCCTGGAAATTCCCTGAAACTCTCCTGTGCAGCCTCTGGATTCACATTCAGTGATGCCTGGATGAATTGGGTCCGCCAGGCTCCAGGGAAGGGGCTAGAGTGGGTTGCACAAATTAGAAACAAAGCTAATAATTATGAAACAAACTATGTGGAGTCTGTGAAAGGCAGATTCACCATCTCAAGGGATGATTCCGAAAGCAGCGTCTACTTGCAAATGAACAGCGTAAGAGCTGAAGACACCGCCATTTATTACTGTACTGCAGACACACAGTGAGGGATCTTCAGTGAGAACCCAGACACAAACCTCCCTGCAGCGGTGCTCAGAACCAGCAGGGGGCGCAGAGCGCACACGGAGAGGAGGAGCAGTTCAGATCAGGAGCAGGAACAGTTGATTGCTGTTTATGTGGTTACAGCTGTTGCTCCATCTACTCATTTCTCAGAATGTTCTCTACATTTATGGTTTGTGAAAACAGGTCTGCTTTTCTGAAGTTTTAAATATATACACCACACAGTCTAATATGAAATATGTGTCGAAAATCACCTCTGATTGCAGAAATGACTCTGCTCAAGGCATCAGTGTGAAATTCTTTGAAGGTCCGCAGCATTCGTGATTTTTCTGCCTCAGAACTTTCAGGGCAAAGCCTCGGTGTTGTTCTGATTAAGACAGCGTTTCACATTGGGGGAACCATGGGGGAGGGGAGGCCACACACCCCAAAAGATCTCAGGTCTTTCTGATTCCCCTGATAACTGTGCACATCAGGCACAGAGCTGACCTGTTTGTATTTATAGTTGATTCGGTTTCTTAAACTGTAACTTTCATCATCATATCTTTCATTACATTTTGTTAATAATTTCTGGCCTTTGTTCTAAACATGGACAGAAGCCACTGATTGTAAACTCAGCTGGTGTCTACGGTGTAACTCTGTGGTAGGAGGGGTGACTGGGAAAGTTATGGGTGAATGAAAATTAAAAAAAATAAAAGAAAAAACAGAAATAAGAATTAAAGAAATGTGACTGCTCCCAGGTCAGGTGGAGGAGAAAGTTTATTATATACATGTGGAGAGCATAGCCAGAGGCAGGGCATCTGGAGAGTCCAGAATGAAGATTACACTGATCAGTATCAGGAGAGAGGATGGAAAGGACGGTGGAGAGAGGGGAACAGGGTGCAGCAGCCAGGGAACCCAAAGGAGAGAAGAGAAGGAGCAGGTAACTGAAATAGTTGGATTATATAGGGAAGGGCAGCTGGGGCAGGGAAGCCCAACTCCTTGACTGGAGACATTTAGGGTAGAGGAGGGTTTGCCTGCAAGGATGGCCCTGTAACTGCTAGGGACTGAGAGATGCAGGGAGAACCTGGCAGCTGGTGTCTGCTTTGATATGTTAAATAGAAACCTCTGCCATTTTTCCTAGGTCTAAATCTAACACTCCTGCCTTTTTTTCTTATAAATAAACGACAGTGATGACATGTAATCTTATCCATGACACACTATTCCATGCTCTCACAGGAATGTCACTGGTGAGTGGGGCCCAAGGAAGCTGGGGTGCTGGCCCAGTCTGGGAAGAGCAGACTGTTTCCCTTGCTGACCAGTCTCTACAGCACCTTCTGGGTCAGGGGCTTGCAGACAGCATTTGGAGCAGTTTGTAAGGCTGGCTCACCTTGGGGCTGCCACCTTGAAGCTTTCTGGGATGCAGATTTTGAGGGAACACCTAGAGCTGGCTAGTTGCTAGAGCAGTCAGCAATTAATTTGAAATCTGGTGGGGCCAATTGCTAAGGGACCAGTCCCGAGCAGTTCTGGCACTGAAGTGGTATGGAAACTGCTTGCACACATAGGAGATTTCTCTGAAGGCCAAATCTTAGTTCTTCATTTTATTTTTGTCTTTCTGCCATTCCTACTGTGTTATCTCTCTGTTCTGTTCTTTTACCCTGCTGTTTGTCTTCTTCTTGGACTTGCTATACTCTTATCAGAATCAGAGTATAATGATTGTTTCCAAGATCAATGCAATGGTTTATTCCAGATGCAATGACTTTTGCCAGTTTGCAGGTTATGAAAGATTGATGTCTAAGACCAGTTGCCCTTTCCATTTTATATATGTTTTGTAGTCTTATAGGGAAAATAGAGAAACAGAGGTGACTCGAAATCTTCACTAATGAGGGAATGCCTCGGTTACTCTGAACGGCGCACAGTGCCCCAGGAGCCAAGGACTCTAACCTGAAATCCTCTCACCTGTGCCTTTCAAAGCACCAAGGACAGGTCAACCCCATTATTCCCTGCAAATCATGATGGCTATAGGCCAAAGCAATATGTTTATTTTTCCTAGGCACAGTGATTTGGCATGCTATAATCATTTAGTGACTACCACCGGGTAGTGCTGGAGCTGGATCCATCTGACACCATGGAAGACTCTTCACTGTGAGAAATACTAATGACCATAGAAGCACAAATAAAATGAATCTCAAAGTCACTAGGTCATAGAGGTAGACCTTGAACTCCTGTCCTCCTGTCTCGACCTGCTGGGGTTACAGGTATATGATACTATACCTGGCCTCTATTTGGTTTAAAGTGAAGACATGAGATGCAGATCCAGCTCAGTGGTAGAGTGCTTACTTAGCATGTACAAGGAAATAATTTTAGTTTTCAATACTACAGAAAGAAGGGAGGGTGGCAAATCAAGCTGCTTTTTCTATTATTGTCATGTCTACTGCTTTTTTCCAATATAATAAATCTATTTTCTGTGGTGTGATATTTTGATTTAATTGTGAAAGTAAAGCTTGCTTTGAGTCAGAGGGCGGAGCTAGCCACTAGCTGACCAAAACTGACCATAGAAGTTTGGAGCACTGTGGACAGATAGGAGACAGGAAGTAATAAGGTGAGGCTGAGAGAGGATCTCAGCGCTCTTGGAAGAAGAAACAGAAGAGGTAGGAAGGTTCTGTTGGCTGGTTCCCTGTTTCTCTGATCTTTCAGGTTCTTATACCAACATCTAACATCCGATTTTTTATTGGTAAAGCATAATTAGATAAACCATTCAGTTGTCTTTGTTAAAAACAAAACAAACAAAAAAACAAACAACCAGAAAAAAAAATAAACAAAAACTTCTGTATAAAACAAGCCATACGTACATGCAGAGAAGTTCAGGACCAGCAGGGGGCACACTTGA
Source organism: Peromyscus maniculatus bairdii (assembly GCF_049852395.1). NCBI lineage: Eukaryota > Metazoa > Chordata > Mammalia > Rodentia > Cricetidae > Peromyscus > Peromyscus maniculatus. Next base: position 87,330,073 of record NC_134865.1, on the reverse strand, counting down.
ACAAATAGTCAATAGGACGAAATGAGATGAGGAGTGGAGGGGACTCAATAGCCTCTGTGGACTCCTTTCCTTCCTAAAGTCTGTTAGCTGAACAACACCTGCTGCAGTTGATATGGGAAGTCTCTATGTTCAAACATAGTAAAATCTCTTTGTTCAACAGTGCACAGATTTATATTTCCTCATTTATTTTATTAAGATGTATATATTTAATTTTGATTTTGTGAAAAACATTTTTTATTCAATATATTCTGGCCATGGATTTCCTGAACAGCTCCACCCTCATCGTTCCTACCTCCCCACCTCCCTACCACTCAACTCCATAACATTTTTATCTCTATGTAGAATGTAAACAAAGAGACAAGAAAGGATTTAAAAACAAATCCAAGAGTTACACACCTGCACCCTGCTGGAAAAGCAAATATTAATAGGTTTCATATGAAAGAAGATTACAAATGCTTCTAATTTAGGAGTTTTAGAATTTCCAGACACTATTATCCTCATCAAAAACACCTAAAAATCCACCTAAAAATCCATTTTGGCCCAATTTGGACCAAATGTCTCAGGTTTGAATTCTATTTTTCAATTGAGAGAATAGGCCTTGAAGTTATTCAAACATGGTTTGCACAGGTCTTGGGGAAAGATGAGGATTTGGATCTCAGCTTCCTGATGCCTGACCCTGGTTTACTCTGCCTCCTTCTCCATCTGGACTAGGTCCTTATATAAGAAGTACCCTGTTGCCGGGTGGTGGTGGCACACGCCTTTAATCCCAGCACTCGGGAGGCAGAGCCAGGTGGATCTCTGTGAGTTCGAGGCCAGCCTGGACTACCAAGTGAGTCCCAGGAAAGGCGCAAAGATACACAGAGAAACCCTGTCTCGAAAAACCAAAAAAAAAAAAAAAAAAGAAGTACCCTGCATCATGAATATGCAAATAGTAGGAGAGTATAGTGGTAAAGACAGAGAAATCCACACCAAACACCAACATATGATCAGTGTTCTCTCCACAGTCACTAATCACACAGGTCCTCACCATGGGATGGAGCTGGATCATCCTCTTCCTCCTGTCAGTAACTACAGGTAAGGGGCTTTCCAGTTCCAAACCTGAAGAGGGAACAGGGACTGAGGTGACAATGACATCCACTCTGCCTTTCTCTCCACAGGTGTCCACTCCCAGGTCCAGCTGCAGCAGTCTGGTCCTGAGCTGGGGAAACCTGGTTCTTCTGTGAAGTTGTCCTGCAAGGCTTCTGGCTACACCTTTGCCTACTACTATGTGCACTGGGTGAAGCAGAGGCCTGGACAGGGCCTGGAGTGGGTTGGAAGCATATTTCCTGGAACTGGTTATACTGACTACAATCAGAAGTTTAAGGACAAGGCCAAAATGACTGCAGATAAATCGTCCAGCACAGCCTACATGAATCTCAGCAGCCTGACCTCTGAGGACTCTGCGGTCTATTACTGTGCAACACACAGTGTTGTAACCACATACTGAGTGTGTCAGAAACCCTGGGGAAGCAGAAAGCTACCCTGGCCCTGAGATGACAGAGAAGATTAGACTGGAGACTTGCTCAAATATCATGATTCTGAAGGTCCCTTTGTCACTGCACAGTCTTTTTTTTTCTTTTTATAATTAAGAAAATATTTCATTCATTTTACATACCAATCAAAGATACTGATCTTCCCTATACTTGCCCCCAAACCTCCCCTTCCCAGTCCACCATCCACTCTCCCCAACAAGAAGGCAAGGCCTCCCATGGGGAGACACATTCAGTAGAAGCTAGTCCAAGCTCTTCCCTTGTTCATTTATTTAAACTTTTATTTTAACCAACAATAATTTGAAACCAATTTTCTAAAATGATGGCAAATATTTGTAACACATTGAACTCAAATGACCAAAACCCATGTAAATTTTTACTTTTCCTGTGGAGACAAAAGCATAATTTTCCTAGTATCTTGAACTGGTAATTTAACATTTCTTTTTCAAGCAATATCAGTGTTATGCCCAGATCGTGTCCCCGAAGAAGCCACGGAAGACCTCAGGTACAGAATGCAAAAGCAAGGTTTATTCAAATGAAGTTTACAAGCCTCAGCAGGGGGGCTCATTCCAAACCTCTCACACACACACAGCAGGGAGGTTGGAAGGAGCACAGGCCTTTCTTTGTGAGGCTAATACAGACCACATAATTCATCTCCCACTGCCCACATCCCTCTTTTAGGTTCATATCAGTAGTTTTTCATGTTATCTTTATTTCTCATTTGTTTAGCAACCGTGTTTAGGAGTTTTATGAGCTGTCTCTGGGGTTTGGGGAGTTTGGGATGTTTTATGACCACTTAGTCTCTGCCAGATGGTCGTATATCCTAACTCTGTGTTTTCTTAAGTTTCTGTAGTTGATAAAGCCACCTGGAAAAAGGCGTCTAAGTTCTTATCTACATTTAAGAATCCTGGTTTTAGCTTCTCTTTGTCTGTAGGGGATGAAGTGTGTGTGTGGGGGTTACTGAGGTTTCACAATCAGGACAGAGAAGGGTTAACAAGAGAAATTCCTGGCTGGCAGAAGAGACCTTGAAGTTATCACAGTAAAGGAAGGGAGGGGGAGCAGTGGTCATAAAGTATGTCCTTGGCTGCCAGTGTTCCTGAAAAAAAGTTTTGTTAACTCCTCTGACTAAAGTCAGATTCTCTGTTCAGTGTTCACACAGTTTTGTCAGTTGCAGGCAGCCATTGTCCTGTCCAGAGCAGGACATGAGAATCTTAGCCCTCCTGTACCGAGAGCACGCACCCCAACCCTCGTGAGAGCAGCCAGCTGCCTGCAGTCCTGATAGCAAGAGAGCTAGGGAGGGAGGGAGGTGGCCCTCACTGTGCCTCTCTCTCCTTCTCCCCAGGAAAATAAGGGAGGTGAGTAGCAGAAACAGATGACATTTACACAGACAATCCAAGTACCAGCACATCAGCACTGAGATGATGATGGCCTCACTCACAGCAAGCAAGCCCCTCGATTGCGGCTCTCACATCCTTCTGGTGGGCTAGGCAAAGGTCTAGTGGAGAAGAAGGGGACTGTCCCATAGCGTCCGTCACAGTCAAGTCAACAATGAGAACAGTTAACATACTACACACAAGACAAAGGGCACACGAAAAAAACTTTGCCCCAATGAGACAACCAACAAAGCTCCAAGAACAATGACAGCCTGATGTGCTCTGTGGAGAGTTGACCCTCCAGGCTCAATCACACCAAAAACAATCCAGACTCAAGGATTCTCTGTCCTTGATCAAACAGACATCAGGGGGCTTTCACATCCCTGTCAGTCAGACATGCACCTTATTTCTTGGAAGAGAAACAGAGTATAAAGTAACAATGACCACAATAAAACATACAAAAAACCCCACAAAATGGCTCTAACAATTTCCCGGGACAAAATACAAAGTGGCACTTCCTCCCACCATGGGGGAAGGTACCCAAAGATGCTCCTCTCCTGAGCACTCCCTGGAGGAGACTCCTAAAATCAAATGGTCACCTCTGAGGTGGCCCCAAATGGCTTGGGACTAGGGGGTCCCTTGCCCAAATCAGGGAATGAGACGTCTCTCTTTCCCTCCCAGGATCACTGTCCGGACACGTCTGTCCCAGTGAGAGCCTGCAAAGTACAAATCAGTCGACTGGCACAAAACTTAACGACACAAGACAGAGATAGAGACAAGACAGAGAGCGCTCTTACCAGTAGATGTCAATAAACCTCTGGACCCTTGAGGGTCCTGGTGGGGTCTTTTGGTCTTTTGTTCAATGTGATTTGTGGCAACCTCACTCTTACCGTCTTCTGGGACAGACACATCGTTTAATAGGTCCTCAGCAAGTGCCAGAAGATGTGACACCCTACTATCTTTTTCTGAATCCTTTAAAACATCTCTGATTACTCCACAGAAACTAAAGAATGCATCGGGGACATTCTCTCCATCCTTAAGGAAGTTATTGATATCCTTTCTGACTTTATTCCACGTCAAAGGGTGGATGCCCGGGCCATTAATAACCAGCCAGGGACATTTTTCTTCCATAAAATAGAAAAACTTAATTAAATCTCTTTTTTTTCTTTTTGACTCTTATTCCCCTCTCCCTGAAATCTTCATTTCCTTAATGAAGAGAGCCTTTTTAGAGAGTACTTTACCCATTGATTGATGAATGGCACTTACCTCAAGGTTGCCCACGGCGCACGAGTGATGCTGTTGGGGCACCTCTACCCTAGTGAGTCTGGCCAGACCCCGTTTTCTCTTTGCTGTCCAATAGTGAGCCACCATGCCTCGAGCCCCATGTTTGGGCGCCACTTGACCCGTCCAGCAGGCCAGGTTACTCGAGGGTCTCGAGGAGGGACCACCTGTGAATCAATGGGGGGCGAGAGGGAAAGGAGACCAAGCACGTGAAGAAAGACAGAGTCAGTCTGAGTTGTGTCAAGGTCTCATTTATTGACTGGGTGTTAGAGCTTATAAACAGGGCTTCAGGTAGGGAGGGGGAGCAGGAGGAGTGAGGAGAGGACAAAGAAAATTCCTAGGGGAGGGTCAGCAGGAGGTCGCTTTGGTCCCAGGCCCCTGCAGCTAGCTGATTTAGTACAGGCTCCAAGAAGTTTATTTAGTCCTACATTCCTAGGTTAGACTAAAAGCCTCCTATTTACACGAGGCTTGATAAATCGTGGAAGGTAACACAGGTTCAAGACACAGCTGTCCGGAGTCGGTCCCCAACACTGGCTACTACAAATAATGCTTCTATGAACATAGTTGAGCATGTGTCCTTGTGTTATGACTGAGCATTCTTTGGGTATATGCCCAAGAGTGGTATAGCTGGCTCTTGAGGAAGATTGATTCCCAGTTTTCTGAGAAACTGCCACACTGATTTCCAAAGTGGCTATACTAGTTTGTACTCCTACCAACAGTGGAGGGGTATACCCCTTGCTCCAGATCCTCTTCAACATAAGCTGTCTGCATTTCTTTTGATCTTAGCAATTCTGACAGGTATAAGTTGCTATCTCAGAGTTGTTTTGATTTGCATTTCCCTGATGATTAAGGATGTTGAACAATTCCATAAATGTCCTTTTGACCATTTGAGAATCTTCTGTTGTTAATATATGTTTAGTTCTATAAACCATTTTTAAATTGGACTGTTAGGTATTTTGATGTCTACTTTCTTGAGTTCTTTATATATTCTGGGGTTCAACCCTCTATCAGATATGGAGTTGGTGAAGATTTTTCCATTCTGTAGTGTGTTATTTTGTCTTATTTACAATGCCCTTTACTCCACAAAAGCTTCTCAGTTTCAAGAGGTCCCATTTATTAATTGTTGCTCTCAGTGTTTGTGCTACTGGTGTTATATTTAGGAAGTGATCTCTGCTACCAAATGTGTTCAACACTACTTCCTGCTTTCTCTTCTATCAGGTTCAGTGTAACTCGGATTTTGTTCAGGTCTTTGATCTACTTGGATTTAGGTTTTCTGCACGGTGACAGATGTGGATCTATTTGTAGTCTTGTACATGTTGACATCCAGTTATGCTAGCACCATTTGTTGAAGATGGTTTCTTTTTTCCATTGTACAGTTTTGACTTCTTTGTCGAAAATCACATGTTCATACATGAGTGGATTAATGTCGGGGTCTTCATTTCAATTCCATTGGCCCACATGTCAGTTTTTATGCCAGTACCAAGTTGTTTTTATTATGGCTCTATAGTAGAGCTTGAAGTCAGGGATTGTAATGCCTCCAGAGGTTGCTTTATTTTACAGGATTCTTTTAGCTATCCTGGGTTTTTTGTTTTTCCATATGTGTTGAGTACTGTTCTTTCCAGGTCTGTGAAGAATTGTATTAGGATTTTGATAGGGATTGCATTGACTCTGTAGATTGTTTTTGGTAAGATTGCCATTTTTACTATGTTAATTTTACCTATCCATGAGTTTGGGAGATCTTTCCATTTTCTGATATCTTCTTCAATTTCTTTCTTCAGAAACTTAAAGTTCTTGTCATAAAGGTCTTTCACTTGCTTAGTCAGAGTTACCCCATGGTATTTTATTTTATTTGTGGCTATTGTAAAGGGTAATATTTCTCCAATTTCTTTCTCAGTCTGTTTATCCTTTGTATATCAGAGGGCTACTGATTCTTTTAAGTTAATCATGTATCCTGCCACATTACTGAAGGTATTTATCAGCTGTAGGAGTTCCTTGGTAGAATTTTGGTGGTCACTTATGTATTGTATCATATCATCTGCAAATAGTGAAAGTTTGCGTTCTTCCTTTTCAATTTGTATCCCCTTGATCTTTTTTTGTTGTCGTACTGCTCTAGCTTGAACTTCAAGTACTATATTGAATAAATATGGGGAGAGCAGACAGCCTTATCTTGTTCCTGATTTTAGTGGAATCGCTTTGAGTTTCTCTCCATTTAATTTAATGTTGGCTGTTGGCTTGCAGAAAATTGCCTTTATTAGGTTTAGTTGTGTTCCTTGTATTCCTTATCTCTCTAGGACCTTTATCATGAAGGTGTGTTGGATTTTGTGAAAGGTATTTTCAGCATCTAATGAAATGATCATGTAGTTTTCTTTCTTTCAGTTTGTTTATATGTTGTATTACTTTGACAGATTTTCATATGTTGAAGCATCCTTGCATCCCTGGGAAGAAGAATACTTGATGATGGTAGATGATTTTTTGATGTGTTCTTGGATTTGGATTGCCAACATTTTATTGCGTATTTTTGCATCATGTTCATGAGAGAGATCGGTCATTAATTCTCTCTCTCTCTCTCTCTCTCTCTCTCTCTCTCTCTCTCTCTCTCTCTCTCTCTCTTGCATCTTTGTGTGGTTTAGGTATCAGTGTAAATGTAGCCTCATAAAAGGAGTTTGGTAAAGTTCCTTCTGTTTCTATTGTGTAGAACAATTTGAAGAATATTGCTATTAACTCTTCTTTGGAATACTAGTAGAATTCTGCATTGAAACCATCTGTTCCTGGGCTCTTTTGGGTTGGGAGACTTTTAATGACTCTTTAATTTCCTTAGTGGTTATTTGTCTATTTAAATTGTTTATCTGGTCTTGATTTAACTTTGGCATGTGGTGCCTATCCAGAAGATTGTCCATTTCTTTTTAGATTTTTCAATTTTGTGGTGTACAGGTTTTTGAAATATGACCTGAAGATTCTCTGGATTTATTCATTGTCTGTTATTATACTCCTTTTTCATTTCTGATTTTCTTAATTTGGATGCTCTCTCTCTCTCTTTCTCTCTCTCTGCCTTTTGTTTAGTTTGGATAAGGGCTTGTCTATCTTGTTGAGTTTGTCAAAGAACCAAGTCTTTGTTTCATCGATTCTTTGTACTGTTCTCTGTTTCTATTTCATTGATTTCAGCTCTCAATTTGATTATTTCCTGGCATTATTCCTTCTGGGTGACTTTGCTTCTTTTTGTTCTAGAGCTTTCAAGTGTGCTGTTAAGTCACTAGTGTGAGATTTCTCCAACTTCTTTATGTGGGCATTTAGTGCTATGAATTTTTGTAGCGCTGCTTTCATAGCATCCCATAAGTTTGGGTATGTAGTACATTTATTTTCATTGAATTCTAGGAAGCTTTTGATTTCTTTCTTTCTTAACCCACCTATGGTTCAATGGAGCATTATGCAGTTTCCATGAGATTGTAGGCTTTTTGTAATTTTTTTTTTGTTGTTGAAATCTAACTTTAAGCCATGGTGGTTCGATAGAATATGAGAGGTTATTCTAATTTTTTTGTATCTGTTGAGATTTGCTTTGTGACTGAGTATGTGGTCAATTTTAGAGAAAGTTCAATGGGGTTCTGAAAAGAAGGTATATTCTTTTTTGTTAGGGTGGAATGTTCTGTAGATATCTATTTAGTCCAATTGAGTCATATCATCTGTTATGTCCCTTATTTCTCTGTTAAGTTTCAGTCTGGCAGGTCTGTACAGTGGTGAGAATGGGTGTTGAAGTCTACCAATATTAATGTGTGGGGTTTGATGTGTGATTTAAGCTTTAGTAATGTTTCTTTTATATATGTGGGCACCCTTTTATTTGGGACATAAATATTCAGAATTGAAACTTCATCTTGGTGGATCTTTCCTGTAATGAGTATGAAATGTCCTTTTTGATCTCTTTCAGTTCATTTTAGTCTGAAGTCTATTTTGTTTGATATTAGCATAGCTACACCGACTTACTTCTTAAGTCCATTTGATTGGAAAGTCTTTTCCCAGTCTTTTACTCTGAGGTCATGTCTGTCTTTGAAGTTGAGGTGTGTTTCTGGTATGCAGCAGAAGTAGATGTCCTGATTTCATATCCATTCTGTTAGTCTTTGTCTTTTTATAGGTGAATTGAGTCCATTGATATTAAGGGATATTAATGACCAGTGATTGCTAATTCCTGTTATTCTTTTGGTGGTAATGTGTGTGTATTTCTCTTCTTTGGGATTTACTGCTTGTGTGTTATCTATTGCCTGTGTTTTCATGGGTATATCTGTCTTAAGTTCATGTTTTTCTTCTAGTGCTATCTGTAGGGCTGGATTTTTAGATAGGTGAATAGGTATTGTTTAAATCTGGTTTTGCTTTGGAATGTCTTGTTTACTCCATCTATGGTGATTGAAAGTTTTGCTGGGTATAGTATTCTAGGCTGGCATTCATGGTCTCTTAGTATCTGCATTATATCTGTGTAGGACCTTCTGTCTTTCAGAGTCTCCATTGAGATGTCGAGTATTATTCTGATAGGTCTGCCTTTATAAATTACTTGGCCTTTTTCCTTTGCTGCTCTTAATATTCTTTCTTTATTCTGTATATTTATTAATGTAATTTTCATGTGGTGAGGGGACATTTTGGGTGTGGTCTAGTCTATTTGGTATTCTATAAGCTTCTTGTGTTTTCATAGGTATTTTCTTCTTTAAGTTGGGAAAGTTTTCTTCTATAATTTTGTTAAGTATATTTTTTGTGCTTTCAAGTTGGTATTCTTATTCTTCTTCTATCTGAATTATTCTTAGGTTTGGCCTTTTTCATGGCGTCCCAGATTACCTAGACATTTTATATTATAACTGTTTTGGGTTTGGTGATTTCTTTGACTGACAAATCTATTTCCTCTATTCTACACAAGACATTATTTCTTTCATCTCTTGTGTTCTGTTGGTTATGCTTGCATGTGTGTTTCCTGTTCATTTACTCATATTTTCTATTTCCAGCCTTCCCTCTGTTTGTATCTCCTTCATTGTTTCTATGCCACTTGTCATATCTTGAACTGCTTTCTTCACATGTTTAATTGCTTTTTGATGGTTTTCTTGGGTTTCTTTAAGGGATTAATTGATTTTTTCCCAATTTTCTTTTCTTTCTTTCTTTCTTCTTCTTCTTCTTCTTCTTCTTCTTCTTCTTCTTCTTCTTCTTCTTCTTCTTCTCCTTTTTCTTTTTTTTTTTTTTTTGATTTTTCGAGACAGGGTTTCTCTGTGTAGCTTTGCACCTTTCCTGGAACTAACTTGGTATCCCAGGCTGGCCTCGAACTCACAGAGATCCACCTGGTTCTGCCTCCCGAGTGCTGGGATTAATGGCATGTGCCACCACCGCCAGGACTTTTCCTCAATTTCTTTAAGGGAATTTTTCATTTCCTCTTTAAATGCCTCTAACATCTCCTGAAATTTATTTTAAAGTCACTTTCTTCTGCTTCTTCTACATTATGAGGTTTAGGTCTTTCTGTTGTAGAAGGGAGAGTTTCTGGTGATGCCATATGGCTCTTTATGCTGTTGTATGTATTTTTGCACTGGTATCTACCCATCTCTTCCTCCAACAGAGTCAAGAGGTGCCTGTGTCTGAGAAAGCTGCTATTGGTCCAGTCTGTGCTTGCTGTGTCTGGGTCTCAAGGGGCTCCTTTGGGTCATAACTTAGCTCTTGGTCTAAGTGGAGCTGGCATATTCTGTATCTCAGGGAGCTGCTCTTGGTCCAATCCAAGTTGGCGGGTTCTGTGGCTCAGGGAGCTGCTCTTAGTCTTATCAGGGCTCTTGGTCCAGTCAAAGCTGGCAGATTCTGTGTCTCAGGAAGCCACTGGTGTTGCAGGGGGATGGATATTGGGGCAGGACATGGGTCTTGCAAATCAGTATGTCCAATGGAGGGTTTTGATGGGAGAGCCTGCCCCCAGGATTCTTCCCTGCTGGTCAGCAAATCTTGGTCCAATGAGATCAGGGAGATTCTGTCTCAGGAAGCCACTGGGATCACATGGGGATAGGTATTGGTTTTGGACATGGGTCCTGTAGATTACAGTGTCTGACAGGGGGGTTGGTGGAAGAGCCTGCCCACTGGAGTTTTCCCTGCTGGCAGGCAACTGGGGCAGAGATGAGTGGGGGTTCCTGGGTACTGGCTGTATCCCAGGGCCTAGGCCCTTGAAGCAGGACTCTCTGGGTTACAGAAGAGTCACTCAACTTTTGGTCCAATCCACTTCACAGTCTTATGGAGTCTATGTAAACTTTTCAAAAGGACTGCTTGAAGTAAAGTGAGGCTGATTCAGAATGCTCCTAGAGTGCACCATACCTTGACCAGATCTTTCTCACTGACCAAGTATTGACATGACCCTTCATTAATAAAACAAAAAAAGCTGTGGCAACACATTATCATTTATATATGGTAATATATTATATATTATAAAAATCAGATATGTATAATTACATGATATGTGAAATATCAGATATGTAAGACAATAGGAATGTTGCTGGAGTAGTTGTGAATAAACTATAATATTATTTTGGCCAGTAAAATACAAATCAATCAACAATATCAGCACAAACAAAAATCCCCTTTCAAAATTTAGTTTGATTTACTGACATATCAAATACTTTGTTGAAAGTTCTCTCCATAGTTTTGTAAGTGGTCAGTTTTCCTTTCATAATAAATGTCATTTTATAGATTTATTAATAGGTAAGTCTAATCCTGAATTGCTTTTGGTAGTAGCAGTCACATTCCTTATTATTGTAGGGTTAGAGATGGAGCTGGATGTCATGGAGTAGAGTCCTCGGGGTGTGGAAATTGCTGCTTTGGCAACAAGCTGGGCTCCTACTAAGATAACATTAGGGCCAAAGCAGTGTGATTCCAGCTGGGAATGTAAGAGCCTTCTTCATGCCATCAAGAGCACTGGGTGCTCATTCCTCTGTTTTCTAAAATTGTACTGTCTTTGTCACAAGCTCTAGATTGACACTGACTAGACATCAGTATATAGTGCACAAATTCCATCCATATACTTTATTATTTTCTTAGAGGCAGCGAGGGCAACCTAGGATCTACCTTAATTTTTAGTTCTGTTATAACTTTAACATGTCTGAATCCAATCATCTGTCTAAATATGCTTTTTTTGTATTGTTTGATTTTGTTTTCGTTTAGGATAACACACACTTGGGGTATACAAAGTCTGAATGGCAAGAAAAGAAATAATTCTGCCACTGATAGCATGACTACAATTTACTTTGGTTAAAACAACAATAACAAAATAGGATTCTCTGGTTTAAAGTTTTTTTTTTTTCTCAGATCAAACCCAATAAGCTGTGGAAACAAAACCTTGTGATTGCAAATTAGTTTTGCATCTGACTTGGCTCTTCTCAAATACATGAACACCTTCAGTTTGAGATTTGTTTGAGATGTCTGTTTTCCATCCAGTGCATTTAATTTTCTATTTTCTCCTGGTATTTATTCTCACAGTTCTTCATTATCATTCCTTATCTTCTGGACCTTTTCCTGCACATGTTACTCAGGAAATGTTCCCTGCACCAGGTAATGGTGGACAGAACTTTCTTATCTTCCAAGTCCTAGTGCTCTTTCACTGTCCTCTGTGCAATGTAAAGTGTCAATATCATCATAAGCTCTCTTGTTCAAATGAAAACCACAGAGTCAGGATAGGAAGCAAAGAGGGCCTCCCTTATCTGTGAATTTTGGAAAACCATTTATCAAAAGACTAAGAGTGATAATGAATGTTGGGTTGCTGTTAGAATTGAAATAGCCAGACCCATGCATATTTCAAAGGGCTGATTTCCAATGGGACAGGCTGGATTTCTCAAGGAGAGAAAAAGCTTCCATCCTTCATAGAATTCCATGGTTTGGCTGTCCTGATGCATCACAGTAACACAAGGTTCCTAGGACATCCTTCCTGACTTGTACAGAATTGCTGAGAGATTATAAAACTGACTACAAACATTTCAGAGCATTCCCTACATGGGAGTGAGATTAATCAGTTGGAGATCATGTCCTGTTAAAGTAATCACAGAGGTACACAGTCAGAAATTGTATATTATCATTTTCAAATGACATCAAGTTCATGTAATCAATAGTGTTGCTAAATACTTTTGCCATGAGACAGCAAAAAGAGAACACCAAAATGTAGCAGGAATCTTAAAGGTACTTATTAATAAAATCAAACCCAAGGCCAGTTATTGGGGTGAATACTGGAAGGTCAGAGAGACAGAACAAGCCACAGCTATCTCACCTCATCAGTTCCTCAGCTGGTCCTGTTTCCTCAGACTGCAAGCCTCTGAGTCCTCATCCAGAATGAATCCCAGCTGAACTGCGTTGCTTCAAAGCCTTAAAGCTTAACCAGCCGAATGCTTAACGAGCCACATGCTTAACCAGCCAAATGCTTCTAGTTTCTGGTCCTCACGCCTTATATACCTTTCTGCTTTCTGCCATCACTCCCTAGGATTAAAGGCTTGCTTCCTGGGATTAAAGGCGTGAGTCACCATGCCTGGCTGTTTCCAATGTGGCCTTGAACTCACAGAGATCCCATATGGATTTCTGCCTCTGGAATGATAGGATTAAAGGCGTGTGCTATCACTGCCTAACTAGTGGCTTTTCTGTTCTCTGACCCCAGATAAGTTTATTAAGGTACACAATATTTTGGGGAACACAATACCACCACACCAAAATAAATTAGTTATACAGAGTCTGGGGAGTAAGTGCAGAGGGGCCAGAAAGGGTGTTTCCTGACTCCAGTCAAAGCTTTTACTCTCATTTAAATACACATGAGGACTAGGAGACCATCTCTTATGGCAGTTACAAGTCTCCTCTAGAAGGAATCAACATCTGACAGGGAGAAATTCAGGTAAGTCCTAGAATCTAGGTTAATTGCCTGGGAATGCTACAGAAATGGAAATGACATAATTCAAAGGCCTTCTTAAGTCACCATGAAGACAATTTATCTCATAGTAGAACAAATTCCTCAGTTGGGAAACTAGAGCCTAACAATCTTGTATCATGGAGAGGAAATTTGAAATCTTTTCATGCTGATTCTTATTCCAAGTCAGTATGGAGTGTCATGTCCTAGGGAGGATGCAGGACTGGAGAGAAAGAGGACATCAGAGCAAAGCCCTAGAGTGGAGGCTCTACATTTCTCTGCATTTTTTGGAAGTCACAGACATGGTTCCTTTATTGCTCTGAAAATGCTGAAAGATAGTGATCTGACATATAGGAGCACTACACCAAACACTGTCCACACCAGACTGATAATAAATATAAAATTATTCAAATTTTAGAAGTCCTTTTTCCAGAAAAATAATACTCTATAGAATTTACATTGTTTTTCAATACTGGGTATCACACATAAGTCATTTTGTATGAATCTATACTAAGCTACATCCTTGAAATTAATTTCTTCAATTTAATATCAGGATTCAATATTCATAAACTTTGTTAGTCCTTCCAAAATTATCAAAATTTTATCCTAATGAACTCTGTGGAAGAAATAAGACAAGGGTGAGTGTGTGGTAAAAAGCACAATGATATAAAACATTTAATTATACCACAAATATGAACTAAATAATAGGTAATTATTTAATTTTTCCCCAATAACTCAGGTATATCTGTTTTGTTTGCTCTAGGCAATCAGATGTCTAATAATTCCACCACAAAACTCCTTATACAACAGCAGGAGATGCAAACAAAGCCTCCCCCTGAACACTCAGCTCTGGCTGAGGACCCAGCCCTGGATACTGCAGTTTCTCCATTCCGTGTTTAGCACTGAACAAACACCACTTACCAAGGAATTGTGTGTGAGAATAGATTTCCTTGTGGCTTTAAATAAAATATTTTTTGAGAATTTTCTTAACCCTAATACTGTACACATGAATATACCCACTCAAATTCCTCCCATGTCCAACTCTCACCCCCAAATTCACAAGTTGTTCAACTTAATAAATATTTTTACCTCTCTCTCTCTCTCTCTCTCTCTCTCTCTCTCTCTCTCTCTCTCTCTCTCTCTTTCTCTCTCTCCCTCTGTGTGTTTGTGTGTGTGTGTGTGTGTGTGTGTGTGTGTGTGTGTGTGTGTGTAACATACTAAGCCTGGTTATGGTTATGTATTTGCACAAGTGTTTAGAGCAGTAAACTTGGAATTGAATAACCCATAAGGGAGCTTGTCTTTGAAGAAAAAATATTCTCCCTCTCTTAGCAGTCATAGATTACCTGTAGTTCCTCATTTAGGGGTGGGGAACTACAGGTTTTCTCCTATATATGGAGGTCTAGTTTAGGCATCAATATTGTTGAGATTTCATGGGTGCCACATCTCTGTCTTGCACAAAAGATACAATCTCACAGTGGCATCCAGGTCCACTAGACCTTACAATCTTTTTGTCTTCTCCTCAGTACTTTCCCTGAACCGTCAGTGTAGGATTTACATTGAAGATGTATGATGTGTATGTAGTTGGCCATCCCAGAATCACTTGTTCTCTGCATGTTTACCTGATATGGATCTCTGTAATAGTCTCCATCTGCAATTAAAAACAAGAGCTTCATTCATGAGGGAGATAGAGCTTTCTTCTGAGGGTATAAAGATATTTTTTTAAAACACAGTTAGAAAACATATTTGTGTCTTGAAGGAAGGGCACCATTGTAGGTCAAAGTGTTTGTAGCTGGGTTGGTGTTTACCTTTCTGCTTTGATACCATGCAGGCAGAGTACGTTTTGCTGGACTAACAATAATATCTGTTTGTACTTTAGGACTATTCCATGACTGTGTGCCCATTCTACATTGTAGATGGGGAAGATCAGTCCTGATGGAGCTAAATGGTAAACACAGGTCTTCAGAATGAGTTTTATCATTAAGAAAAAAAATAATCTCAGGTGATATGTATATTTATATAATAGTTCTTTTATTGTTTGAGGATAAATCTTCAAACTTTATGTATGATATACTATACCATTGAGTTATGGCCTCAACCACAGTTGGTTAATTACAGTAAATGAATGCATTCATGATTTTCTGAACCTTATACAACATTTCTTTCTTTTTTTTTGAAACAGGTTTCTCTGTGCTTTGGATCCTGTCCTGGAATTCCCTCTGTATACCACACTAGCCTGGAAGCCTGGAACTAACTGAGTTTCATCTGCTTCTGCCTCCTAAGTGCTTGGATTAAAAGTATGGGCCAACACCACCTAACTAATGTAACATTTCTTAAATGTTTATATTTTAGTTTTTCTGATCTTAATTTCCTAAGAATTAATTTAATAATTTATGAAAACACAGCAGAAACTTTTACAACTACACAGCATAATAAAGTAAGGCAAGGAAATACATCATTTGGTATCATGATTAAAAACATCATACTAAATAATTATTAGCGTACACACTGATAATTAATGTTTTTTAAATTGTATTCAAGAAGAATCCAATTCTTATGCAGAAGAGACCTGAAAATTATGCATGCAGATACACCTTCCCCTGCACAAATCGATTTTGGTCTGTGTTGTGTGATGTCTTCCTACAGAGTGTCATAGGAATGGAAATCTAATCCAAGTGTAGATCCTGAAAGACAGTTCCTCAAACATGTGTATTCAAAGTAAAATCAGCAATGTAAGAGGTCTCATATCAAGGAACCTATATTCAGTTAACAAGAGTGACAGTTCCATGATATCTTTAAAAAATTCTAATTGACCATTAAGAAAATTTGAGACAAACCAAAGATGAGGCGTTATGTCTGAACAATATCTCTGAGATTCTCATAGTATCACAAACAAGGTTGCATTGCATGTATAGTGGTGGGAGTCCCTCAGACCCTGCACTGGACAGCTGCCTCCCCATTGCTAAGAAAAGTCTCTACTACAGCTATGCATCGCCCAAAGATCAGACATAAAGGAACAAGGACTCACATATGAGATTTCCAGGGATGAAGAATTGGATGAACATCCAATCATGGCAATCAAGACTGACAGGATTATAATATTCTGGACTTATAGTGTTGTTTGTGGGAGACACTGCTTCTAAATGAGAGTATAATGGCAGTTGCCAGAATGAATACAATGGTATATTCCAGGATACAATGACATTTGCAAGTTTAGAAGGTATAAAAGATGAACGTCTAAGACCAATTGCCCTTTCAATCTTCTATATGCTTTGAAGACTTCTAAGAAACATAGAGAAACAGAGGTAACTTGAAAGCTTCACTGACAGAGGGAATGCCTCAATTTCTCAGGAGCTGAAAGGTGCACAGTGTTCCAGAAACCAAGGACTCTAACCTGGAAACATCTGACATGCCTTACAACGCAGCTAGACCAGGTCAACTCCATAATTTCTTGGGTCTAGGCAAAAGTAATATGCCTATTTTTTCTTGGTGCAGTGATTTGTCATGCTACATTTTTTTCTAATGACTCTAGAATACCAATGTATAGTGTTGGAGCTGGATCCATCTGCCAACATGGAAGACCCTTACATTGTGAGAAATATTAATAACAGAAGAAGCACAATTTATAATCAATCTCGGACACATGTTCAGTATTTCCAGAAAAATAAAAGGCCTTTTCTTTGTAATTGAGTTATCTGAGCACTGAAGTTGCAGGCATACATTACTCTTCAAGAGAGTCAGATAAACTTCAGTATAATGATCACAGACCATGAAGAACCACATCCAGAGAGCCCTGGGTTGGAATTGTCTCTCATGGTTCCCACATGGCTGACTCCAGGTGGAATATGAGTCTGTTTTCAATAGGAAATGGGATAATTATTGAGTAGAATCATTCTTAAAATCAAAGCTATGGAAGAAGTCAACGTGTGGTTATAAAGAAGCCAAAACGATTAGTTTGTGGTGTGATGTATGAATTTATATTTGGCTGGTATATATTCCATCTCTAGATTGATAGTCATAAATCCTATATTCCTTCCTAGAAGAGCACAGTTATGAATATGACTGGCCAATAATAGCTAACCTCCCTGGAACGTGATTGGTTCGGGGAATGGTATATAGTCAGAATGGAACAAATCACAAGCATTTCCTGGGATTGACAGGCTGATGCTTGGAATGAAGAGTTTCATTTATGTTTAATTTGTTAAAAGGAGAATGTGTGGTATAGGCATGAGCTGAGGCCATACACTGAGGAGGGAGTTTTCACAAGGAATGAAGACAGAATCAAAGAAAAGACGTGAGAGGAAGACTCCTGCTGATGAAGCCTCACTGTAAAGTCAAGGATGACCTTTGACTTCTGATGCTCCTGCCTCCACTTCCCCAGTGCTAGGGTTCTGAGACTACAACTCAGGGAATCAGGCTCTGCAGCCAGCATCATCCTAGATATACATACATATAGAGAGAAAGTGGGTGAATTTAATGTAGTCTTCAAAGTCAATAGGTCATGTAGACTTTGAACTAGTGTCCTCCTGTCTCGACCTGCTGGGGTTACAGGTATATGATCCTATACCTAGCCTCTAATTGGTTTAAAGTGAAGGCATAAGGTGCAGATACAGCTCAGTGGTGGGGTGCTTACTTAGCATGTACAAGGAGATAGTTTTAGTTTTCAATACTACAGAAAGAAGGGAGGGTGTCAAATCAAACTGCTTTTTCTATTATTGTCATGCCTACTACATTTTTTCGCACAGCTTTGTGATATTTTGATTAAATTGTGAAAATAAAGCCTGCTTTGAGTCAGAAGGTAGGGGTAGCCAGTAGCTGACCAAAATTAACCATAGAAGTTTGGAGCACCATGGACAGATACGAAACAGGAAGTAATAAGGTGAGGCTGAGAGAGGATCTCAGCCCTTTTGGAACAAGGAACAGAAGTGGTAGGAGGTTACTGTTGGCTGCTCCCCTGCTTCTCTGATCTTTCAGGTTATTACACAGACATCTGAATTCTGATTTTTTATTGGTAAAGAATAACAAAATAAACACTTCAGTTTTCTTTGTTAAAAACAAAACAAAACACAAACAAACAAAAACTGAATAAAATAAGCCATACCAACATGCAGAGGAGGTCATGACCAGCAGGGGGCACACTTGAACCAATAATCAATAGGACAAAATGAGATGAGGCATTGAGGGGACTCCATACCCTCTGTGGAATCCTTTCCTTCCTAAAATCTGTTAGCTGAACACCTGCTGCAGTTGATAGGTGAAGTCTCCATGTTCAAACATAGTAAAAATTCTTTTTTCAACAGTGCACAGATTTATTTTTTCTCATTTATTTTATTAAGATTTATTTATTTATTTTTGATTTTGTGAAAAACATTTTATTCAGTATATTCTAGCCATGGTTTTCCTGTACAACTCCACCCTAATCTTTGCTACCTCCCCACCTCCCTACCACTCAACTCCATAACCTTTTCATCTCTATTCTGAATGTTAACAAATAAACAAGAAAGGATTTAAAACCAAATCCAGGAATTACACACCTGCAACCTGCTAGAAAAGCAAATATTAAAAGGTTGCATATGAAAGAAGATTACAAATGCTCCTAATTTAGGAGTTTTAGAATTTACAGACACTATTATCCTCATCACAATCACCACTTGAAAATCAATTTTGGCCCAAAGTAAACCAAATGTCTCAGGTTGGAATTCTATTTTTTTTTAAATTGAGAGACCAGGCCTTGAAGTTATACAAACAGGGTTTGCACAGGTCTTGGGGAAAGACACTTCCTCAGACAGGATGAGGATTTGGATCTCAGCATCCTGCTGCCTGACCCAGGTTTATTCTGCCAACTTCTCCATCTAGACTAGGTCCTTATATAAGAAGTACCCTGTGTCATTAATATGCAAATCATGTGAGTCAATAGTGGTAAATACAGAGATGTCCACACCAAACACCAACTTATGACCAGTGTCCTCTCCACACTCACTGAGCACACAGGTCCTCACCATGGGATGGAGATGTATCATCCTCTTCCTCCTGTCAGTAACTATAGGTAAGGGGCTTTCCAGTTACAAACCTGAAGAAGGAACAGGGACTGAGGTGACAGTGACATCCACTCTGTCTTTCTCTCCACAGGTGTCCACTGCCAGGTCCAGCTGCAGCAGTCTGGTCCTGGGCTGGGGAAACCTGGGGACACAGTGAAGTTGTCCTGCAAGGCTTCTGGCTATACCTTCACTGACCACTATATTGATTGGGTGAAGCAGAGGCTTGGACAGGGCCTGGAGTTTATTGGAAATATTTATCCTGGAAATGGTGGTACTGACTACAATCAGAAGTTCAAGGACAAGGCCAAACTGACTGCAGACACATCCTCCAGCACAGCCTACATGGAGCTTAGCAGCCTGACATCTGAGGACTCTGCTGTCTATTATTGTGGGAGAGACACAGTGTCACAACCCACATCCTGAATGTGTCAGAAACCCTGGAGGAGCTGAAAGCTGCCCTGGGACTGAGATGACAGAGAAGATGAGCCTGGAGATTTGCCCAAATATCATTATTCTGAAGCTCCCTTTGTCACTTCATAGTCATTTTTTTCTTTTTTCTAATTAAGAAAATATTTCATTCATTTTACACACCAATCAAAGATCCCCATCTTCCCTACTCCTTCTCCCCAGCCTCTCCCTCCTAACCCACCCCACATTCTCACCCACAAGAAGGCAAGGCCCCCCCCATGGGAAGACACATTTAGTAGAGGCAGGTCCAAGCTCCTCCCCCTGCCTCAAGGCTGCACAAGGTAGTTTGCTCCAAAAAGATTGCTCATGTACCGGGGATGCATGCTGATCATGACATCAGGGACCCTCACAAGCAGATCAAGCTATATAACTATCTCCCCATGCAGAGGGCCTAGTCCAGTCCCATGAAGTCTCCACAATTGTTGATCCAAATTTCATGAGTTTTCACTAGTTTGGTTTTGTCTTCTCTGTAGGTTTCCCCGTCATGATCCTGATGCACTTGTTCATAGAATCCCTCGTCTCTCTCTTTGAATAGACTGGAGCTCTGCCTAGTGTTTGGCTGTGGATCTTTGCATCTACTTCTATCAGTCACTGGAGAAAAACTTTGTGATGACAGTTAGGCTATTCACTGATCTGATCACTGGGGTAAGCCAGTTCAGTTCAGGTACCCTTTCCACTACTTCTCGTAGTCAAACCTGGGGTCATCCTTGAGAATTCCTGTCAAATTCCCTAGCACCAGGTTTCTCTCTATCCCCATCGTTTCTTCCTCCATAATGGTATCTCTTTCATTGCTTTCCCATTCCATCCCAGTTCCAACTCCACCCTTTCTATTCCTTATGTTCTCATCTCCTATCACCTACACTCCATTACCCACCCATCATCCCTTGTTTATTCATGAAGATCTCATCTATTTCCCCTTCTCAGGGGGATCCATGCTTCCCACTTGTATCTTCCTTGGTAGCTGGCTACTCTGAGATTGTGGATTATTGTTTAGTTTTCATTTGCTTAACATCTAGTATCCACTTATGAGTGGGTATATAACATGTTAATCCTTCTGAGTCTGTTACCTCACTCAAGATGATATTTTCTAGTTCCATTCACTTCCCTGAAAAATTCATGATGTCATTGTTTTCCGCTGCTGAGTAGTACTCCATTGTTTATATGTACCACATTCTCTTTATACATTCCTCAGTTGAGGTGTATCTAGGTTGTTGCCAGGTTCTGGCTATTACAAATAATGCTGCTATGAACATAGTTGAGCATGTGTCCTTGTGTTATGACTGAGCATTCCTTGGGTATATGCCAAAGAGTGTTGTAGCTGGCTCTTGTGGAACATAGATTCCCAGTTTTCTGAGAAACTGCCACACTGATTTCCAATGTGGCTATACTAGTTTATACTCCTACCAAAGTGGAGGAGTGTTCCCCTTGCTCCCTATCCTCTCCCACATAAGCTCCTATGCCAATGCATTCAAGACTACTTCCTACTTTCTCTTCTAGCAGGTTCAGAGTAGCTGGATTTATGTTGAGGTCTTTGATCGACTTGGACTTAAGTTTTGTGCACGGTGACAGATATGGATCTATTTGCAGCCTTCTACACTTTGATATCCAGTTATGCTAGCACCATTTGTTGAAGATGCTTTCTTTTTTCCATTGTACACTTTTGGCTTCTTTGTCAAAAATTATATGTCCATAGGTGTGTGGGTTAATGTCAGGGTCTTCATTTCGATTCCATTGTTCCACATGTTGGTTTTTATGCCAATACCAAGCTGTTTTTATTACTGTAGCTCTATAGTAGAGCTTGAAGTCAGGGATTGTGATGCCTCCAGAAGTTGTTTTATTGTACAGGTTTCTTTTAGCTATCCTGGGTTTTTTTTTCCATATGAAGTTGAGTATTATTCTTTCCAGGTCTGTGAAGAATTGTGTTGGTATTTTGATGGGGATTGCATTGAATCTGTAAATTGCTTTTGGTAAGATTGCCATTTTTACTATGTTAACCCTGCCTATCCATGAGCATGGGAGATCTTTCCATTTTCTGACATCTTCTTCAATTTCTTTTTTCAGGGACTTAAAGTTCTTGTCATATAGATCCTTCACTTGCTTGGTTAGTGTTACCCTAAGGTATTTTATGTCATTTTTGGCTATTGTAAAGGGTGATGTATCTCTAATTGCCTTCTCAGCTTCTTTGTCCATTGTGTATAGGAGGGCTACTGATTTTTTTGAGTTGATCTTGTATCCTGCTATGTTGCTGAAGGTGTTTATAAGCTTTATCAATTCCTGGGTGGAATCTTTGGGGTCACTCAAGTATATTATCATGTCATCTGCAAATAGAGAAAGCTTGACTTCTTCCTTTCCAATTTGAATCCCTTAATCTCCTTATGTTTTCTTATTGCTCTGGCTAGAACTTCAAGTACTATATTGAATAAGTATGGGGAGAGTGGACAGCCTTGCCTCATTCCTGATTTTAGTGGAATTGCGTTGAGTTTCTCTCCATTTAATTTGATGTTGGCTGTTGGTTTGCTATTTATTGCCTTTATTATGTTTAGGTATGTTCCCTGTATTCCTGATCGCTCTAAGACTTTTATCATGAAGGGGTGTTGGATTTTGTCAAATGCCTTTTCTGCATCTAGTGAGATGATCATGTGGTTTTTTTCTTTGAGTTTGTTTATATGGTGTATTACATTGATGGACTTTCGTATGTTGAACCACCCTTGCATCCCTGGGATGAAGCCTACTTGATCATGGTGGATAATTGTTCTGATGTGTTCTTGGAGTCTGTTTGCCAGTATTTTATTGAGTATTTTTCCATCAATGTTCATTAGGGAGATCGGTCTGTAGTTCTCTTTCTTTGTTGCATCCTTGTTTGGTTTAGGAATCAGGGTAATTGTAGCCTCATAGAAGGAGTTTGGTAATGTTCCTTCTGTTTCTATTATGTGGAACAATTTAGAGAGTATTGGTATTAACTCTTCTTTGAAGATCTGGTAGAATTCTGCCCTGAAACCATCTGGACCTGGGCTTTTTTTTTTTTTGGTTGGGAGACTTTTAATGACTGTTTCTATTTCCTTAGGGGTAATTGGGCTATTTAAATAGTTTATCTGGTCTTGATTTAACTTAGGTATGTGGTACCTATCCAGAAAAATGTCCATTTCTTTTAGGTTTTCCAGTTTTGTGGAGTAGAGGTTTTTGAAATATGACCTTATAGTTCTCTGGATTTCCTCAATGTCTGTTGTTATGTCCCCCTTTTCATTTCTGATTTTGTTGATTTGGATTCTCTCTCTCTGTCTTTTGGTTAGTTTGGATAAGGGCTTGTCAATCTTGTTGATTTTCTCAAAGAACCAACTCTTTGTTTCATTAATTCTTTGTATTATTCTCTTAGTTTCTAATTTATTAATTTCACCTCTCACTTTGATAATTTCCTGGAGTCTATTCTTCCTGGGAGACTTTGCTTCTTCTTGTTCTAGAGCTTCCAGATGTGCTGTTAAGTCACTAGTGTGGGATTTCTCCAACTTCTTTATGTGGGCATTTAGTGCTATGAATTTCCCTCTTAACACTGCTTTCATAGTGTCCCATAAGTTTGGGTATGTGGTGTCTTCATTTTCATTGATCTCTAGGAAGTCTTTAATTTCTTTCTTTATTTCTTCCTTAACCCATTGGCGATTCAGTTGAGCATTATTCGGTTTCCATGAGATTGTAGGTTTTCTGTAGTTTTTGTTGTTGTTGAAATCTAACTTTAAACCATGGTGGTCTGATAGAACACAGGAGGTTATTCCAAATGTTTTGTATCTGTTGAGATTTGCTTTGTGTCCAAGTATGTGGTCGATTTTAGAGAAAGTTCCATGGGGTGCTGAGAAGAAGGTATATTCTTTCTTGTTAGGATGGAATGTTCTGTAGATATCTATTAGGCCCGATTGGGTCATGACATCAGTTAAGTCCTTTATTTCTCTGTTAAGTTTCGATTTGGGAGATCTGTCCAGTGGTGAAAGTGGGGTGTTGAGATCTCCCACTATTAATGTGTGGGTTTTTATATGTGGTTTAAGCTTTAGTTATGTTTCTTTTACATATGTGGGTGCCCTTGTGTTTGGGGCTTAAATGTTCAGAATTGAAACTTCATCTTGGTGGATCTTTCCTGTGATGAGTATGTAATGTCCTTCTTGATCTCTTTTGATTGATTTTAATTTGAAGTCTATTTTGTTGGATATCAGGATGGCTACCCCTGCTTGTTTCTTAAGACCATTTGATTGGAAAGTCTTTTCCCAGCCTTTTATTCTTAGGTAGTGTCTGTCTTTGAATTTGAGATGTGTTTCTTGTATGCAGCAGAAAGATGGGTCCTGCTTTCGTATCCATTCTGTAAATCTATGTCTTTTTATAGGTGAATTAAGTCCGTTGATATTAAGGGATATTAATGACCAGTGATTCTTCATCCCTGTTATTTTTGGTGTGTGTGTACTTCTCTTCTTTGGGGTTTACTGTTGTGGATTTATCTATTGCCTGTGTTTTCAAGTGTGTATCTGACTTCCCTTGGTTGGAATTTTCCTTCTAGTGCTTTCTGTAGGGCTGGGTTTGTGGATAGGTATTGTTTAAATCTGGCTTTGTCTTCGAATGTCTTGTTCCTTCCGTCTATGATGATTGAAAGTTTTGCTGGGTATATTAGTCTGGGCTGACATCCATGGTCTCTTAGTGTCTGCATTACATCTGTCCAGGTCCTTCTGGCATTCAAAGTCTCCATTGAGAAATCGGGTGTTATTCTGATGGGTTTACCTTTATAGGTCACTTGGCCTTTTTCCTTGGCTGCTCTTAATATTCTTTCTTTATTCTGTACATTTATTTGTTTAATTATTATGTGTCAAGGGGACTTTTTTGGGGGGGTCTAGTCTGTTTGGTGTTCTATAGGCTTCTTGTATCTTCATAGGCATTTCCTTCTTTAAGTTGGGAAAGTTTTCTTCTATAATTTTGTTGAATATATTTTCTGTGCCTTTGAGTTGGTATTCTTCACCTTCTTCTATCCCTATAATTCATAGGTTTGGCCTTTTCATGGTGTCCCAAACTTCTTGGACATTTTGGTTCATGACTTTGTTGGCTTTAGTGTTTCCTTCGACTGATGAAACTATTTCTCCTACTTTATCTTCAATGCCAGAAATCCTCTCTTCCATCTCTTGCATTCTGTTGGTTATACTTGCATCTGAAGTTCCTGATCTTTTACTCAGGTTTTCTATTTCCAGCATTCCCTCTGTTTGTGTCTTCTTCATTTTTTCAATTTCCCTTTTCAGTTCTTGGACTGTTTCCTTTGTTTGTTTCATTGCTTTTTCATGATTTTCTTTTAGTGCTTTATTGTTTTCTTCCAGTACTTTATTGTTTTCTTGCAGGACTTTATTGTTTTCTTGCAAGGATTTATTGTTTTCTTCTAATTTGTTTGACCTTTCCTCTAGTTGTTTACAGCATTCTTCCAATTTTCTTGTCTTTTCCTCTATACAAGCCTCTACCTTCTTCATGATGTTATTCATAAGGCTACTTTCTTCTGCTTCTTCCAATTTTTGATGTTCAGGTCTAGATGTTGGAGGCGGGCTAGGTTCTGGTGATGCTGTATTGCTCTTCATTTTGTTTTATGTACTTCTGTCTTGACATCTGCCCATCTCCTTGTGGTTCCTTCTTGGTTTTATCATTGTACTTGTTTCAGAAAGAGCTGACAGATTCAGGAAGTTTCTCTCTCTTGTCCAAAAGGGAGTTCTCTTGTCCAACTCCGGTCCAGAAGGGAAGTCGGGGGCAGGATGGGAGCTGGTGACCGGTCTCTAAATCTCAGGAAGTGGCTGGGGTCTCAGGCAGATGGGCGTGGGGGCAGGGCGCGGAGATTGCAGGGGCTGCTGGGGGGCTTGGAAAAGGGGATCCCTCCCGGTGGGGCTAGAAGGGGACCCTCCCGGTGGCTAGAACCTGTGGCCAAGTTGGGCAGGTCTTCCCGGAGTGGCTGGTGCCCAGGGATGGGGTCCGGGTTGTACCCGGATACTCACCTCTGGTCCAGAAGGGAAGTCGGGGGCTGGCTTTCTGTAATTTTTGTTGTTGAAATCTAACTTTAAGCAATCGTGGTTCAATAGAATATGAGGGGTTATTCTATTTTTTTTTGTATGTGTTGAGATTTGCTTTGTGACTGAGTATGTGGTCAATTTTAGAAAATGTTCAAAGGGGTGCTGAAAAGAAGTTATGTTAGGTATATTCTTTTTTGTTAGGGTGTAATGTTCTGTAGATATATATTTTGGTCCATTTGAGTCATAACATCTACTATTTCCCTTATTTCTCTGTTAAGTTTCAGTCTGGCAGGTCTGTACAGTGGTGAGAGTGGGGTATTGAAGTCTCCCAGTATTAATGTGGGGGCTGTTGTGTGATTTAAGCTTCAGTAATAATTCTTTTACACATGAGGGTGCTTTTGTATTTGGGGCATCCATGTTCAGAATTGAAACTTCATCTTGGTGGATCTTTCGTGATTAATATGTAATGTCCTTCTCAATCTCTATTGACTGATTTTAGTTTGAAGTCTATTTTGTTTGATATTAGGATAGCTACGCCAAATTGCTTCTTAAGTTCATTTGATTGGAAAGTCTTTTCCCAGTCTTTTACTCTGAGATAATATCTGTCTTTGAAGTTGAGGTGTGTTTCTGGTATGTAGCAGAAGGATAGGTCCTGATATCATATCTATTCTGTTAGTCTTTGTCTTTTTATAGGTGAATTGAGTCTATTGATATTAAGGGATACTAATGATTAGTGATTGTTGATTCCTGTTATTTTTTTTTTTTGGTGTTAGTGTGTGTGTATTTCTCTTCTTTGGGGTTTACTGTTGTGGTGTTATCTATTGCCTGTGATTTCATGGGTGTATCTGACTTCCTTAAATTCGTATTTTCCTTCTAGTGCTTTCTGTAGGGCTGCAATTATAGATAGGTTGATAGGTATTGTTTAAATCTGTTTTATCTTGGAATGTCTTGTTTAGTCCATCTATGGTGATTGAAAGTTTTGCTGGTTATATTATTCTAGGCTGGCATTCATGGTCTCTTACTATCTGCATTATATCTGTCCAGGACCTTCTGTCTTTCAGAGTCTCCTTTGAGAAGCTATTTCTATTCTGATAGGTCTGTCTTTATACGATATTTGGCCCTTTTCCTTTGCTGCTATTAATATTCTTTATTCTGTTTATTTATTAGTTTAATTATCATGTGGTGAGGGGACATTTTGGGTGTGGTCTAGTCAATTAGGTATTCTATAAGCTTCTTGTATTTTCATAGGTATTTTCTTCTTTAAGTTGGGAAAGTTTACTTCTATAACATTGTTGAATATATTTTCTGTGCTTTTGAGTGGGTATTCTCCGTCTTCTATCCCTATTATTCTTAGGTTTGGACTTTTCATGGTGTCCCAGATTTCCTGGACATTTTATGTTATGACTGTTTTGGGTTTCGTGTTTTCCTTTTCTTTTTTTTCTTTTCTTTTTTTTCTTTTGGTTTTTTCAAGACAGGGTTTCTCTGTGTAGCTTTGCACCTCTCCTGGAACTCACTCTATAGCCCAGGCTGGCCTCGAACTCACAGAGATCCACCTAGCTCTGCCTCCCGAGTGCTGGGATTAAAGGCGTGAGCTACCACCGCCCGGTGTGTTTGGTGTTTTCTTTGACTGACAAATCTATTTCCTCTATTCTATACTGGACAGCAGAGATTCTCTTCCATCTCTTGTGTTCTGTTGGTTATGCTTGCATGTGTGTTTCCTATTCGTTTACTCATATTTTCTATTTCCAGCCTTCCCTCTGTTTGTGTCTCCTTTATTGTTTCTATGCCACTTTTCACGTTTTGAACTGCTTTCTTCACATGTTTAATTGCTTTTTCACGGCTTTCTTTAAGGGATTTATTGATTTCTTCCAATTTTTTGTTTGTCTTTTCCTCAAGTTCTTTAAGGGAATTTTTCATTTCCTCTTTAAATGCCTCTAACATCTTCATGAAGTTATTTTTAAGGTCACTTTCTTCTGCTTCTTCTACATTATGATGTTCAGGTCTTTCTGTTGCAGAAGGGATAGTTTCTGGTGATGCCATATTGCTCTTTATGCTGTTGTATGTATTTTTGCACTGGTATCTACCCTTCTCTTCCTCCAATAGGTGCAAGAGGTGCCTGTGTCTGAGAAAGCTGCTATTGGTCCAGTCTGTGCTTGCTGTGTCTGTGTCTC
Organism: Peromyscus maniculatus bairdii; assembly: GCF_049852395.1. NCBI lineage: Eukaryota > Metazoa > Chordata > Mammalia > Rodentia > Cricetidae > Peromyscus > Peromyscus maniculatus. Next base: position 87,302,327 of record NC_134865.1, on the reverse strand, counting down.
AAGGGGACCCTCTGGGTCCAAACTTAGCTCTTGGTTTAATTGGAGCTGGCATTTTCTGTATCTCAGGGAGCTGCTCTTGATCTAGTCCAAGCTGGCTGGTTCTGTGGCTCAGTAAGCCACTGGTGTTGCAGGAGGATGGATATTGGGGCAGGACGTGGGTCTTGCAAATCAGTGTGTCCAATGGAGGGTTTTGGTGGAGAACCTGCTCCCAGGAGTCTTCCCTGCTGGTCAGCAACTCTTGGTCCAATGAGAGCAGGGAGATTCTGTGTCTCGGGAAGCCACTGGGGTCACATGGGGATAGGTATTGGGGTTTTACATGGGTCCTGTAGATTACAGTGTCTGATTGGGGGTTTTGGTGGGGGAGCCTGCCCGCTGGATGTTTCCCTGCTGGCAGGCAACTGGGGCAGAGATGGGTGGGGGTTCCTGGGGACTGGCTGTATCCCAGGGCCTAGGCCTGGGTCGGAGAAGAATCACTCATCTCTTGGTCCAATCCACTTCACAGTCTTATGGAGTCTATGTAAACCTTTCAAAAGGACTGCTGGAAGTAAAGTGAGGCTGATTCAGAATGCTCCTAGAGTGCACCATACCTTGACCAGATCTTTCTCAGTGACCACATATTGACATGACCCTTCATTAATAAAGTAAAAAAAAAAAACAAAAAAAAAAACAAGCTGTGGCACAACACTTTATCATATATGGTAATATATTATAATATAATATATATATATCAGACCTATAATATAGTATATATATATATATATATATATATATATATATATATATATATATATATATATATCAGACCTATATAATTACATGATATATGAAACATAAGATGTAGCTAGGGTTTTCCTGCCTTGCCCACAGTCAGGACAAATCTTTCTCACCTGCTAGTCCCACAGCTGCTCAGACCCACCCAAGTAAACACAGAGAATTATATTGCTTACAACTGTATGGCTGTGGCAGGCTTCTTGCTAACTGTTCTTATAGCTTAAATTAATCCATTTCCATAAATCTATACCTTGCCATGTGGCTCATGGCTTACCAGCATTTTCACATGCTGCTTGTCTTGGTGGTTGCTGGAAGTGACTCCTTCTGCGTTCCTGTTTTTTCTTTTCTCCTCTCTGTTAGTCCCGCCTATACTTCCTGCCTAGCCATGGGCCAATCAGTGTTTTATTTATCGACCAATCAGAGCAACACATTTGCCATACAGAACATCCCACAGCAATCAGATATGCAAGACACTGGGAACGTTGAAGGAGTAGTTGAAAATAAACTATTAATATTATTATTTTGGCCAATAAAATACAAATCAATCAACAATATCAGCACAAACAAAATCCCCTTTCAAAATTCAGTTTGATTTACCTGACATATCAAATACTTTGTTGAAAGTTCTCTCCTCTAGATTTGTAAATGGTCACTTTTCCTTTCACAATAAATGCCATTTTATATATTTATTTATAGTTAAGTGTAATCCTGAATTACTTTTTGTAATAGCAATCAAATTACTTATTATTGTAGAGTTAGAGATGGAGCTGAATGTCATGGAGTGGAGTCCTCAGGGTGTGGAAATTGCTACTTTGGCAACAAGCTTGGCTCCTGCTTAGATAACATTAGGGCCAAAGCAGTGTGATTTCAGCTGGGAATGTCAGAGCCTTCTTCATGTCATCAGGAGCACTGGGTGCTCATTCCTCTGTTTTCTAAAATGGGATTGAATGATGTGAATATTTGGTTTCTGTTAGATTTGAACTAGAGGGACCCATACAAGGTTCAAGGGGCTGACTTCCAATAGGACAGGCTGCATTTTTCAAGGAGAGACCACGCTTCCATCCTTCACAGAATTCCATGGCATGGCTGTCCTGATGCATCACAGTAATACTAGGTTCCCAGGACAACCTTCCTGACCTGTACAGAATTGCTGAGAGATTATAAAACTGACTACAAGCATTTCAGAGTCTTCCATACATGGGAGTGAGATTAATCTGTTGGAGACCATGTCCTGTCAAAGTAAACACAGAGGGACAGAGTCAGAAATCATATATTATCATTTTCAAATGACATCAACTTCATATTATACATAGTGTTGTTACATACTTTTGCCACGAGACAGCAAAAAGAGAACACCAAAATAAATTAGTTATACAGAGTCTGGGGAGTAAGTGCAGAGGAACCAGAAAGGGTGTTTCTTGACTCTACTCAATGTTTTTACTCCCATTTAAACACACATGAGGACTAGAAGACCATCTCCTCTGGCAGTTACAAGTCTCCTCTAGAAGGAATCAACATCTGACAGGGAGAAATTCAGGTAAGTCCTAGAATCTAGGTCAATCGCCTGGGAATGCTACAGAAATCACATAATTCAAAGGCCTTCTTAAGTTATCATGAAGACACTTTACCTCATAGTAGAACAAATTCATCAGTTGGGAAACTAGAGTCTGACAATCTTGTATTATGGAGAGCAATTTCATGTCTTTTTATGCTGAGTTTTAGCCCCATCAGTATGGAGTGTCATGTCCAAGGGAGGATGCAGGACTAGAGACATGGAATTACACAAAGCAAAGAACCTAGGGTGAAGACACTATATTTCCCTCCACTTTTTGGAACTCACAGACTTGGTTCCTTTATTACTTTGAAAATGTTGAAAAATAGTGACCTGATATACAGGAGTGCTACAACTCAACACATCCCACACCAGGCTAATAATAAAATTAGAGTACAAATTTTAGAATTTTTTCACAGAAAAATAATACTCTAAGGAATTTACATATAATTGTTTTTAAATACTGGGTATCACATACAAGTCATTTTGCATGAATCTACAATAAGTTACATACTTGAAACAAATGTCTTCAATTTATTGTCTTTATTCAACATTCATAAACTTTGCTAGTCTTTGTAAAATTATCAAAATTTTATCATAATGACCTCTGTGGAGAAAATAAGGCAGAGGTGTGTCTTGCAAAATACACAATGAAATAAAACATTGAGCTTTGTAACCAATATGTAATAGGTAATAGGTAATTATTTATTTTTTTTCCCAATAACTCAGGTTTGACTGTTTTGTTTGCTCTAGGCAATCAGATGTCTAATACTTCCACCACAAAACTACTTATACAGCAGCAGCAAATGCAAACAAAGCCTCCCCCTGACCACCCAGGTCTGGCTGAGGAGCCCAGCCCTGGATACTGTAGTTTCACCATTCAGTGTTTAACACTGAACACACACCACTTACCAAGGAGTTGTGTGTGAGAATAGATTTCCTTGTGGCATTTAAAATTAAATATTTTTTGAGAATTGTCTTAACCCTAGTATTGTACACATCAATATACCCACTCAAATTCTTCCCATGTCCAACTTTCACTTCTTCACAAATTCACAAGTTCTTCAACTTAATACAAATATTTCCCGTGTGTGTGTGTGTGTGTGTGTGTGTGTGTGTGTGTGTGTGTGTGTGTGTGTAACATACAGAGCCCAGTTATGGTTATGTATATGCACATATGTTTAGAGCAGTAAACATGGAATTGAATATCCTATAGAGAAGTTTGTCCTTGAAGAAAAGCGATTCTTCTTCCCACAGCAGTCATTGTTTACCTGTAATTCCTCACTGAGGGGCGGGGAACTGACAGGTTTCCTCCTGTGCTAAGGAGGTCTAGTTTAGGCATCAATATTGTAGAGATTTCAATGGTACAGCAGCCGTGTCTTGCACAGAAGAGACCAGCTCACAGTGGCATTCTGGTCCACTAGACCTTTAAATCTTTCTGTCTTCTCCTCAGGTCTTTCCCTGGGCCTTCATATAGAATTTACATTGAAAATGTATCATGTGTACTTGGCCATCCCAGGGTCATTTATTCTGTGCATATTTACCCGATTTGGATCTCTGTAATAGTTTTTATCTGCAATTAAAAACAAGAGCCTCGTTAATGAGAGAGTTAGAACTCTCATGGAGGGTATAATAATATGTTTTTAAAACACAGTTAGAAAACATATTTGTTCCAGCTAGGATCTCCCGCTCTCTTTACCTCGACCCTTGCCCTTCATTGCTCCCACTCATGTCCAGGCTGTTCATGAAGATCTCAGCCATTTCTCCGTGTCTTTCTTGGGGTCCTGTTTTCCAGGTAGCCTCACTGGTGATGTGAGTAGCAATCCAGTCATCCTTGTTCCACATTTAGTATCCTCCTATGAGTGAGTACATGCCATATTTTTCTTTCTGAGTCTGGGTTACCTCACTCAGGATGATTTTTTCTAGATCCATCCATTTGCCTGCAAACCTCATGATGTCATTGTTTTTCTTTGCTGAGTAGTATTCCATTGTGTATATGTGCCACAATTTATTTATCCATTCTTCAGTTGAAGGGCATCTAGGTTGTTTCCAGGTTTTGGCTATTACAAACAATGCTGATATGAACATAGCTGAGCAAGTGCTCTTGTGGTATGATTGAGCATTTCTGGGGTATATGCATTCCCACCAGCAGTGGGAGGAGAGTTCACCTACTTCCACATCCTCTCCAGCATAAAGTGTCTTCAGTGTTTTTGATCTTAGCCATTCTGACAGGCGTAAGGTGGTATCTCAGAGTTGTTTGGATTTGCATTTCCCTGATGATTAGGGATGCTGAGCATTTCCTTAAATGTCTTTCAGCCATTTGAGTTTCCTCTGTTGAGAATTCTCTGTTTAGTTCTAAAGCCCATTTCAAGAAAAGAGAGGGAGAACAAGGAATAGGAGACAATGGTAAATGAAGACCACATGAGAAAAGGAAGAAACAAAGAGCTAAAGAGGCCCACAGAAATCCACAAAGATACCCCCACAAAAGACTGCTGGCAATGGTTGAGAGACAGCCGGGACTGACCTACTCTGGTGATGGGATGGCCACACACCCTAATAGTTGTGCCAGAAACCCCACCCAAGGACTGAGGAATCTGAATGCAGACATCCACAGCTAGGCCCCGGGTGGAGCACTGGGAGTCTAATTAGTGAGAAAGAGGAGGGTTTATATGAGCGAGAATTGTTGAAACCAAGGTTGGATAAAGCACAGGGACAAATAACCAAATGAATGGAAACACATGAACTATGAACCAAAGGCTGAGGGGCCCCCAGCTGGATCAGGCCCTCTGAATAGGTGAGACAGTCGATTGTCTTGATCTGTTTGGGAGGCATCTAGGCAGTGGTACCAGGTCCTGGGCTAGTTGCATGAGTTGGCTGTTTGAAACCTGGAACTTATGCAGGGAAGCTTGGCTCAATCTGGGAGGAGGGGACTGGACCTGCCTGAACTGGGTCTATCAGGTCGATTCAAGTCCTCAGGGCAGACCTTGATCTGGAGAATGTGGAAATGGGGGGTGGGCTGGGGGGAAGCAGAGGGGGGCAGGAAGGGAGAAAACAAGGGAATCTGTGGCTGTTATATAGAACTGAATAGTATTGTAAAATAAAAAAAATAAAAAATAAATAAAAAAAGAAAACATGTTTGTGTCTTGAAGGAAGGACTCCATTGTAGGTCACAGTGTTTATAGCTGGGTTGCTGTTTACCTTTCTGCTTGGATACCATGCAGTCAGAGAACATTGTGTTGGAGGAGCAATAATATCTGTTTGTACTTTAGGACTACTCCATGAGCTTGTGCCCACTCTTGACACTGCTCAGGTAACTGAGAAGCTGATACTAGATAGCCCTGGGAATGTGGAGAAAACCCAAACCACTCTTCTGCTAAAGAAGGCATAGGGTGGAAAGATTCTGAAAAGGCTCTGTAGTCTAGCATACCGAGAAGCAAAAACAATGAGGAGAAGGAGGCCTACGTGCTAAGTAAAAACAATGTCTAAACAGAACTTCAGACAAACAAGACCATAGTGAAGACTGCCTAAGATGTGGGAAAGAGCAACGATAACATGATGGCATGAGGAGGAAGATCACAGGAAGAGAGTAGATTGTAGGAGAGGAAGGTGATGGATTACCTGGTGGTCCAGGGCAGACAACTCTCTCAAGGTCCAGGTGGATCTTTGCTATAGAAAACAGTAGACTTGGCTAGTAATGAGAGAAAGGCAAGTTCTTGAAGATCTGGAGAGCAGATGGATATGGCATGGAAAGAAATTTGCCTACTGGGTGTCTCGGGAAGGGCACAGAAGAGCTGGCAGTTCCTTTGTGATGGGGAAGAGCAGGTCTATATGGTAGATGGGGAAGATCAGCCCTGATGGAGCTAAATGGTAAACTCAGGTCTTCAAATGTGTTTTTATCATTATTAAAAAATTATCTCAGATGATAATTATATTTATATAATAGTTCTTTCATTGTTTGAGGATCAAGCTTCAAGCTCTATGTATGAAATACTGTACCACTTATCTATGGCCTAAAGCGCACTTGGTTGATTCCAATTAATGAACAAATTCATTAATTACTGAATTGACAGGGTTTCTCTGTGTAGCTTTGGACGCTGTCCTGGAATTCTCTCTATATACCTGGTTGGCCTGGAACTCACAGAGAACTTCCTGCCTCTATTTCCTAAGCACTGGGATTAAAGGTGTGGGAAAAAACCACCTGACTAATATAACATTACCTAAATGTTTATATTTTAGTTTTTTATCTTAACTTCATATGAATAAATTTAATAATTGTGAAAACACAGCAGAAACTTTTACAACTACAGAGCACAGTAAAGAATAGCTGAATACTTATATTTCTATGCAAAATCACAAATTCATACTAAATAACTGTCTTCTTTTCATCCCTTCTTTCTTCTCTTTTCTCAGTTGGCACACACTTTCATACAGACCAAGCAGAACTCAAACCTATGATTCTCCTGCTCCAACCTCTTGCCTACCATGCAATGATGGGAACGAACACAGGTCTTCAAGAATGCAAAAAATACTCTACCAACTAGGCTACATGCCTCAGAAAATAATTGATACTTTGATGTTATAAATGCCACTTAGATTCTTACTTCACCTCAGACAACTGAAGCATTATTCATCTTCTCTAAGGCTCCTGCCCCTAAGTTCATGATATAGCAGGAAGACATGCAAATAATTTTCTCCTCTGCTCATGAAAACCAGCCCTGACCCTACAGCTCTGACAGAGGAACCCAACTCAGGGTTGACAAGTTCTCTCATTCAGTGTTTACCACTGAACACAGAACTTCCAGCATGGAGTTGAGACTGAGCTGGGTTTTCCTTCTTGCTCTTTTAAAAGGTAATTTACAGATAAGGAGAGATACTGGGTGTGTTAGTGGACATGAGTGTGAGGGTCAGTGGATATCTGTGAGAACTTATTGACAGGATTTTCTGCTTTTTTAGGTATCCAGTGTGAGGTGCAGCTGGTGGAATCTGGGGGAGGCTTAGTGCAGCCTGGACAGTCCCTGAAACTCTCCTGTGCAGCCTCTGGATTCACATTCAGTAATGCTTGGATGAACTGGGTCCGCCAGGCTCCAGGAAAGGGGCTGGAGTGGGTTGCACAAATTAGAAACAAAGCTAGTAATTATGCAACACACTATGTGGAGTCTGTGAAAGGCAGATTCACCATCTCAAGAGATGATTCCAAAAGCAGCCTCTACCTGCAAATGAACAACTTAAGAGCCGAATACACTGCCATTTATTACTGTACTACAGACACACAGTGAGGGATCTTCAGTGAGAACCCAGACACAAACCTCCCTGCAGCAGTGCTCAGAACCAGCAGGGGGCGCAGAGCGCACATGGAAAGTAGGAGCAGTTCAGATCAGGAGGAGGAACAGCTGATTGCTGTTAATGTGGTCACAATAGTCGCTCCATCTCTTCACTTCTCAGAATGTTCTCTACATTTATGGTTTGTGAAAACGGTTCTGCTTTTCTGAAGTTTTAAATATATACACCACACTGTCTAATATGAACTATATGTGGAAAATCACCTCTGATTGCAGAAATGACTGTGCTCAGGTCACCAGATGAAATTCTTAGAAGGTCCACAGCATTCGTGATTTTTCTCCCTCAGGACATTCAGGGCATGGCCTCAGTGTTGTTCTGATTAGGACAGCATTTAACATTGGGGGAGCCATGAGGGAGGTGAGGCCACACACCCCAAAAGATTTCAGGTCTTTCTGATTCCCCTGATAACTGTGCACATCAGGCACAGAGCTGACCTGTTTGTATTTATAGTTGATTCTGTTACTAAATCTGTAACTTTCATCATCATATCTTTCATTACATTTTGTTCGTGAATTCTGGCCATTTTTCTAAACAAGGACACAAGCCACTGATAGTAAACTCAGGTGAGGCCTAGGGTGTAACTCTGTGGGAAGGGAGGGTGACTGGGAAAGTTGGTGAATGAAAAAAAAAGAAATAAGAATTAAAGAAACATGACTGCTCCCAGGTAAGGTGGAGGAGAAAGTTTATTATATACATGTGGAGAGCATAGCCAGAGGCAGGGCATCTGGAGAGTCCAGAATAAAGATTACATTGACCAGTGTCAGGAGAGAGGATGGAAAGGAGGGTGGAGAGAGGGGAACAGGGTGCAGCAGCCAGGGAACCCAAAGGAGAGAAGAGAAGGAACAGGTAACTAAAATAGTTGGATTATATAGGGCAGGGCAGCTGGGGAAGGGAAGCCCAACTGCTTGACTGGAGACATTTAGGGTAGAGGAGGGTTTCCCTGCAAGGATGGCCCTGTAACAGCTAAGGACTGAGGGAGGCAGGGAGAACCTGGCAGCTGGTGTCTGCTTTGATATGTTAAATAGAAACCTCTGACATTTTTACCAGGGTGAAATCTAACACTCCAGCCTTTTTGTTGATACTAAATAAGTTTTAAGGTTGACATGTAATCTTATCTATGACTAACTATTTCATGCTGTCACAGGAATGCCACTGGTGAGTGGGGCCCAAGGAAGCTGGGGTGCTGGCCCAGTCTGGGAAGAGCAGACTGTTTCACTTGCTGACCAGTCTCTACAGCACCTTCTGGGTTAGGGACATTGCAGACAGCATTTGGAGCAGTTTGTAAGACTGGACCGCCTTGGGCTAGCCACCTTGAAGCTTTCTGGGATGCAGATTTTGAGGGAACACCTAGACCTGGCTAGTTGCTAGAGCAGTCAGCAATTAATTTGAAATCTGTTGGGGCCAATTGCTAAGGGACCAGCCCTCAGCAGGTCATGTACTGAAGAATTGTGGGGTCAGCACAACTGCATACACACAGGAGATTTCTCTGAGGGTCAAATCTTAGTTCTTCATTTTATTTTTGTCTTTCTGTCATTCCTACTGTGCTATCTCTCTGTTCTGTTCTTTTACCCTGTTGCTTGTCTTCTTCTTGGACTTGTTATACTCTTATAAGAATCAGAATATAATGATTATTTCCAGGATCAATGAAATGGTCTATTCCAGATGCAATGACTTTTGCCAGTTTGCAGGTTATGAATAGATTGATGTCTAAGACCAGTTGCCCTTTCCATCTTCTATATGCTTTGTAGTCTTCTAGGGAAAATAGAGAAACAGATGTGAAATGAAAGGTTCACTAATGAGGGATGCCTCAGTTTTTCTGAAAGGCACACAGTGCCCTAGGAGCCAAGGACTATAAGTGAAAACTTCTGACACGTGCCTTTCAAAGCAATAAGGCCAGGTCAACTCCATTATTTCCTGCAAAACATGATGGTTCTAGGCCAAAGCAATATGCTTATTTTTTCTAGGCACAGTGATTTGCATGCTGTAATCCTTTAGTGACTCAGTAGTACCAGCGGGTAGTGCTGGAGCTGGATCCATCTGACACCATGGAAGACTCTTCACTGTGAGAAATACTAATGACCATAGAAGCACAAATAAAATGAATCTCTGACACATGGTCAGTATCTCCAGAAAACCAAAAGTAATTTTGCCTGCAGTTGATTTATGTGCACTGAAGTTTCAGGCATATATTACTGTTCAAGAGAGACAGTTAAACTTCACTATAATGATCACAGATCATAAAGAATCACTCACTACCAGAGATCCCTGGGTTGGAATTGGCAATCATGGTTTCTGTATGGCTGCCTCTAGGGAGAAGATGAGTCTGTTTTCAGTAGTAAATGGGATAATTATTGGGGAGAGGCATTCTTAAAAATCATAGCCACAGGGGACGCCCAAGCAGTGTGTACAGGACCTGTCCCTTGTGCATGAACCGGCTTTTTGGACCCTAGTGCCTGTGGTGAGACTTTGCACAGCCTTGATGCAGGGAGAAGGAGCTTGGACCTACCTCAACTGAATGTAGCAGGCTCTGCTAACTGTCCATGGGAGACCTTCCCTTGGAGAAGGTGGGAATGAGGGGTGGTTTGGGGGAGGGGAAACTGGGGATCAGAGCAGGAAGGACAGGGGAATGAATCTGTGGTTGATATGGAAAATGAATACATAATCTCTTAATAAAAATAAGGAACAGAAATCATGGCTATAGAAGAAGGCAATGTATGGTTATAAAGAAGCCAAAGATTAGTTTGTGGTGTGATGTGTGATTTTTATATTGGGATGTTAAATATTCCATCTCTAGTTTGATAGTCATAAATCCTATCTTCCTTCCTAGAAGAGCATTGATGTAACCATGACTGGCCAATAGTAGCTAATTTCCCTGGAACTCAATTGGTTCATGGAATGGTGTATGGTCAGAGTAGAAGAACTCATAAGCTTTCCTTGGAATTGACAGACAGATGCTGAATGGGACGTTCCATTTTTGTTTACATTGTTAAAATGAGAGTGTGTGACATGGGTATGAGGGCAGGGTATGCACTGGGGACAGAGGTTCCCAAGGAATGAAGATGGAAGCAGAGACGTGAGAGGAAGACTCACACTGATGAAGCCTCACTGTAAAGTCAAGGATGACCTTTGACTTCTGATGCTCCTGCCTCCACTTCCCCAGTGCTAGGGTTTCTACACTTTATGTGGAGTGAGAGATTTAAAGCAGGGCTTCATGTATTCTAGTCAGCATACCACCAACTGAACTTTATCCCAGACCCTAATATATTTTTTCAAATTTTAATAGAGATATTTATTTGTCTTTGTTTATGTGCTCATATACACATGTAATGATTCATAGGTGAAAATCAGAGGACAACCTTTCTCTCCTATCTTGTGGATTCTGGGGATAGAACTCAGGGAATCAGGCTCTGCAGCCAGCATCTTCCTAGGTATACATACATATAGAGAGAAAGGGGGTGAATTTAATGTAGTCTTCAAAGTCACTAGGTCATAGAGGTAGACCTTGAACTCCTGTCCTCCTGTCCTGACCTGCTGGGGTTACAGGTATATAATACTATACCTAGCCTCTATTTGGTTTAAAGTGAAGACATGAGATGCAGATCCAGCTCAGTGGTAGAGTGCTGGCTTAGCATGTACAAGGCAATAATTTTAGTTTTCAATACTACAGAAAGGAGGGAGGGTGCCAAATCAAGCTGCTTTTTCTATTATTGCCATGTCTACTGCTTTTTTGCCATATAATAAAGAAATATATTTTCTGTCGTGTGATAATTGTGAAAGTAAAGCTTGCTTTGAGTCAGAGGGCAGAGCTAGCCAGTAGCTGACTAAAACTGACCATAGAAGTTTGGAGCTCCGTGGACCGATAGGAGACAGGAAGTAATAAGGTGAGGCTAAGAGAGGATCTCAGCCCTTTTGGAACAAGGAAGAGAAGAGGTAGGAAGTTACTGTAGGCTGTTCCCCTGCTTGTTGGATCTTTCTTATAACAACATTTGACCTCTGATTTTTTTCGATAATTAGAAAAACCCTTCAGATTTCTTTGTTAAACAAACACAAACAACCATAAAAACTTCAGTATAAACCAAGCCATACAACATGTAGAGGAGTTCAGGACCAAAAGGGGGCACAGTGGAGCCAATAGTCAATAGGATGAACTGAGATGAGGAGTGGAGGGGACTCTGCAGCCTCTGTGGAGGCCCTTCCAAAGTCTGTTAGCTGAACAACACCTGCTGCAGTTGATATGGGAAGTCTCCATGCTCAAACACAGTAAAAGTTCTTTGTTAAATAATGCACAGATTTTTATTTTCTCAAGATTTAGTTATTTATTTTTGATTTTGTAAAAAACATTTTTTTTTTTTTGGTTTTCCGAGACAGAGTTTCTTTGTGTAGCTTTGCGCCTTTCCTGGAACTCACTTTGGAGACCAGGCTGGCCTTGAACTCACAGTGATCCGCCTGGCTCTGCCTCCCGAGTGCTGGGATTAAAGGCATGCGCCAGCACTGCCTGGCTGTAAAAAACATTTTTATACAATATATTCTGGCCATGGTTATCCTACCCAACTCCTCCCTAATCTTTCCTACCTCCCCACCTCCCTACCACTCTACTCCATAACATTTTTTCTCTATACAAAATGTAAACAAATGACAAAAAGGGATTTAAAAACAAATCCAAGAGTTACACACCTGCAATCTACTGGAAAAGAAATATTAATAGGTTGCATATGAAAGAAGATTACAAATGCTCCTAATTTAAGAGTTTTGCAATTTCCAGACACTGTTATCCTCATAACAACTACCATCTATAAATCAATTTTGGTACAAAGTGGAACAAAGGTCTCAGATACAAATTCTACTTTTAAATTCAGAGATTAGGCCTTGATGTTATACCAACATGGACTCCACAGGTCTTGGGGAAGGATACTTCCTCAGACAGGATAAGGATTTTGATCTCAGCATCCTGTTGCCTGACCCAGGTTTACTCTGCCACCTTCTCCAGCTGGAATAGGTCCTTATATAAGAAGTACCCTGCCTCATGAATATGCAAATCATGTGAGTCTACAGTGGTAAATACAGAGATATCCACACCAAAAACAAACATATGATCAGTGTCCTCTCCACAGTCACTGAGCACAGAGGTCCTCACCATGGGATGGAGCTGGATCATCCTCTTCCTCCTGTCAGTAACTACAGGTAAGGGGCTTTCCAGTTGAAACCTGAAGAAGGAACTGGGAATAAAGTGACAATGACATCCACTCTGTCTTTTCTCCAAGGTGTCTACTCCCAGGTCCAGCTGCAGCAGTCTGGGCCTGAGCTGGTGAGGCCTGGTGCCTCAGTGAAGCTGTCCTGCAAGGCTTCTGGCTTCACCTTTACCAGCTACCATATGAACTGGGTGAAGCAGAGGCCTGGACAGGACCTGGAGTGGATTGGAAACATATATCCTGGAAATGGTAATACATACTACATTCAGACGTTCCAGGGCAAGGCCAAACTGACTGTAGATAAATCCTCCAGCACAGCCTACATGGAGCTCAGCAGCCTGACATCTGAGGACTCTGCGGTCTATTACTGTGCAACACACAGTGTTACAACCCACATCCTGAATGTGTCAGAGTCCCTGGAGGAGCAGGAAGCTGCCCTGGGACTGAGATGACAGAGAAGATTAGAATGGAGACTTGTTCAAATATCATCATTCTGAAATCCTTTTGCCATTTCACAGACTTTTTTTTAATTAAGAAAAAATTTTCATTCATTTTACACACCCATCCAAGTTTTCCCTTTTCCTTCCTCCCAACTCCCCAAGCCTCCCCTTCCCAATCCACCATCCTCTCTCCCCCACAAGAAGACAAGGCTTCCATGGGAAGGCACATTCCATATAGGCAAGTCGAAGCTCCTCCCATTGCCTCAAGTCTGCACAAGGTGTCCCATCATAGGTAGCGGGCTCCACAAACCCTGGTCAAGCACCAGAGATGGATTCTGATCCTACTGCCAGGGGCTCCCCAAGCAGATCAAGCTACACAACTGTTTAACCATGCAGAGGGCCTAGTCCAGTCCCATGCAGGCTCCACAACTCTTGATCCAACTTTCATGAGTTCCCACTAGTTTGGTTTGGTCATCTCTGCAGGTTTCCACATTATGTTCTTGATGAACTTGCTCATAGAATCCTTCTTCTCTCTCTTTGGCTGGAGTCCTGGAGCTCTGCCTGGTGTATGGCAGTGGATCTCTGCATCTGCTTCCATCAGTCACTGGAGAAAAGCTCCATGATGATAATTTGAGTATTCACAGTTCACTAAGGTAAGCCAGTTCATTTCTGGCACACTCTCCACTATTTCTAGTATTCCAAGCTGGGGTCATCCTTGGGAATTCCTGGCAAATTCCCTAGCAATGTGTTTCTCTCTATCCCCATGGTTTCTCTCTCCATCATGGTATCTCTTTCATTGTTTTCTCACTCCATCCCTGTTCCAGCTCAACCATCCCATCCCCTACCCCCTACACTCTAATGCCTACCCCTCATCCCTAGTTTATTCATGGAGATCTCATCTATTTTCCCTTCCCAGGGTGATCCATGCTTCCCTCTTTGAGTCTTCCTTATTAGCTAGCTTCTCTAGAATTGTGAGTTGTTTAGTTATCATTTGCTTTACATCTAGTATCCACTTCTGAGTGGGTACACACCATGTTTATCCTCTTGAGTCTGGGTTACCTCGCCCAGGATGATATTTTCTATTTCCATCCTCTTCCCTGCAAATTTCATGATGTCATTTTTTTCTCTACTGAGTAGTACTCCATTGTGTATACATACCACAATTTCTTAATCCATTCTTCAGTTGAATGGAATCTAGTTTTTTTTCCAGGTTCTGGCTATTACAAATAGTACTTCTATGATTATAGTTGAGCATGTGTCCTTGTGGTGTGACTGAGCATTCCTTGGGTATATGCCCAAGAGTGGTATAGATGGATCTTGAGGAAGATTGATTCCCAGTTTTCTGTGAAACTACCACACTGATTTCCAAGTTTGCACTCCCATTAACAGTAGATGAGCATACCCATTACTCTACATCCTCTCCAACATAAGCTCTCTTCAGTGTTTTTGATCTTAGCCATTCGGACAGGTGTAAGATGGTATCTCAGAATCATTTTGATTTGTATCTGGCTGATGACATAGCATGGTGAGCAATTCCTTATAAGTCTTTCGACCATTTGAAATTCTTCCTTGGAGAATTCTCTGTTTAGCTCTATAGCTCTTTTTAAGGTTGGATTGTTCATGATTTGATGTATAGTTTTTTTTAGTTTGTTATATATTCTGGAGATGATCCCTCTGTGAGTTGTGGGGTTGGTGAACATCTTTTCATATTATGCAGGCTGTTGTTTTGTCTTATTGACTGTGTCCTTTGCCTTATAGAAGTCTTTCAGTATCAGGAGGTCCCATTTATTAATTTTTGTTCCCAGTGTCTATGCTACTGGTGTTATATTTAGAAAGTGGTCTCCTGTGCCAATTTATTCAAGACTACTTCCTACTTCCTACTGTCTCTTCTTTCAGGTTCAGTGTAACTGGTTTTATATTGAGGTCATTGATCCACTTGGGCTTGAGTTTTGTGCATGGTGATATATATATATATATATATATATATATATATATATATATATATATATATATATATATATATATATATCAGTGTCTGCAGTGTCTGTGGCCATGGTTGACACTAAGCTGTTTGTATGACGTTTGCTTTGTGACTGAGCCATACAGTGCTTTGTGCAATTTGAATCTTGAAAGATTTTTGCTTATAATTCTGTATTTTATCAGATCTGCCACTGTGCAGGTGGCAAGCCAGATTTTATGTAGTTTTTATATGTTGTAATATTTCTTCAAATAAAGCGCTTTTATAAAGCATATATATTCTGCAAGTTCATGTCCAGTTATGCCAGCACCATTTGTTGAAGATGCTTTCTTTTTGTTGAAGATGCTTTCTATTTTCTGTTGTACAGTTTTGGCTTCCTTGTCAAAAATCAGATGTTCATAGGTGTATGGGTTAATGTCAGGATCTTCAGTTCTTTTCCATTGGTCCACATATCAGTTTTTATGGTAATTCCAAGCGTTTTTTATTACTATAGCTCATAGTAGAGCTTGATATCAGTGATGGCGTTGCCTCCAGTGGTGGCTTTGTTGTACAGAATTCTTTTAGCTATCCTGGGTTTTCTGATTTTCCAAATGAGGTTTTGTGTTGTTCTTTCCAGGTCTGTGAAGAATTGTGTTGGGATTTTGATGGAGATTGCATTGAATCTGTAGATTTCTTTTGGTAAGATTGCCATTTTTACCATTACCCATCCATGAACATGGGAGATCTTTTCCAAATCTTCAATTTCTTTCTTCAGAGACTTAAAGTTATTGTCATACAGGTCTTTCACTTGCTTAGTCAGAGTTACCCCAAGATATTTTATATTAGGTGTGACTATTGTAAAGGGTGATGTTTGTCTAATTTCTTTCTTAGTCTGATTATAATTTGTATATAGGAGGACTACTGATTTTTTTAAGTTATTCTTGTATCCTGCCACATTACTGAATGTGATTATCAGGTATAGGGGTATCCTGGTAGAATTTTTGAGGTCACTTATGTATACAACCATATCATCCGCAAATAGTGAAAGTTTGACTTCTTCCTTTCCAATTTGTATCCCCTCGATCTCCTTTTGTTGTCTTCTTACTCTAGCTAGAACTTCAAGTACTATATTGAATAAATATGGAGAGAGTAGACAGCCTTGTCTTGATCCCGATTTTATTGGAATGGCTTTTAATTTTTCTCCATTTAATTTAATGTTGGATGTTGACTTGCTGTAAATTGCCTTTATTAGGTTTAGTTGTGTTCCTTGTATTTCTAATCTCTCCTAGACCTTTATCATGAAGGTGTGTTGGATTTTGTGAAAGGTATTTTCAGCATCTAATGAAATGATCATGTAGTTTTCTTTCTTTCAGTTTGTTTATATGGTGGATTACATTGACAGATTGTCATATGTTGAACTATTCTTGCATCTCTGGGATGAAGCCTTACTTGATCATGATGGATAATTTTTTGATGTGTTCTTGGATTATGTTTGGCAATATTTTATTGAGTAGTTTTGCATCAATGTTTATGAGGGAGATTGATCTGTAATTCCCTTTGTTGCATCTTTGTGTGGTTTAAGAATCTGAATAACTTAGGCCTCATAAAAGGAGTTTGATAATGTTCCTTCTGCTTCTATTGTGTGGAATAATGTGAAGAGTGTTGGTATTAACTCTTCTTTGAAAATCTGGTAGAACTCTGTATTGAAACCATCTGGTCCTGGGCCTTTTTTCTTTCTTTCTTTTCTTTCTTTTTTTTTTTTGGTTGGGAGAATTTTAATGACTGTTTCTATTTCCTTAGGGGTTATTTGTCTATTTAAATTGTTTATCTGGTCTTGATTTAACTTACGTATGTGGTACTTATCCAGATAATTATCCATTTCTTTTAGATTTTTCAATTTTGTAGAGTAATGGTGTGACCTGATGATTCTCTGGATTTCCTCATTGCCTGTTGTTATGACTCACTTCTGAATTTGTTGATTTGTATCCTCTCTCTCTCTCTCTCTCTCTCTCTCTCTCTCTCTCTCTCTCTCTCTCTCTCTTTCTCTCTCTCTCTGCCTTTTGGTTTGTTTGGATAAGGGCTTGTCTATCTTGTTGATTTTCTCAAAGAACCAACTCTTTGTTTCATTGGTGCAATGTATTATTCTCTTTGTTTCCATTTTATTGATTTCAGCTCTCAATTTGATTACTTCCTGACATCTCTTCATCTAAAGTGACTTTGCTTCTTTTTGTTCTAGAGCTTTTATTTGTGCGGTTAAGTCACTTATGTGAGATATCTCCAACTTCTTTATGTGGTCATTTAGTGCTATGAATCTTCCTCTTCGCACTGCTTTCATAGAGTCCCATAAGTTTTGGTGTGTAGTAACTTTCATTTTTATTGAATTCTGGGAAGACTTTAATTTCTTTCTTTATTTCTTCCTTTACCCTTTGGTTCTTCAGTTGAATATTATGCAGCTTCCATGAGATTGTAGCCTTTCTGTAATTTTTGTTGTTGTTGAAATCTAACTTTAAGCCATGGTGGTCCAATAGAATACAGGAAGTTATTCTAATTTTTTGTATCTGTTGAGATTTGCTTTGTTACTGAGTATGGGGTCAATTTTAGAGAAGGTTCTATGGGATTCTGAGAAAAGGATATATTCTTTTCTGTTAAGGTAGAATGTTTTGTAAATATCTATTAAGTCCATTTGAGTCATAACATCTGTTAGGCTCCTTATTTCTCTGTTTAGTTTCAGTCTGACAGATCTGTACAGTGGTGAGAGTGGGGTGTTGAAGTCTCCCAATATTAATGTATGGGGTTTGATGTGTGTCTTAGAAAGTCACTGGTGTTGCAGGGGGAAGAACATTGGGGCAGGACATGGGTCTTATAGTTTGGTGGTTCCAATGGGGAGTTTTGGTGGGGGACCCTGTCCCCAGGTGTTTTTCCTGCTGGTCAGCACATCTCGGACCAATGAGAACAGGCAGATTCTTTTTCTCAGGAAGCCACTGTGGTCACAGAGGGATGGGTATTGTGGTAGGGCATGGGTGCTGTAGATATCAGGGTCTGATGCGGGTATTTTGGTGAGGAGGTTGCCTGCAGTTTTCCCCCAGGCAAGCAAATGGGGCAGAGATGGGTGGAGGTTCCTGGGGACTGCCTGTGTCCCACAGTCTAGGTCCTTGAGGCAGGACTCTCTGGGTTGGAGAAGAGTCACTCTGCTCTTGGTCCAATCCACGTCACAGTCTTATATAGTCTATGTAAACTTTTCAAAAGGACTGCTTGAAATAAAGTGGGGCTGATTCACAATGCCCTAGAGTACACCATACTTTGACCAGATCTTTCTTAGTGACCAGCACTATTGACATAATTCTTCATAAATAAAACAAAAAAAACAAGCTGTGGCAACACATTATCATATATATATTATATATATATATATATATAATATATATATATTATATATATCAGATATGTATAATTATATGATACATAATATTTCAGACATGTTAGAGACCGGGAATTTTGCTGGAGTAGTTGTGAATAAACTATAATATTATTTTGGCCAGTAAAATACAAATTAATCAACAATACCAGCACAAACAAAATCCCCTTTCAAAATTCAATTGGATTTACCTGACACATCAAATATTTTGTTGTAATTTGTCCCCATAGATTTGTAAGTGGTCACTTTGCCTTTCATAATAAATGTCATTTTACATATTTATTTATAGTTAAGTCTAATTCTGAATTGCTTTTGGTATTAGCAATCAAATTCCTTATTTTATTGTAAGAGATGTAGCTGGATGTCATGGTGTAGAGTCCTCAAGGTGTAGAAATTGCTACTTTGGCAACAAGCTGGACTGCTACTTAGTTAACATTGAGGCCAAAGCAGTGTGATTCCAGCTGGAAATATAAGAGCCTTCTTCATGTCATCAAGAGCACTTGGTGATCATTCCTCTGTTTCTAAAAATTGTATCATCTTTGTGTGTATGTGTCTTTGTGTCCTACAGCAGTCATAAGACTTCTCTAGAAGGAATCAAGATCTGACAGGGAGAAATTCAGGTAATTCCTAAAATGTATGTCAATTGCCTGGGAATGCTACAGAAGCAGAAATGACATAATTCAATGGGCTTCTTAAGTCACCATGAAGACACTTTATCTCACAGAAGGACAATTTCATCAGTTGGAAAACTGGAGTCTGACAATCTTTTACAATGGAGAGGCAATTTCAAGTCTTTTCATGCTGAGTTTTACCCCCATCAGTATGGAGTGTCATGTCCTAGGGAGAATGCAGGACTGGAGACATGGAACAACATCAGAGCACAGACCTAGGGTGGAGGCTCTATATTTCTCTCCACATTTTGGAACTCACAGACTTGGTTCCATTATTACTTTGAAAATGTTGAAAAATAGTGACCTGATATACAGGAGTGCTACACTCAACACAGCCCACATCAGACTGATGATAAATATAAAATTGTTCAAATTTTAGATTTTTTTCATAGGAAAATAATACTCTAGAGAATTTACATATCATGGTTTTTCAATACTGGGTATCACAAGTCATTTTATATGAAAGTACACTAAGCTACACACTTGAAACAAATATCTTCAATTTAATATGAGGATTCAACATTCAAAGATTGTTAGTCCTGATATTATGAAAAATTTATCATAATGACCTCTGTGGAGTAAATAATGCACAGAGTTGTGTGTGGTAAAAAGCACAATGAAATAAGACATTGAATTATATAACAAATATGTAATAATTAATAGGTAATTATTTAATCTTTTCCCAATAACTCAGGTTTTCCTCTTTTGTTTGCTCTAGGCAATCTGCTGTGTAGTGCTTTCATGACAAAACTCATTATACAGCGGCAGGAAATGCAAACAAAGCCTGTCCCTGCCCAGCTCCGGTATACTCCAGTTTGCCCATTCAATGTTTAGCACTGAACACACACCACTTACCAAGGTGTTGTGTATGAGAATAGATTTCCTTGTGGGTTTTAGATAAATAATTTTTGAGAATTTTCTTAACCCAAGTACTGTACACATTCAAGATACCCACTCAAATTCCTCCTATGTCCAATACTCACTCCCTCCCAAATTCATGAGTTCTTCAACTTAATAAATATTTTTACCTCTGTGAGTGTGTGTGTGTGTGTGTTTGTGTGTGTGTGTGTGTGTTTGTGTGTGTGTGTGTTTGTGTGTGTGTGTGTGTTTGTGTGTGTGATATACTGAGCCAGGTTATTGTTATGTATATGCACATGTGTTTAGAGCAGTGAACCTGGAATTGAATATCCCGTAAGGGAGCTTGTCCTTGATGAAAAAAGATTCTCCCTCCCTCAGCAGTCATTGATTACCTGTAGTTCCTCATTGAGGAGTGGGGAACTGACAGGTTTCCTCCTGTACTCGGGAGGTCTAATTTAGGCATCAATATTGTTGAAATTTCAGGGGTGCAACCTCCCAGTCTTGCACAGAAGATACAATCTCACAGTGGCATCCTGTCCTCTAGACCTTACAATCTTTCTGTCTTCTCCTCAGGTCTTTCCCTGAGCCTTCAGTATAGAATTTACATTGAAGAGGTATCAAGTGTAGTTGGCCATCCCAGGGTCACTTGTTCTCTGCATGTTTACCTGATATGGATCTCTGTAATAGTCTTCATCTACAATTAAAAACAAGAGCCTCATTAATGAGAGAGTAAGAGCTTTCATCTGAAGGTATAAAGATATGTTTTTAAAACACAGTCAGAAAACATATTTGTGTCTTGAAGGAGGGACACCATTGTAAGTCACAGTGTTTGTAGCTGGGTTGGTGTTTACCTTTCTGCTTGGATATTGTGCAGGCAGAGTACATTGTGTTGGAGTAACAAAAAAATCTGTTTGTACTTTAGGACTACTCCATGAGCTTGTGCCCATTCTTGACACTGCTCAGGTGTCTGAGAAGCTGATACTAGATAGCCCTGGGAATGTGGCGAAAACCCAAACCACTCTTCTGCTAAAGAAGGCATAGGGATGAAAAATTCTGAAAAGGCTGGGCAGTCTGGGATCAATGGAAAGCAAGAACTTTGAGGAGTAGGAGACCTATGTGCTAAGTAAGAGCAATGTCTAAATAGCACTTCGGAAAAAAAAAGACCATGGTGAACACTGCCTAAGACATGGGAAAGAGCAATGATAACAAGATGGCATGAGGAGGGAGGTCACAGGAAGGGAGTAGCCTGTAGGAGGGGAAGGAGGTAGATTACCTGGTGGTCCAGGGCAGGCAAATCTCTCAAGGTCCAGGTGGACCTTTGCTATGGAAAACAGTAGACATGACTGGTAGTGAGAGAAACGCAAGTTCTTGAATATCTGGAGAGCAGAAGGATATGGCATGGGAGGAAATAGGGTTACTAGGTGTTTCAGAGGGGTCACAGAAATACCGGCAGTACCTTTGTGATGGGGAAGAGCAGGTCTATATCGTAGATGGGGAAGATCAGCCCTGATGGAGCTAAATGGTAAACTCAGGTCTTCGAAGTGTGCTTTTATCATTATTAAAAAAATAATCTCAGATTGTACTTATATTTATATAATAGTTATTTTATTTTTTGTGGATCAGTCTTTGAGCTTTATGTGTGATATACTATACCATTGAGCTATGGCCTCAACCAATGTTGGTTAATTCCAGTTAATGAATGCATTTTTTTTTTAATTTACTGAACCTTATACAACAGTTCTTTCTTTTTTTGAGACGGGTTTCTCTGTGTAGCTTTGGATGATGCCTGGATCTCAGTCTGTAGACCAGGCTGGCCTTGAACTCCTAGTAATCTACCTGCCTCTGCCTCCCATGTGCTGGGATTAAAGGTGTGGGCCAACACTGCCTGACTAATATAAAATATAATATTTTCTAAATGTTTATATATTAGTTTTTCTGATCTTTATTTCCTATTAATTTAATAATTTATGAAAACACAGCGGTAATTTTTATAACTACACAGTACAATAAAGTAAGGCTGAAAACTTATATTTCTATGTAAAACCATAAATTCATACTAATAACTGTCATTTTTATGTGCCTTCTTTCTTTCATTTTCTCTGTTGACACACAGTTTCATATAGACCAAGTATAACTCAAACCTATGATTCTCCTGCTCCAACCTCTTGCATTGCATGAAATGATGGGAATGAACATGGGGCTTCAGGCATGACAAATATACTCTACCAACTAAACTACATGACTGGGGAAATAATTGATACTTTGATGTTATAAATGCCACTTAGATTCTGACTTCACCTCAGACAACTGAAGCATTATTCATCTTCTCTAAGGTTCCTGCCCCTAAGTTCATGATATAGCAGGAAAACATGCAAATAATTTTCTCCTCTGCTCATGAAAACCAGCCCTGACCCTACAACCCTGACAGAGGAACCCAACTCGGGGTTGACAAGTTCTCTCATTCAGTGTTAATCACTGAACACAGAACTTCCAGCATGGAGTTGAGACTGAGCTGGGTTTTCCTTCTTGCTCTTTTAAAAGGTGATTTACAGATAAGGAGAGATACTGGGTGTGTGAGTGGACATGAGTGTGAGGGTCAGTGGATATCTGTGAGAGCTTATTAACAGGATTTTCTGTTTTTTCAGGTATCCAGTGTGAGGTGCAGCTGGTGGAATCTGGGGGAGGCTTAGTGCGCCCTGGACAGTCCCTGAAACTCTCCTGTGCAGCCTCTGGATTCACATTCAGTAACTATTGGATGAACTGGGTCCGCCAGGCTCCAGGAGAGGGGCTGGAGTGGGTTGCACAAATTAGAAACAAAGCTTATAATTATGCAACACACTATGCGGAGTCTGTGAAAGGCAGATTCACCATCTCAAGAGATGATTCCAAAAGCAGCCTCTACCTGCAAATGAACAGCTTAAGAGCCGAAGACACCGCCATTTATTTCTGTACTAGTCACAGTGAGGGATCTTCAGTGAGAACCCAGACACAAACCTCCCTGCAGCGGTGCTCAGAACCAGCAGGGGGCGCAAAGCGCACACAGAGAGGAGGAGCAGTTCAGATCAGGAGCAGGAACACTTGATTGCTGTTTATGTGGTCACTGCTGTCGTTTTTTTCTACTCATTTCTCAGAATGTTCTCTACATTTATGGTTTGTGAAATCAGTTCTGCGTTTCTGAAGTTTTAAATATGTACATCACACAGTCTAACATGAACTATGTGTGGAAAATCACCTCTGATTGCAGAAATGACTGTGCTCAGGTCACCAGGATGAACTTCTTAGAAGGTCCTTAGCCTTTGTGAATTTTCTCCATCAGGACTTTCAGGGCAAAACCTCAGTGTTGTTCTGATTAGGACAGCGTTTCATACTGGGGGAGCCATGAGGGAGGTGAGGCCACACACACCAAAAGTTCTCAAGTCTTTCTGATTTCCCTGATATCCATACACATCAGGCACAGATCTGACCTGTTTGTATTCACAGTTGATTTTGTTACTAAATCTGTAACTTTCATCATCATATCTTTCATTGCATTTTGTTCATAACTTCTGGCCTTTGTTCAAAACATAGAAGGAAGCTACTGATTGTAAACTCAGCTGGTGCCTAAGGTGTAATTCTGTGGGAGGAGGGTGACTGGGGAAGGTTTTTGGTGAGTGAAAAATAAATAACAAAAATAAAATAAACAAAGAAACGTGACTGCTTCCAGGTATGGTGGAGGAGAAAGTTTATTATATACACGTGGAGAGCATAGCCAGAGGCAGGGCTTCTGGAGAGTCCAGAATGAAGATTACACTGTTCAGTGTCAGGAGGGAGGATGGAAAGGAGGGTGGAGAGAGGGGAACAGGATGCAGCAGCCAAGGAACACAAAGGAGAGAAAATAAGGAGCAGGTAACTAAAATAGTTGGATTACATAAGGAAGGGCAGCTGGGGAAGGGAAGCCCATCTCCTTTACTGGAGACATTTAGGGTAGAGTAGGATATGCCTGCAAGGATGACCCTGTAACAGCTAGGGACTGAGGGATGTAGGGAGAACTTGGCTGCTGGTGTCTGCTTTGATATGTTAAATAGAAACATCTGCCATTTTCCCAGGTTGATATCTAACACCCCAGCCTTTTTTTTCTTATAAATAAACGATAGTAATGACATGTAATCTTATCTATGACTAACTATTTCATGCTGTCACAGGAATGTCACTGGTGAGTGGGGCCCAAGGAAGCTGGAGTGCTGGCCCAGTCTGGGAAGAGCAGACTGTTTCACTTGCTGACCAGTCTCTACAGCATCTTCTGGATCAGGGGCATTGCAGACAGCATTTGGAGCAGTTTGTAAGGCTGGACCACCTGGTGCTGGCTACCTTGAAGCTTTCTGGAATGCAGATTTTGAGGGAACACCTAGAGCTGGCTAGTTGCTGGAGCAGTCAGCAATTAATTTGAAATCTGGTGTGGCCAATTGCCAAGGGACCAGCCCTCAGCAGGTCATGTACTGAAGAACTGTGGGGTCAGCACAACTGCACACACACCCGAGATTTTCCTGAGGGCCAAATCTTAGTTCTTCATTTTATTTTTGTCTTTCTGCCATTCCTACACTGTTCTCTCTGTTCTGTTCTTTACCCTGCTCTTTTGCTCTACTTCTTACTAATTGATCTCCTTCTACAAGTTCTCTGAAGTTTTCCTTCTACATCTTCCTTTCTTGATGTTTCCCTCCTATTAGTATTATTTATTCTTATCTGGGACATCTGCCACGTGCACTGCACTGATGTTCCCCAGGTCTCAGCTGCCAATGTCTGATTGTTGCCACTTGCACTGGCTCTGGTGTCCCCTGTTGTTGGTGGCTCCTGTATCTTCTGAAGCTGCTCAGAATGCCAAACTCACAGTGACTTCTAAGTTCTGGATGTGAACCCCAGGTCCTGTCCAAGCTTGAGGGAATACTCTATTATAACTTTCTATTTTACCTAAGTCTTATTTTACCCTAATATAGCTAAGACTACAAAAATGTTTTTATGCTTGAAACTTATTCTATCCTTATATATGTAAGCCTACACAATATCCTTATGCCTAAAACTCATTCTACCTTAATATACCTAAGCCTACATCACTGTGTGTTGTCAGCAGTAAGTTTGCTGCCTTAATTTTAAATGCCCTTTTTTGTCCCATCCCAGTTAAGTTGTTTGTGTGAAATGTGCAGTTGGGTTCACGAGGGTGCTGGGCATCAGTTCCCCTGTGGTTTATCCTGTTTGGAAAACAGTGTCCGGCTTGCCTCCAGATACAGAGTAACCATTCCTTGACTCCTGCTGTTGGAGGGGTATATAAGCCCATGTTGGTAGTAATAAAGAGAGCTGCTTCCCTGACTAACTGAAACTGGGTGTCTAGAGTGCTGTTTAACCTCTGTGACCCTCGCCAGATTTCGTGCTCCAGCTGGGGGGCCCACGGCAGCTGTGACTTACTTCTACTATCATTTTTAAACCTAAATTTAGGAGAGATTTGAGAGAGCAGATAAAAAGAGAGAAACGTAGAAAGAGATACAAGCTGCAACCTCACTTGGACATAATTCAGCCACTTTACTTTCACTCCTGAGAATAAAATATTGTCATTTTTATTTTTCAGTTCCTCGCCAGCAGGCCTCCTTGTTCCCATGATGCCCCCTCTTTCCTTTTGCCACATTCCTGGTCCCTGATTGGGTGCCATTTGTGGAGGGCCCACCCCCACCTTTTACCCCAGGGTACGTTTGAGGAGTGAGGGACAAGAGATTTATATAGAAATATAGAGGGGATAGAGAAAGACAGAAACACAGGATAACTTTGGGTGGGCCTGGATCCTTATTTACCAGTAAAGAAATTTATTCAAAGGGGCTTTTTATAACAATTCCAAGGAGTGAGGAAAGGAGCCCCCCTTGCTAGATACAATCAAGTGCAGAAGACCCTTCCAATCACCTGGTACCCAGGCCCGTGGTGCAATCATTCACTTATGGAGTCCTGCTGGGTAAAGAAATCTCAGATATCACTAGGAAACCTCTGTGGGCAAAAACTGGCATAAGAAATATTTCATCACTAACCTGTTCTAGCAAGAAAGGCACATCAGCTAGTAATCACCAGCCTATCTTTGTGATTATCCCTTGACCTCAATGAGTCCCTTGCTCAACTATTGAAAGTGTGCCTTTCTAAACTTTAAATTGTCCAACAAGATTTTTTACATCAAAACCATTCATTAAAAACATCATGACCATCCACACCTCTAAATTCTTTCTAAGGGTAGTGGTTGAATCATTATTCTGCTCTAGCAGAATTATGCTTGAAAAAGTGAATCACAGTTATTGTAAGTACCAGTAACACTGCTTCATGACGAGTTAGAAAACCCCTTAGAGTTTTGATACCACTCGTAGATTGTGAGAGACTTAGTGTCCACAAGGGCAATAAGCAGAACTATGATTAATAACAGCAAGAGTTCCTCAGAGATCTCAGTTTTTGGAACTCTACCTCCCCAAGGTAAACTCAATCTGATTATGCTAACTGCTGAGCCATTTTCCTTGAGTTCCAAAGCTCCTTGCTATTCCTCTCACATGGCCCCTGACAGTACATAGACTAGGGAGAAAAGGTAAAGTTAAGGAGTTTAGGGGAAACTTTTATCTGGGATAACAATTGAATCTTTTAGGTCCATGGTCCTGGTTTGAGGGAGGGGAGTTCCAAGACTTGGGGAGAGGAGGAAGAGATTCCACCCTCAGGAATAATGAAAACATGCAGGTGGAGAAAAGGTTGTTGATTGACAGAATTTAGCTGGAGCTCATTTGGCGTGCTAGAGATGGATCCAAATTAATAAACTCAAGGTTACAGTATTTTTTAAGTTCATAAAAAGAGAAAAAAGTTTTAAATATGTTAGCATTACCACTGTTTGTAATATGTATTGAAATCCACATTGTGCAAAAGTCAATAGACTCACACTTTTGAGTCATAGTAAAGGATTGGCAACATAAAAGTAACTCTATATTAAAAGCATGAACACTCTTTACTCTATCCAGAGACGGGGTTTCTATAGAATGAACAGATGTTTTTAACACAATCAGAAGTAACGAGGCACTGAATTTCTGTCTCCATCTATTCTTGTCTCTGTTTTTCCTCAGCCTCATGCCCTACTCAGCTTCCCCAGTAGGCACGTTGGCTGGCTCCAACATTAGAGTATACAATATATTGGGTACACAATATATCACCACACATAGGCCATGGACCTACAGGAAAACCAAAATCTATTGTTCTGCTAAGGGTGATTAGCAGTAAAAATGAGTCCTAAGTACAATCTGCTATATCCACAGACCAGTGTCTAGCTCAGCTATCATCAGAGAAAACAGAAATAAATATACAGACAACATACACATACAGACAATGTAAAGAGAGTAAGAGACCTTAGAACCCTCAATCCTAAATGGGATGTTTTCATCAAATCTTTCCCCTCAGGGCTCCAAGATCTATGCAGAAGAGGTGTCAGAAAAATTGTGAAAGTAAGTGGGGATGGAAAACATCATCAAAAGAGTGTTTTGCACACAAAACAGAAGACACAGGTACAAGCTGTATGAGGGCTACTTCAGAAAAGAGGAGGGAACAAAAGCCCCAATCCCTAATACAAGCTATCTCTAAATGCTGCTAACCAAGGAAAAATAATTACTTCCAATAAACTCACAGTGAGTATACAAACCACACTAAGTGCAGGCCCCATGCCCAGCAGTAAATTGCCAGTTCAGAACAAACTCATTGATATTACTGGAGATGTTTTGTCTTATAATGCTTTATTGAGGATTTTTTGAACCTTATTTGTCTCTTTCTTATCTATTATGGTTTCTGATTTTGTGTTTTCATGGGTTTTGGTTGTATGTGTATGTATTTGTGTGTGTGTGTGTGTGTGTGTGTGTGTGTGTGTGTGTGTTTGATTGAACAAATATCCATGTTCTAGCCCTAGCAAGCAGCAGAACTTGGCACTATTTGTTACCTGGTTCTGACTTTAGAATCAAGGACAGAAGAAAGCTATTATGGAACCTTTCTCAGAGACTAAGGAAAGCTGCTAAGGCCAGACCTGTGCCAGACACTGAGGGAAGCTGTGAAGTTGAAGCCTGGATTCCTGTGGAGACCCCCAGATGTTGGAGGTGTGAGAAATGTGGGATACTGCTTTCTGAGGAAAACTGCTAACAGGGAGTGTAAACAGCCCAAGAGAAAGAAGTGTGTTGCATTCAAGAGAGCTGAAAAGAGGTGGAGATCTGAAGAGTGCTTTGCCATCAAACATGGAGATGCAGAGTTTAGAGTTTACAAACTGGTTATTATCTTGCTTTGGTTCAGGATTTCTTCACTATGCTCCATTCCTTACATTTTTTGAATGGAAATGAATATCCCACACTATTATATGTTGGAAGTATATGATCTGTACTTTTTATTTTGAATTTATTGGGAATTACAGATAAGAGATTGCATGAATCTCCCAAGAGACTTTGAACTTTGGATTATTCAACATTGTTGAGACTATGGTAGACTACAGGGACTTTTGAAGTTGGACTGAACACATTTTTGCATTATGATATGCTTATAGGCCTTTGGGAGCTGGGGAGTGGAATGTGTTGGTTTAAAATACAATGGCCCCCAAAGAGAGTAGTGACACTATTATGAGGTGTGCTCTTGTTGGAATAGTTGTTGAAGAAAGTATGTCACTCTGCAGGAGAGCTTTGAGGTCTCATATATGCTCAATATACTGCCTAGTCCACTTCCTGTTGCTTTCTGATGAAGATGTAGCCTACACCATGTCTGCTTACATGCCACTAGGTTCCCCACCATGACAATAATGGACTGAACCTCTGAACTGGAATCAAATCACCACAGTTAACTGTTTTCTTTGTAAGAGTTGCCATGGCCATGCTGTCTCTTAACAGCAATAGATTCCCCAACTAAGACATCAATGTTTTGACAATATATGACTTTGAGCCCCCAGAAGTGTTGCAGGGAAAACTTAAAGTAATGAAATTGATGATATGAGTGATTTAATAGCAAACTTTCATAGGAAATACTAAGTTACATAAAGTAGAATTTAGCTAAAGGAACACTGGATGACTGTACAGTAAGTAATAGAGTGACTGGCTGGTTAGCAAAGTTTGTAGCAAAACTCAAGTTTGTAGTTGTTTGAAAACTACCTCTGTAAATGTTTTTTTAAACCCTTACTGACCTCCAATTAGGCTCCATTTGCACAACAAAAGGATGTAACTTTGATTTATAAACAGCTATTGCACTCTTTCCTTAATTAAAGAATATCCTCTATAGTGTGGTTCTAGAGACCACTGTGGATGACACCATCATTAAGTTCTTTTCAGTATAATTCCAGGTGGGCAATACAATACTAGGTAACAGTTATTGGAAAGGAATAATACAGGTGTACTTAAATAAGGATTCTGGCCATATCTCTGCTGTGTAAATCTCCAATATTCCCAGGTGGCCAGACTTACTATGTCTGTTTAAATTGTTCAAAGTGTAACCTGGGACTTGAGAGAGATTTAAGGATGGCTTTATGTATGGATTGTATAAGCTTCAGGTCTATATAAGGTGGTCAATGTTCCTGTCTGAGAGCCTGGAATTCTTTTGTGCATTAGCCAGAACTAGGTATGTGGTATTATTAAAATGAGTTTCCCTTCATTATTCTCTAAGTGAGGAGTGATTTCTTGGTTGAAAGTCAGGAGCTAGACAGTGAGATATTGCAAGACTAAAGTTTATTAATGGCCAGGCCATATTTTCAGTCTTGCATAGTGGGAGAATAAAAACAATCCAAAGTCAAGACAGAGTTGTATCTCTGTACTATGCAAGCAAGTGATTAAAAGTGGAATTTTCCAGTTATTTTTATGATCATGGGAAAGGTACATTGTTGTGTGAGTTTATTCCATTCAGCCAATGACTTTTGGTGTGTCTGGCCTGATGGGTGTGGTTTTCTCTGAGTACATAACTGGTTAAAACTGAGGAGGGGGCATACACTCTCTCACTCAGGTGGTGAGGACCAGATCAGGTGGCATGGAGCAGCTTATGGTTGGTTCCCATCTCCCCTGGGTAGAACGGCTGGATTCAGCAAATGGATCAGTGGCAGCATCTATCTGTGAGTCTGTATCCCCATTGAATCTGCTCAATAAATTAATATTAGAGCTCAGTGATTTGTCACATTAGGAAATTTTATGGGTTTATGGCCAGACAATTAACATACTGCAATATTTTATGGTCAGTAAATTCTCAGAACAAGGAAAACAATTTATAATGTGTAACTCACAAGATTATTGAGGAAGAACTAGGCAAAAAGTTGACTTCTAGCTAAGAACTTGATTAAAAGCTAACATTGTTTAACTGAAAAGAAAACGGAGTCAGTTGTCCTTTAACATTTCTCACTCCTGTTAGGGGATCTCTAAATCATTAGAGATAATCATCTCCAATAGGAATTGGTCCCAAGTGTTTTTAGTGGCTCCTCAGGACCAATTGTTTAACATTATTGAGTCACTGATTTACACATTTTATATTTGCTTTCAGAAGACATGGTCCACAAATGAAGGTCAGGAAAATAAGTAATGTGCAGCCCAGGAAAATGTGTTAGGTAGGGCAATTAACCAATAAGGACACATACCAATTTTGACTGTTTGAATGTTACTATTTTCTGTCCTTAATTTTTAACTAGACTTAAACTTTTTCTGACTATTTCCAAATGATTAGCATAAAGACAATATTGTTTTCCAAGAGCTATGTAAAGTCTCCTGTTGCATGAGGAGGACATGTTCCCTTGTGTTCTGCAGTTAAAGCTCTGCCAGGGAGTCCATGGAGGAAGCCAGATGACCAACAGGTGTTTACAGCTCTGATCGATTCTGATCAACCTATTGACTCAGTTTGATAACTAGTACCAAATGTAGCATTGTTCAGCTCTACGAAGCCTCCTATCCCAGACCTTATCACTCAGGGAAACACTTGGCCTGCTCTGGCTGAACAAGTTTAGTGAAGAAGTCTCAACTGTCTTCAGCCTCCTTATGAATGGTGATACATTTTAGCAATCATATGAACTAGGATGCTGAAAGGAGAAGGCTCCTTAAATATGAAGGGATCCTAAAATCCTCAAATTGATGGCACCCAGATAGGTCTTGTCATCTAGGTAAGGCATGAATGATGCAAGAGCCAACAGTAATTAGCAGAAGCAAGAGGACCAAAGGCACTGTAATGGCTGACATCAGTTACTATCTAGGTGGAGCCTGGAAATGGACAGAGCATCAGTCAATTATTTCAGGTCCCCAATTCTCATGTCTCTTTGAGTACAGCCAGATTATATTCCTGAATGATCTGCATAGAAATAATAATTTTCTCTTAAAGCCATATAGCACTTCTTTGGTTTTGCATAAATCCAGGCCAAGTATCTTATATTGTAGAACTATTTTTGTTAATGGATCTACCAGGTGTAAAATCTGGGCCAATATTCCTTGTATTCTAGAGGGCATTAGAGGTAGCCATTTGTTCCCTGTGTGAGGGAGTTTCCATTCAACTTAGCAATTAAGCCTGTTAAGGGTGGGGGCCAAAGAGCAACATATTCTCCCCTATAACTCCGCCAGCTGAAAATGGGGCATCAGTTTTCAGGACCAAGGAAGGTGAAGAGGCTACAAAGACTGGAATTTCTGCTATGATGTGAGGAGGTCACCATCAGTTTTGCATTTGTGAAGTGCTCAAGTAGTGTAAGATTTTCAGGAATATGGGTTATTACAGAGGCTTCTATTGAAGATCACAATGGCCATGCCTTGCTGTGAAGACCATGCTGCCCACACCTGGAGACTTTGGAGGGGACAACGGAGGATAGTTTTAGAGTGCTGCTTGTACTGTGAGCCACATTCACTGAATTTTCAGAGAGACTCGAGGCAAAGGGAAGCAGCACACAATGGGGACAATTCACAGCAAACCCACCACTGAAACTGCATTAATTATCCATCTCTACCTTTATGTCTTGTAGTGTGGTCTGGCTCTTCCTGTTTCTGCCACTGCTAAGTCATCTGCCTGAGAATACGCCACAGCTTTTGGAAGACTGAATATGGTATTTTGCTTCACCAACTGTGTGGAATGAACAACCCCTTTCACTTTAACATGAGTCAGCTTGGGAAGCCCTCTTTGGAAGTGACTCAGAGATGACACCTAAGTCAGAGCCAACTCTGTATTCCATTAGTCACCTTTAGCCATGTTTATAAATTACAGCAGAAACTTAGGTAATACAACACTGCAGCATGGGCTGCTGCATTAGTCTTAAAGAAGAGATGAGTATCTGGGGCCGGGAAGGGCAGACCAAAGCATCCTGACTTCTGTTCCTGTCATTGTGTAAGAATAAAATATCTTCATAGATTTTTTTTTACCCAGTTCCACAGGAAATAATTCCTCTTGAACAGTAGAAGCCAAGTCTCTGCTCTGGTAGGTTGTGTCCTCTGGGATGCCTATAATCTTTTGTGAAAAATGTGATTATTAAATCCTCCTAATTGGCTGATGACAGTACCCAAATACCAATATTCCTGTTTTCACTTTGAGTTTGGGGGTTGGCTTTGTCTGCAGATGACTTACAGGGTCTGATCATTCTTAACCATGTGCACACTAACCCCTGATTCAGGTACAGTGGCAGAATTAAGCCCAGGTACATGCATAGGCAGTGTTTCTTTTTGTGCTGTGTTTGTATTTTAAACAGCAATAGTACTTACTGGTCACTTAGGGAGGTTATATCATCTACTGGGAAAAAGATCAAATGAACATATTAGGATGGGAGTACAATATTTAGTTTAATTCTCAAAAACATTTACCATTAGCATTTACTGTTTAGCATCACGTCCAAGAACCTGTTCTCTTCACCTTATCTCTGAGTGCTGAAGACATGCTAATATTATGGTGAGAGACACAGTGAAAGAATGTCAGTAGAAGCTGATACAAAAGACTTCCATGCTCTCTGAGCTTAAGGCCTGTTATGTTACTTCACAGCTACTATTTATGACGTTTATAGCAAATGCATCAAGGTCTCTGAAAATCTTTGGTTGCCATTATGTGCCCTGAGATCATAAGAACACTGAGCTTGGGGAAATTATATTCAGAAGGAGAAGAGAGCTGTCTGAGTACACAGCCAGCATCTTCCATCAACAAAGATGCATGACAAAGGGAACATCCTGTCCATGTTAAGACTTTACATGTAAATATGCAATGTGTCCATGATACAAAAGATGGATTGGTAAACATATGGAATTACAGCTCAAACTGTTTTCAATTCTGGCTCCTTCTCAACTCTGAAAATATTTTCAAGAAATGTGAACTGATCTCTAAGTAGTAGATTGTGGTTCCACATTTTACCCAGTGATGTGCATATTCTGTCCAAAGTGCAGCTACAGCGAGTGTGAAATGGTGTAGTAGAGTGCTAGAAGACAGTGTTGATCACTTGTACTGTCTATGGTTACTTACCAGATTCATGGTTACTCCTATAGCTAGATCCTGCAACATCTAGAGAAACGTCTCAGGTTTGTGGAGACATTGGGAACAATTGAGACATAGCTCATCATCCATCATTGAAAAGTCTTGTCAATATCACCAGGTAGAAGATTAATAAGTTAAACTTTTTCAAATTGAGGATTATTGGTGAAATTATTATTAAGGCCACTCCATGTAGCTAAAAGAATATTTATTTAATGGCGTAACTTACAAATTATGGGATAGGTAGGTTGCGGGGACTGGGGAAGGTGTATTGCAGTCCAGCGGTGTTCTCTGGAGCTTTGCTCGGTCTACCTCCACTGGAACAGAGAGCGCTGGCCCATCCAGATCTCTGGTCTCCAGGCACCTCCCCTGGCCCTGCCTCATAGGTGTGACAGTTGCCAGAGTCTCAATGGGGGTTGGAACTTTCAGATCAAAGCTGGAATGGCTACCTACTACATCTCCCTCTTTTTGTCTAAATAAGAAGGTTCTAAACTAATACAAGACTATATACAAAGGAATGACTATCAAATATTGTCCAGGAATAATGAGGGATAATGACCTAGATAAGATGGAATTACAACCAATGCAAACAATATCAAGCAAGAAACACATACTAAAATCCAGATAAGTATAGAGCATAGGTAAATGGCATGTTATAAAGATCATTCAAAGGTGTCCTATCCTAAAGAACCTGAATCTAATACTTAACATGTTCTATCTAAGATATTATATATATACTAAGTTGTAACTGTAGCTGCTTGTCTTCAATCCCATCAAAGGCCTGAGAAGGAACATAATGGTACCTGAGAAATGGTAGATGGATGCAAGCAACTTTCAGGAATCTTGCAAGAGTAGACCAAGACAGCTGGCAGCCTGGACAGTCACCTAATGTTTCTCAGCATTGTTGGTGCATTCAAATTGGCTACAGGCCTAGAGTATCTTACAGACCATTTTCAGAAGCAGGAATTCTGAAAGACCATCTTACCCTGTCTTGGCAGAGTCCAGTGGTCGCTTTCCTTGTGTCCCGCTTGTCCAGAAAGGACAGCATTGCATTTGTACTGTCAGCCGTCAAGGCAAGGGCAGTTCTTTGCCCGGTAGGCCATTTTGTGCCAAGAAGACAAACTTCCAAATGGAAATGTCTTAGAAGCCCAACATTGTCTCAGGATCAAATTGGTGCAGCCAGAAGCAATTGTGTCTCACTTCAACAGAGTTCTAAGTTATTTAAATGCCATATTCTCTAGGTCTATGAAGTGTTTGAAGATTACCTGTCCATCTGACCTATGTATCTGTAAATCTGGATAACCTAACTAATGTAACTATAGAGATGACAGGCATAGGCGACTATAAATCTATAAGTCTTCTCTACCAAAATAACCTAAGGACTAAGGTTTCATGTAAACAAGGTAAACAGTCTATAAGCAAATGTATGGTGAAGAACGATGACTTCAAAATTTTGACAATACACAAGATATTTATAACAGAGGTAGGAATATATAGTGCGATATGCAATATGACAATAATCTTAAATATATATCAATATACCAAATATCCTAAACAGAAGTCAAACATACATAAAGTATGACAGATATAAATTTACATTTGTATCAATATAAAAATATTTCAAATAAGAGTAGAAATATATGTACATTATAACAAATATAGTTCTGTATTTTTATCAATATACAAATTATCTTAAACAGGAATATAAAAATAATTTACATTTGTATCAACATATAAGAATACATAACAGTACAAATTACAGTAGAAATTATCTAAGGTTGCTATTTTACTAAATTTGTTTACTAGTATGTACAATGATCTACCATAATATCTTATACCTATCCATTTCATTACTTCTCGGTCCACCTCCACCATTCAGGGTCCTGGAACAGAGATTGCTGGCCCATCCAGATCTTGGGTCTCCAGGCGCCTCCCCTGGCCCCGCCTCAAAGGCGTGACAGTTGCCAGAGTCTCAATGGGGGTTGGAACTTCCAGATCAAAGCTGGAATGGTTACCCACTACAGAGGATATTCAAGTTTTTAATGGATAAAGCTCATACTGAGGGGACAGAGTGTTGGACTATGGAGATATTTACATAAGGAGGTTCTGATGACCAGCAGGGCACAGTGTAGACTCACCAACCCTTACAAGTAAGGGGCTGTTCTTCTGGGTTCTGTTTCTTTCAGTCAGCTGGTCTGGTCTCAACCTCTTCTTCCAAGCTTGCTTTTGCCCCTCAAGGGACTCTCAGCTTTTATTGTCTACTCTGGCAGGGAGGAACCTAGAGAATCTGGTCACTTCTGGGGCCTTCCTGGATACATTTGAGTTGTTTGCCTGCTTGCTTTAGGAGCTTCCCTGCTGGATGGAATAATTCTGTCTCAGAGGAAACTGTTATTTAACAGAGGGGTGGACTTGGGAGTGGTAGGTAAACACTCAGTTGTTGAGCCCAATGCAAATATATTTATTTTGTAATATAAATTATATTTTGTCTCAGTTGTAAAGATTGAAATGGCTCATGTAATTAGTGTATGCACAGGTGCTTGTTTTTTCTTCTTTGAGACTGGATTTCAAGCTGGCTTTAATTTTTTCTATCATGCTGAGGTGGGTTTGGGTGATGCAGCCGTCTTTGAGTCATTCCTGCTCCTGTAAGTAACCCCTTACCCATATTCCTGTAATAACCCCAATATAACTCACTGGTTTACAAAGTTGGAAAAAAAAAAAAGTAAAGGGCCGCAAAAGCAGAAAAGGAAATTGTGCATGAGTGTGTTCCAACAGCCTCTATGGATTTCATTCTTGACATAATTACCTTCAGAGTCCATGGTGTTGTTGACACGTGAGGTCTTCATGATAAAACACTGCAGATGTTCTTTGATAAATAGGATCAACATATGAGTTCACTGAGAGTGAACCTGGATCTTTATTGCCACCAGATAACGAACTCTGTTACAAATCACTTACCTCTATTCATTAAGTATATTTAGGACTCAGGCCCACAGAAATATGGGTGGGGGTGGATGTCTCTGGAGTTCCCAGGTGATTGTAAAGGAGTCCATTCTCCTGCTATGCCTGACGAAATTTTAAATGGCCTTTTCTTCTGCTCTCATAGCAAAATCAGTGATTACTGCTGGGGCTGGATCCTCCTGTCACAGGGAAGATCCTGGCTTTGAAAGGGTCATTAATAATAATACAGGCATAACTTCAGAGCCATCTCGGATACTTCCAGTCAGTAGCTCCAGGAAAGCAAGTCATTAATCCCTGCAGCTCAGTTCTGTAAACACTGAAGTAGGGATAATGTAGACAGAGACAAATCTACCCACAGGGGAGCTCAGGACCAGCAGGGGGCACCATGGAGCCAATAATCCCCAGGAAAGAGAAGAGGTAAGGGGTGCGAGGACTCTCTAGCCTCTGTGAACTCCTGTTTTACAGTCTGTTAGCTACAGTTGATATGTGCGGTCTCCGTGGTCAAACACAGTAAAAATTCTTGGTTGAATGTTTCAAAGATTTATAATTTCTTGTTTATTTTATTCTGTTTTATTTATTAATTTTGTTTTTTAAAAACATGTTTTCCATATAATATATCTGATCTCAATTTCCCCTCACGTTACTCCTTGCTGATCTATCCCACCTCCCCACCCACTCAACTCCACTCCCTTTCTTTCTCTTCTATGGAAAGCAAACAAATAGGAAAAAAAGAAATCTTTTTATTCACAGGAAACACACACAAAGGAAAGACAAATATACAATCACAAGATCATAAACCATTATATGTATGCAAAAGACCATTATTACCAAGTCTTGAACCTGTGCAGGCCCTGTGCATGATGTCACAGACTCTGTGAGTTCATATGTGAATTATCAATTCTGATGTGTACAGAAGACACTGTGTCACTGGATTCATCTACCCCTCTGACTTTTACAACCTATTCAGCTTTTAAATTCTTTCTTGAAATAAGGCAAAACTATGGAATTATTTTGTGTAACCAAAAACAGTGGCAACACCCACCACATATTATTTTCAGCATGTTTGGGGCCTCTGTGACCATTAACTCATAGGGATGTATGATGTGGCCAGCAGTGAGATGAGCAATAACTTGTGTCTTTGGGGAGCAGCACTGTTCACCCATCCAGGTACCTTTGTTCAAGTATTCATAAATTAGAACAAAATACAGAGCTCATCCATGTGCTTTCTACCCAGCTTTCTTCAAGCACGTATCTCACAAATCCACAAAGCATGATCAGAACCAGACTACTAAGACAATACTAATAGCTAACCTACAAGCTTTATTTTGACATTTTTAGTTTTGCATATGCTTTTATTAATTTTTTTGATAAAAATACTTTAACGGCATATCTATAAAACAACACCATAATCTGAGGACATAATTAAGCCATGAACACAAATACCCCAAATGTAAAACTAGCCATCTATGAACCATTAATTATTTCCAGACTTTTTATTATAGACAAAAATTGCAGTTTCTTTGCCTTTTCATACCACACATTGCTTTGTTATGCTTTCGGTATCCATGCCATCCACTTTTGTCATGCCACAAGCATTTGACCTTTTCTATAATTATATTTTCACTTACACTGCAAGATTATAGATTTCAATATTGCTTTCTTATAACTGTAATTTTTTAATCCTATTCCAAACCATCATTTCTGCATTTCCCAACATCATTTTATGTTTTAAACTCTGTGTCTCCAGGAGATTCCACCATTTTAATTTTATTTATATTTTACTATATCCTATCTCCTAATACTTTACAGCCCAATGGAACTTTTCTAGTCTCTTTGCTTTTACAAATTAAACACAGAAGACAAAACATTCAAATCTTGGAACCACATGTAAGATAAAACATGCACCATTTGTTTTTCTGTGTTTGAGTGACCTCATTCAGTGTATTTTTTCCAATTTCATCCACTTACCTGTAGTTTCCATATTTTATGTTTTGCCACTGAATAATATTCCAATGTCTGTGTGTCCCACATTTTCATTATCTATTTCTCAGTTGTTGGAAATCTAGGTTGATTCTGTTTTCTCAGCTGTTGTGAATAGAGCAGTAATAAACATGGATGTGCAGGTGTCTCTGTAATAAGACATAGAGTCCTTTTTGCATGTGTGTGGGAGGGATATATCAGGGAGATATCACACTTCTAGTTCTTCTTTTTTGGTGAAATCTCTAAATTGATTTCCGAAGTCATTACACTAGTTTACAATCCCATCAGCAATGGCTCAGGATTAGCCTGTCCTCTTATCCATGTCTGCATTTGCTGTCATTTGTTTTCTGGATCATGGTTACTTTAACTGAGGTAAAAATGTAACATTAAAGTTGTTTTAATCTGCAGTTCATTATCAGCTAAGGACTTTTGTTGCAGGACATAGAGAAAACAACATGGAACTGAACAGGAAATTCTTCCTGTTGGCTAGGTTTCCTAGTTCAGAAATATTTGTGCAATTTTCAGGGAGAGAAAAGTCACCAATGAGCTTATGAAGTGCCAGACCTTGCAGTCTATAACATCAGCCTCCAGGTAAGATGTGTCCACTAGTGCTGACTGTCATGTAGTGACCCATTGCTTTC
The DNA here is from genome assembly GCF_049852395.1 of Peromyscus maniculatus bairdii. Taxonomy (NCBI): domain Eukaryota; kingdom Metazoa; phylum Chordata; class Mammalia; order Rodentia; family Cricetidae; genus Peromyscus; species Peromyscus maniculatus. The sequence goes on along the minus strand of NC_134865.1, from coordinate 87,263,097 downwards.
TATTTGGATTAGTGTCCTGCTCCACAAGAAAGACTTCATTCTAAGTAAGTATGTTCAAAAGACCATGGCTGCATTATTCATAGGTCTTCATAGACTCTAATTCTATTGCTGCCAATCAGTTATCAGAGTGCTTTATAAATACTTATGTTTATATTCCAAAAATGCCGCTGCTCTCGGCCTTGATAATAGAATCTTCTGTTTGTGTATAATGATTAATGCAAACATTTATAACTGGTCAAAGTGCTGAAAATGAGTGCCTGAGTTCTCAGCCACAGATGAGTCATCTATATCAACCTTCCAACCAAAAGCTCAAGGACTGTCACAAATCAGAGAAAAGATATAATTTAAGATCCAGAGACTGAGGTTGAAAGACACAAAATTCTATCTCCAGAGACTGACGTATTCTCTATTCTCATTGCACAAATGAACTCTCAGTAGCCATATTTACCAGCACAAGCCCTGCTCAAAATCAAACCAGTCAAATTACAATACAAGAGCCTGTGAAATGGTGAGCAGATAAAGATGCCTGATGGCAAATCTGATGATATTAGTTAGATTTCTGAGACTCACATCTTAGAAGAGAACTGAATTTCATGAGGTGTCCTATAGGTATCACATCCAGACTTTGGCACAGGGGTGCTCTAATCCAATCTCACACTAAACAAAGTGTAAAGTTATTTTTTAAAAGATTACAAGACCAATTGGGGAGAGCCAAGGCCAAGAGGAGGAGCTATAGGAATTGGAAGATTGTTGAGGAATTTATTATCACATTTGTTTGGAGTGAGTCCACTTGAAGGTTGCCTAAGAGCTATTGGATGACTCCCACTCTACGCATATGGATAGCACTAATTAGAAATAGTGAGTTATTCATTAATAAAACAGAAGAGATGAAAATGTTGTTTTAGGAGTATTGATGAAATTATTAAGGACACTCCACATAGTTAAAAGGGAGGTTTATTTTGTAGGGTAACTTACAAGTCAAGGGATAGGTTGTAGGGTCTGGGAAAGATGTAGCACAGTTCTCTGGAGAACTCTGCTCAGTCTACCTTCGGCGTCCTGGATCCAGGTACCAAGAGAGTTGGCCCATCCGGTTCTCGGGTCTTCAGGGTCCTCTCTCAGCCCTGCTTTTTAGGTGTGACAGTTTCCAAAGCCTCAATGGGGGTTGGAACTTCCAGATCAAAGCTGGAATGGCTACCCACTACATAGGAGGTTCCAAGGAGAGCCAGAGATAGATAGTAAGGAAGGATATGAGCATAAAATATTGCATTTCTGAATGAAAATTTCAAGGAATAAGCAAAAATATTATTTTAAAAAAGCAATTTTACATGTTTTAGAATTTTTACACAGATGTATAATGTACACTGTATTTCCTCCATGAACTCAACCTATCTTTTCTTGCTCCTACCATTCCAATTTGCCACTTTTATTCTATTAGACAGTATCATTTCTGCATCATTATATATGTGTATACATAATTATATCTCACTATGCAACATCTAAAGACTACAAATGAAATATTTATACAATATCTGTTTTTCTAAGATGATCTTAATTTATTCAATAAAGTTAACAATTTCTTCCATTTTTCTAAAAATAAGGTAAGTCCTTCATAGTATACTGAGGAATAAATTCTGTTGTAAATATATAGTATGTTTTCTTGATGCAATCATTTGCTGAGAAGACATGTTTGTTTCTATAGTTTATTTACTGTAGATAGTGCTGCAGTAACATTTATGTGAATGTATTTTTGAGACATTTTCACTTTTGTTTATTTGGATAAGTTTTTTTTTTTTTAGTATGCAGCCTGGGGAAAAGCATCGATTATTGCATGTATATGGAAGAAACTTTCAAATTCTCATAATTTAGGAGTTTAGGAAATTCCCATTCACAATATCTTCATCCCAGTCACCACCTATAAATCAATTTTGTCATCAAAAGGACCAACTGCCTCAGGCTGAAGTCTATTTGTGAACTGAGCACTTAGGCCTTAATGCTGCATCTAAAAAGTAATGTTACACCCACAAGGCTCAGGGAATTCGTATGGGATAGATGTCCTCAGACTAGATTAAAACTTGGACTTCTGCATCGTAAAGCCTGATGCAGGTTGTCCAGATCCCTCTACCAGCTACAGTAGGTCTTTATCTAAGAAGGACACTGCCTCATGAATATGCAAATCATGTGAATCTATGGTGGTAAATACAGGGATGTCCCCACCAAATAACAACATACAATGAGTGTCTCCTCCACAATCACTGAGGTCCTCACCATGGGATGGAGCTGGATTATCCTCTTCCTGGTGGCAGCAACTATAGATAAGGAACTCCTAAGTTCCAGACTAAAGGAGGGTCCATAGACTCAGGTGTAAGTGACATCTACTCTGCCTTTCTCCCCACAGATGTCCACTCCCAGATTCAGCTGCAGCAGCCTGGGGCTGAGCTGGTGAGGCCTGGGTCCTCAGTGAAGTTGTCCTGCAAGGCTTCAGGCTATAGTTTCACTGGCTACTATATGCACTGGGTGGTGCAGAGGCCTGGACAGGGCCTGGGGTGGATTGGAAGGATAAATCCTGCAAATGGTAATACTAAGAATAATCAGAAGTTCCAGAGCAAGGCCACACTGACTGTAGATAAATCATCTAGCACAGCCTACATGGAGCTCAGCAGCCTGATCTCTGAGAACTCTGCGGTCTATTATTGTACCAGACACAGTGGTGCAGCCACATCCTGAGTGTGTCAGAAACCCTGGAGGAGCAGGAAGCTGCCCTGGGACTGAGATGACAGAGAAGATCAGCCTGGAGACTTACACAGAAATGATCGTTCTGAGTGTCCATTAGTCTGCTTTCTTCTCACAGTCCTATACTGCCTTTATCGCTTTTCAAAAGGACCACTGAGAATAAAGTGATGTTGATTGATGATGTTCTTATACTGCATCACCCTTTGATCAGCTCTTAATCAGTGACCACTATTGACATGCTTTTTCTCTTATAAAACAAGATTGGGCAAACTGTGGTAATACATGACGATATAGATATCTCTTAAATCTAAGGAACTGGAACTATTGCTGGAGAAGATGGGAATAAGCTATAACATATATTAGGACATTAAAAGTCAAATCACCAATCCATGGGCAAACAAAAGCCCCTTTCATAATCCAGCTCGGTTTGCCTAAACAATCAGAGGTAGTTGGAAGGAGTCTCCAAAGGTTTGTAGGGAGCTATTTTACCTCTCACATTAAATTTAATCTTATATATTTAGTTATAGGTTATCTAATTGTGAGTTGCTTATTATTATTATTATTATTATTATTATTATTATAAATATATTATTACTTTAGGGTTAGGAATGGAGCTAAATGTCATGATGTGGAGTCTTCATGGTGTGGAGTCTGCTGCTTTGGCAACAAGCTGGGCTCCTGCTCAGACAGCACTGGGAAAGAGCAATTGGATTTCAACAAGCTGGGACTTAGAGACCTGGTCCTGTCAGCAGCCCTGAGTGCTCAGTTCCCTGTTTCCTGAAACTGGATTCTTTTTGTCACTCCTATTCTCATAGACTGGACCTGTGAAAATGCATCTTACACTGTGCAGGTGTTTTAGAGGGAGGTTTACTATACTGAGGATGATTAGAAAGTTTTGGCCTTTAATATTTTCAGAAATGGCTTTTCCCCCCATGTAAACATGAAGGAGGCCATGAGGCCACTGACAGAATCTGAGCCTCATACTCCTCTATACCAACATTTTGGAATGCTTTAATCAAATCAGCAATAGTAGGAGTAGAATTAGCAACTACAGAATGAAGCTTTTTGCAGTTAGGTTTTGCATTTCATAAGCTGATTAGGAGACAAGGTGGAAACAGCTTCTTTATTGTCTGCTATTTTTTAGCTTGTTGTAGATATCAATGCTTTGTAGATTTTTATCTGATGGTGGAAAAAAGCATAAGGATTTGTTAATTTCAGGAATTTTATTCCAAGTACTTATGGCAACTTGGCTGCTTTGACTGTGAACCACTTGAGGGTTGGCAAGCAGTTGGGCCACTGTTTGGAAGATTCCTTGTCTGATAAACTGATGATAAGTAATGTTTTTAGGGCAATCCTGTATTTTGTTATGAGAATCAGTGGACAGCCATTTGTCAATCTGAAGTGAAGTGAAGCCACAGAGTAAACTGAGGGGTGGTGAGAACTGTTTTCAGTCTTACAGTATTATTTCATTTATAAATGCCATAACGTCCATCATTCCTGTATTGAAATGTCTCTCAACCCTAGTCTCTGTAACATTTTCCTGAGACCTTCATATATGGTGAATGGGGAGAGGGCCTTCATGGCAGGATTTTGAAATAGTTCTCTAATGGCTGAAAATATTTCTGCCTGAGAAGCTTTTTAAAGATATTTTAGTGGACATTGATCACATAATTAACATTTGGCAGGGAATCATGCGGAGATGGTGTATGAGAAGAAACATTTCTAGGACTTCCTTCTTTGATGAGATTGCATGGTTAGCCTAACTTGGTTCCAGAGGATTCAATGGTTTAATTTAACTGTTTTGCAGTTTGAATAAAAATATCACCAATAGGCCTATAGAGAATGGCACTAGCCACCTACTGGTTCCACTGATGGAAGAAGTCCACATTTCTCTTTACTTAAGACCGTGCAACAATCCAGGCAGATGAGGGAGGAGCTTTTGGGAGATGTCTAGGCTACTGTTGTTTTTGATGACAGGGATGGCCACAATTAACATCCTCACCAAGGGATCTATAAATATTTCATAGCAACCCCAATGTGGGAGTGAGAATCATCAAATAGAGACCATGATTCATCAAGGTAAACACAGCAACAAAATCTGTTTCTCCATATTTTTTTGAAATGACATCAGTTTCATATCATCAATAACATTGCTAAATATTTGTTGCCATGTGACAGCAAAAGGAAAAACCAAAATAAATTAATTGTGCAGAGCCTGAGAAGCAGGTGTGGAGAGAGGCCAGCAAGGGAGTTTCCTGACTACATAGGATTTCTTCCTCTCAGTTAACTTCAGACAATCCCCAGGAAACCATCTCCTATGGCACTTAGAACCTTGCCTAGATGGATACAAAATCTGACACAGATAAATACACTTAGTTCCTAAAATATATGTTACTCTCTTAGGAAACTACAGAAACAGAAACAACACTATTCAAAGGCCCTCTCAGTCACCGTGAAAACAGTATACCTCACAGTAGAATGAATTCCTCAACTGAAAACCAGAACTTGACAGTCTTTTTCCACAGAGAAGCAGTTTCAAGGCTCTTCATGCTAAGTCTTACCTACAGTCAGTAGAAGTGTCATGTTTGTGTGAAACATTTGGAAGACATCTATGAGATTCATTTCATTACATCCCACTGAACTTTCATTACATTTACCTCACAATCAATGTTTCTGTGTGTAATTTGTTCAGATGAACTGTGTATTGGTGAAAATAGTGTATAGAGGGAGGGAGAATGCAATAAAAGAGATGCCATGATAGAGAGAGACACCATGGGGATAGAGAGAAACCCGGTGCTAGAGAAGTTACTAGGAATCCCCAAGGATGACCCCAGCCTGGGCTGCTAGCAATAGTGGAGAGGGTGCGTGAACAGAACTGGCTTGCACCAGAGATCAGACATGTGAATACTCTGTCATCACAGAACTTTTCTGCAATGACTGATGGAAGCAGATGTAGAGATCCACAGCCAATCACTAGACAGAGCTCCAAGAGTCCAGTCAAAGAGAGAGAAGAGGGATTCTTTGAGCAAGTACATTAGGATCATGATGGGGAAACATGACCAAACCAAACTAGAGGGAACTCATGAAAGTTGGATCAATGGCTGTGAAGTCTACATGGGACAGGAGGAGGCCCTTTGCATGGCCAGACAGCTGTGTAGCTTGATCTGCTTGGAGGCCCTCTGGTTGTAAGATCAGAATCCATCTGGTGCATGAGCAGGCTTTTTGGAGCCCACTACCTATGATGGGACACCTCCTGCAGCCTTGAGGCAGGGGGAAGGGCTTGGACTTGCCTCTACTCAATGTGCCTCCCCATGGGAGGCCTTGCCTTCTTGTGGGTGGGATTGGGGGGTAGTTTGGAAGGGGAGGCTGGAGGGAGCCGGAGCAGGGGTAGGGAAGAGGGGGATCTTTGATTGGTGTATAAAATGAATAAAAAAATTTTCTTAATTAAAAAAAAGAAAATAGTGTATTGAATTTACCCAAAGTCATTATGTTGGGTTTCATCTGTGCTGTTATTAATTTTTATTAACTTTCGGCAACTTTTGCTGCATATATATTCGTGTTTGTGTATATATATATATGATCTATCTGTATACATACATAATTGTAATAGTCTTTTGTTGGACTCTGATTAACGAGTATCAAGCTATCTTTTTTTAAATCTTCTAACTAGTTTTATATTGACATGAATTCTATCACATACGATAGTAGCTATGGCTGTTTGTTTCTTAGTTCCATTTGCTTGGAGGAGCTTTTTCCAACCTTTAACCTAAGGTGTTGTGTGCTATGATGGTGAGGTTTGTTTATCAAGGCAGAAACAAATATGGTCCTTTTTCTAATCCAATCTGATAGTCTGAATCATTTTGTTGTGATATTGAGACCATCAACACTGAGTTATTATTGGAAGAAGTGTAATAACTCCTGTCATGTTGTTGTTTTGGGTATTTTCTTAGAACTCTGGATTAACTATTCAGTAATTATTTATTCATTTCCTGCAACCATGAATATGTTTAGTCTCTTCTGACTAAATATCCCATTCATTATTCTTTGTGGGTATGGATTAGTGATCATAAGTTTCTCTAACTATTTTTATTGTGAATATTTTTATTTTTCCTTTAATTTTTACAAATAGTTTTCCTATATATAATTATTATAAGAGAATACATATTCATACTAATTTCTGATGTTGTCCTGAATTTCAGTTGTAATTACAGCTTTTGATTTGAGACTTATCATTTGAAATTTTTGAGTTTCTTGCCAGGCGGTGGTGGCTCACAACTTTAATTTCAGCACTTGGGAGTCAGAGCCTGGCAGATCTTTGTGAGTTAGAGGCCAGCCTGGTCTACAGAGCAAGAACCAGGAGAGGCAACAAAACTACACAGAAAAACCCTGTCTCAAAAAACAAACAAAACGGCAACAAAAGAGAAGTTTCTGAGTTGCTCTTTTTGTTCAAATGATCTTTATTCCTTCATTGTAGGTGTGTTCAGTGTTCAGGAGAAGGTTGAGTCATGAGAGGGCTGAGATAATATTTTCTTTCGAGGAACTGTTGTCCTGTATTAACTGGATTACAAGAACAGTCACCATAAAGGAACATAACACCACTTAACTGTCCTTTTCTGCCTTGTCTTCTTGTGATCTCTTCATGTCTGATTGTTGTACTTTGAGAAAGATCTCCTGAGCATGTATTCGTGAGGCTTATAGGTTCAGGAGGCACAGGGCAGTGAGTTGGAAGAGAACTCATTTTCAAGCATGAGAAGTTTCAAAAACTGTTGGAGGCATGGGGATGAATAATTACAGAAAAGCCATGCAGTCTGGAATCATTCTAGAGGAAAAAACTTGGAGGCATCAGAAACTTGTTGAGTTAGAGAAATGTTTACTTAGAAGTTCAGAGAAGACAATGAAGAAGCCCACCTAAGATGTTGGAAAGGTCGATGACATCATGATTGAAAGGGGAGGTAGGTCACAGAAAAAGAGTAGGCTGTGGGACAGGAAGGAGATGGACTACCTGGTGGTGCAGGGAAGGCAGGTCTCTAAGTGCCAGGTGAATCGTTTCTGTGAGGAAAAAGACATAAATGATGGTGAAGCAAAAATAAGTACTTGAGGATCTGCAGGCTAGAAGAATATGGTGTAGTAATAAATCAGCCCACTGCTGCCTTAAGGAGGTCACAGGAGAATTGGGAAGGCCTTTGGAGAGAGCAGGTCTACATTGGTCGGTGGGGGATGTCAGTCGTGGGGGAGCTGAGGGTGAAACATAGGTCTTGAATGTGTTTTAAATTTAATCAAAGTGTAAACTCAAATTGTATTTGTATTCATGTAATGAAGACCTTTTCTTTTTTAGGATCAAACTTTGAGCTTTATGCATGGTATGTTATAATGTTGCTCTATTGCCTCAGACACTTTTGGTTAATTCAGTAAACACAAGCATTCGTTATTCACTAAACCTTATACAATGCCCACTAAATTATCATATTTGAGTTTGGCATACTTTCCTAAGAATTTATTTAATAACTTCTGCTAAGACATTAGGTGGGTTTATATGTACAAAGTATAGTAGAGTAAGTAGCAAAGTTATATTTCTATTTATAACTATAACTCATACTAAATAATGTTTCCTTTCTTCATTCCTTCTCTTTTCTTTTTTGAGACACAAATTCATATTGCCCAAGCATAACTCAAACAGATAGTCCTCCTGCCCTACCTCTTTTCTGGGAACTAACACAGGGCTAGAGCATATGAAAAATTTCTTGACGAGCTGAGTTATGTCCCCAGGTCAATAAGTGACACTTTGACGCTATAAATGTCACTTAGGTCCTTATTTCATCTCAGACATCTGCACTATTCATTGTCTCCTTCAAGGCGCCCATTCCTGAGCTCATGTTATAGCAGGAAGACATGCAAATAATGTTCCCCTCTGCTCATGAAAACCAGCCCTGACCCTACAGTTCTGACAGAGGCACCCAGATCTGAACTCACAGGTCCTCCTCCAATTCTGTGATCATCACAGAACACAGAACATTGAGAATGGAGTTGAGACTGAGCTGGGTTTTTCTTGTTGTTCTTTTAAAAGGTGATTTTATAGATATGGAGATATACTAAGTGTGTGAATGGACATGAGTGTGAGGGACAGTGGATATTTGTTGCAGTTTACTGAGAAGATTCTATGTTTGCAGGTGTCCAGTGTGAAGTGCAGCTGGTGGAGTCTGGGGGAGGCCTTATGCAGCCTGGAAAGTCCCTGAAACTCTCCTGTACAGCCTCTGGATTCACATTCAGTAATGCTTGGATGAGCTGGGTCCGCCAGGCTCCAGGAAAGGGGCTGGAGTGGGTTGCACAAATTGAACCCAAAAGTTATAATTATGCAACACACTATGTGGAGTCTGTGAAAGGCAGATTCACCATTTCAAGAGATGATTCCAAAAGCAGCCTCTACCTGCAAATGAACAACTTAAGAGCTGAAGACACCGCCATTTATTACTGTACTGCAGACACAGTGAGGAATCTTCAGTGAGGACCCAGACACAAACCTCCCTGCAGCAGTGCTCAGAACCAGCAGGGGGCGCAGAGCGCAGACGGAGAGGAGGAGCAGTTCAGATCAGGAGCAGGAACAGTTGATTGCTGTTTATGTGGTCACAGCTGTCGCTCCATCTACCCACTTCTCAGAATGTTCTTTACATTTACCGTTTGTAAAAACTGTTCTGCTTTTCTGAAGCTTTAAATATGTACATCACACAGTCTAACATGAACTATGTGTGGAAATTCACCTCTGATTGCAGAAATGACTGTGCTCAGGTAACCAGGATGAACTTCTTAGAAGGTCCGCAGCATTCATGATTTTTCTCCCTCAGGACTTTCAGGGCAAAGCCTCAGTGTTGTTCTGATTAGGACAGCGTTTCACATTGGGGGAACCATGAGGGAGGTGAGGCCACACACCCCAAAAGTTCTCAAGTCTTTCTGATTCCCCTGAAAACTGTGCACATCAGGCTCAGATCTGACCTGTTTGTATTCATAGTTCATTCTGTTACAAAATCTGTAACTTTCATCATCATATCTTTCATTACATTTTGTTCATAGCTCCTGGCGTTTGTTCTAAATACAGACAGGAGCTACTGATTGTAAACTCAGCTGGTGTCTAGGGTGTAACTCTGTGGAAGGAGGGGTGACTGGGGAAGGTTGTTTCTGAATGAAAATGTGTGTGTGTGTGTGTGTGTGTGTGTGTGTGTGTGTGTGTGTGTGTGTGTGTGTGTGTGTTAAAGAAACGTGACTGGTCCAAGGTAAGGTGGAGGAGAAAGTTTATTATATACATGTAGAGAGCATAGCCAGAGGCAGGGCTTCTGGAGAGTCCAGAATGAAGATGACACTGTTCAGTGTCAGGAGGGAGGATGGAAAGGAGGGTGGAGAGAGGGGAACAGGGTGCAGCAGCCAGGGAACACAAAGGCGAGAAGAGAAGGAGCAGGTAACTGAAATAGTTGGATTATATAGGGGAGGGCAACTGGGGAAGGGAAGCCCAACTCCTTGACTGGAGACATTTAGGGTAGAGGAGGGTTTACCTGCAAGGATGGCCCTGTAACCGCTAGAGACTGAGGGATGTAGGGAGAACCTGGCAGCTGGTGTCTGCTTTGATATGTTAAATAGAAACCTCTGCCATTTTTCCTGGGTTGATATCTAACACTCACTCCTTTTTGTTGATAGTAAATAAGTTTTAGGGATGACATGTAATCTAATCCATGGCTAGCTATTTTATGCTGTCACTGGAATGTCACTGGTGAGTGGGGCCCAAGGAAGTTAGGGTGCTGGACCAGTCTGGAAGAGCAGACTGTTTCCCTTGCAGACCAGGTTCTAGAGCACCTTCTGGGTTAGGTGCTTGCAGACAACATTTGGACCACCCCATGCGAGCCCATTTGAAGCTTTCTGGGATGCAGATTTTGAGGGAACACCTAGAGCTGGCTAGTTGCTGGAGCAGTCAGCAATTAATTTGAAATCTGGTGGGGCCAATTGCCAAGGGACCAGCCCTCAGCAGTTTTGACACTGAAGTGGTCTGGAAACTGCTTGCACACACAGGAGATTTCTCTGGGCCCAAATCTTAGTTCTTCATTTTAGTTTTGTCTTTCTGCTATTCCTACTGTGTAATCTCTCTGTTCTGTTCTTTTACCCTGCTGTTTGTCTTCTTCTTGGACTTGCTATACTCTTATCAGAATCAGAATATGATTGTTTCCAGGATCAATGCAATGGTGTATTCCAGATGCAATGACTTTTGCCAGTTTGCAGGTTATGAAAGATTGATGTCTAAGACCAGTTGCCCTTTCCATCTTCTATATGCTTTGTAGTCTTCTGGGGAAAATAGAGAAACAGAGGTGACTGGAAAGCTTCGCTAATGAGGGAATGCCTCAGTTACTCTGAAAGGCACATAGTGCCCCAGAAGCCAAGGATTCTAACTAAAAACTTCTGACATGTGCCTTTCAAAGCAGCAAGGCCAGATCAACTCCATTATTCCCTGCAAAACATGATGGCTCCAGGCAAAAGCAATATGCTTATTTTTCCAAGGCACAGTGATTTGCATGCTGTAATCTTTAGTGACTCAGTAGTAACAGCAGGTAGTGCTGGAGCTGGATCCATCTGACACCATGGAAGACTCTTCACTATGAGAAACACTAATGACCATAGAAGCACAAGTAAAATGAATCTCTGACACATGTTCAGTATCTCCAGAAAACCAAGTTATTTTGCCTACCATTGAGTTATGTGAGCACTGAAGTTTCAGGCATACATTACTGTTCAAGATAGACAGTTAAACTTCACTATAATGATCACAGACCATGAAAAACCACTTCCAGAGATCCCTGGGTTAGAATTGGCGATTATAGTTTCTGTATGGCTGCCTCTAGGGAGAAGATGAGTCTGTTTTCAGTAGTAAATGGAATAATTATTGGGTAGAGGCAGGCTTAAAAATCACAGCCACAGGGACCCCTCAGGCAGTGTGATTGGAAGATGTCACTAGTGAATGAGCCACCTTTTAGGAACTTAGTGCCTATGGTGAGACACTTTGCACAGTCTTGGTACAGGGAGGAGGGGTTTGGACCTACCTCAACTGAATATACCAGGCTCTGCGGACTGTCCATGGGTGACTGTCCATGGAGCCTTGGAGGAGGTGGGAGTGAGGGGTGTGTTGGGGGGCAAGGCTGGGGGCAGGAGGAAGAAGGACAAGGAAATCTGTGGTTGATATGTAAAATGAAAAGAAAATTTCTTAATAAAAAATAAGAAACAAACATCACAGCAACAGAAGAAGGCAATGTGTGGTTATAAAGAAGCCAAAGATTATTTTATCGTGTGATGTGTGATTTTTATATTTGGCTCTTAGATATTGAATCTCTAGTTTGGTAGTCATAAATCCTATCGTTCTTCCTAGAACAGCACAACTATGACCATGACTGGCCAATAATATCTAATTTCCCTCGAACATGATTGGTTCATAGAACGGTGTATGGTCAGAGTGGAAGAAATCATAAGTATTTCCTTTGATTGATAGACTGTTGCTGAATGAGACATTCCATTTTTGTTTACATTGTTAAAATGAGAGTGTGTGACATGGGTATGAGGGCAGGCCATGAACTGGGGACAGAGGTTCCCAAGGAATGAAGATGGAAGCAGAGACGTGAGAGGAAGACTCACACTGATGAAGCCTCACTGTATACCCAAGGATGACCTTTAACTTCTGATGTTCCTGCCTCCACTTCCCCAATGCTGGGGTTCCTCCACTTTATGTGGTGCTAGAGATTTAAAGCAGGGCTTCATGAATGCTAGGCACCATTCTACAAATTGAACTACAACCCAGACACTACTATTTTTTTCAAATTTCAATAGAGATGTTTATTTATTTGTCTTTGTTTATGTGCTCATACACACACATGTAATGATTCATAGATAGAAGTCAAAGAACAACCTTTTTCTCCTTCTATCTTGTGGGTTCTGGGACTAGTAATCAGGGAGTCAGGCTTGGCAGCCAGTTTCTTCCTAGGTATACATACTTATAGAGAGAAAGTGGGTAAATTAATGTAGTCTTTTAAGTCACTGGGTCGAAGAGGTAGACCTTGAATTCCTGTCCTCCTGTCATTACCTGGGGGGTTACAGGTATATGATACTATACCTAACCTCTATTTGGTTTAAAGTGAAGGCATGAGGTACAGATACAGCTCGGTTGTAGAGTGCTTACTTAGCATGGACAAGGAAATAGTTTTAGTTTTCAATACTACAGAAAGAAGGGAGGATGTCAAATCAAGCTGTTTTTTTCTATTATTGTCATGGCTATTGATGGCTTTTTTCCAATATAATAAAGAAATTTATTTTCTGTGGTGTGATATTTTGATTAAATTGTGAAAATAAAGCCTGCTTTGAGTCAGAAGGTGGGGGTAGCCAGTAGCTGACCAAAATTAACCATAGAAGTTTGGAGAACTGTGGACGGGTATGAGACAGGAAGTAATAAGGTGAGGCTGAGAGAGGATCTCAGCCCTTTTGGAACAAGGAACAGAAGTGGTAGGAGGTTACTGTTGGCTGCTCCCCTGCTTCTCTGATCATTCAGGTTATTACACAGACATCTGACTTACAATTTTTTATTGGTAAAGAATAATTAGATAAACGCTTCAGTTTCCTTTTTTAAAAATAAAACAAACAAACAAACAAACAAACAAACAAACAAACAAACAGACAAACAAGACCTTCTGTATAAAATAAGCCATCCCAATCTGCAGAGGAGTTCACGACCAGGAGGGGGCACACTTGAACCAATAATCAATAGGAGAAAATGAGATGAGGCTTTGAGGGGACTCCATAGCCTCTGTGGAATCCTTTCCTTCCTAAAGTCTGTTAGCTGAACATCACCTGCTGCAGTTGATAGGTGAAGTCTCCATGTTCAAACAAAGTAAAAATTCTTTGTTCAACAGTGCACAGATTTTTATTTTCTCATTCAATTTATTAAAATTTATTTATTTATTTTTGATTTTGTGAAAAACATTTTTTATTCAGTATATTCTAGCCATGGTTTTCCTGTGCAGTTCCAACCTAATCTTTCCTACCTCCTCACCTCCCTACCACTCAACTCCATAACATTTTATCTCTATATAGAATGTTAACATATAGACAAGATAGGATTTAAAAACAAATCCAAGAGTTACACACCTACAACCTGCAGGAAAAGCAAATATTAATCGGTTATATATGAAATAAGATTACAAATGCTCCTAATTTAGGAGTTTTAGAATTTCCAGAGACTATTATCCTCATCACAATCACCACCTGAAAATCAATTTTGGCCCAAAGTAGACCAAATATCTCAGGTTGGAATTCTATTTTTAAACTGAGAGACCAGGCCTTGAAGTTATACAAACAGGGTCTGCACAGGTCTTGGGGAAGGATACTTCCTAAGACATAATGAGTTTTGGATCTCAGCTTCCTTATTCCTGAACCTGGTTTACTCTGCCTCTTTCTCCATGTGGACTAGGTCCTTATATAAGAAGAACCCTGCCTCGTGAATATGCAAATAATGTGAGTCTATAGTGGTAAATACAGAGGTGTCCACACCAAACACCAACATATGATCTGTGTCCTCTCCACAGTCACTGAGCACATAGATCCTCACCATGGGATGGAGCTGGGTCATCATCTTCCTCCTGTCAGTAATTACAGGTAAGGGGCTTTCCAGTTTCAAACCTGAAGAAGGAACAGGGGCTGAGGTGACAATGACATCCACTCTGCCTTTCTCTCCACAGGTGTCCACTGCCAGGTCCAGCTGCAGCAGTCTGGTCCTGAGCTGAGGAAACCTGGGTCCTCAGTGAAGTTGTCCTGCAAGGCTTCAGGCTACACCTTCACTGAATACTATATTGACTGGTTGAGGCAGAGTCCTGGACAGGGCCTGGAGTGGATTGGAGCTATTAATCCTGGAAATGATAATACTAACTACAATCAAAAGTTCAAGGGCAAGGCCACACTGACTGCAGACAAATCCTCCAGCACAGCCTACATGGAGCTCAACAGCCTGACATCTGAGGACTCTGCTGTCTATTATTGTGGGAGAGACACAGTGGTGCAAACCACATCCTGAATGTGTCAGAAACCCTGGAAGAGCTGGAAGCTGCACTGGGACTGAGATGACAGAGAAGATTAGACTGGAGACTTGCTCAGAAATAATCACTTTGAGTGTCCTTTGTCACTTCACAATCGTTTTTTTTTTTCTGTTTTTTTTTATTAAGAAAATATTTCATTCATTTTACACACCAATCAAAGACCCCACTCTTCCCTACTCCTTACCCCCAGCCTCCCCCTCCTAACCCACCCCACATTCTCCCACACAAGAAGGCATGGCCTCCCATGCCAGACACATTCAGTAGAGGCAGGTCCAAGCTCCTCTCCCTGCCTCAAGGCTGCCCATGGTGTCCCATCATAGGTAGTTTGCTCCAAAAATCCTGCTCATGCACCAGGGATGGATCCTGATCTTACCACCAGTTGCCCTCACAAGAAGATCAAGCTACACAACTGTCTCACCATCCAGAGGGCCTAGTTCATTCCCATGCAGACTCCACAGCTGTTGATGCAAGTTTCATGATTTTTCACTAGTTTGGTTTTGTCTTCTCTGCAGGTTTCCCCATCATGATCTTAATGCACTTGATCAAAGAATCCTTCTTCTCTCTCTTTGATTAGACTTTTGGAGCTCTGCCTGGTGTTTGGCTGTGGATCTCTGCATCTGCTTCCATCAGTCACTGGGAAAAGCTCTGTGATGACAGTTAGGGTATTCACTGATCTAATCACTGGGGTAAGCCAGGTCAGTTCAGATACCCTTTCCAATATTTCTCATAGTCCAACCTGGGGTCATCCTTGGGGATTCCTGGCAAATTCCCTAGCACAGGGTTTCTCTCCATCCCCATGGTGTCTCCCTCCACCATGGTATCTCTTTCATTGCTTTCCCATTTCATCCCAATTCCTTGTGTTCTCATCTCCTACCCTCTACACTCCATTGCACAGCTTTTGATTTGAGACTTATCATTTGAAATTTCTGAGTTGCTTGCCAGGCAGCGGTGGCTCACAATTTTAATCTCAGCACTTGGGAGTCAGAGCCTGGCAGATCTCTGTGAGTTAGAGGCCAGCCTGGTCTACAGAGCAAGAACCAGGAGAGGCAACAAAACTATAGAAAAATCCTGTCTCAAAAAAAAAAACAAATAAAACAACAACAAAAGAGAAGTTTCTGAGTTGCTCTTTTTGTTCAAATGATCTTTATTCCTTCATTGTAGGTGTGTTCAGTGTTCAGGAGAAGATTGCGTCATGAGAGGGTTGAGATAATATTTTCTTTTGAGGAACTGGTGTCCTGTATTAACTGGATTACAAGAACAGTCACCATAAAGGAACATAACACCACTTAACTGTCCTTTTCTGCCTTGTCTTCTTGTGATCTCTTCATGTCTGGTTGCTGTACTTTGAGAAAGCTCTCCTGTGCATGTATTCGTGAGGCTTATAGGTTCAGGAGGCACAGGGCAGTGAGTTGGAAGAGAACTCATTTTCAAGCAAGAGAAGTTTCAAAAACAGTTGGAGGCATGGGGATGAATAATTACAGAAAAGCCATGCAGTCTGGAATTATTCTAGAGGAAAAAACTTGGAGGCAACAGAAACTTGTTGAGTAAGAGCAATGTTTGCTTAGAAATTCAGAGAAGACAATGAAGAAGCCCACCTAAGATGTTGGAAAGATCGATGACATCATGATTGAAAGGGGAGGTAGGTCACAGGAAGAGAGTAGGCTGTGGGACAGGAAGGAGCTGGACTACCTGGTGGTGCATGAAGGCAGGTCTCTAAGTGCCAGGTGAATCTTTTTTGTGAGGAAAAAAGACATAACTGATGGTGAAGCAAAAATAAGTACTTGAGGATATGCAAGG